>NC_092814.1:20525000-20825833 GCF_023375885.2 Dermacentor andersoni | reverse complement strand
GGAAAACTGCCGTTCAACCTTCGTCCAATGGGAGCGTCCAAAGTCATCGTAATCGTAGTTGACGCGCCTTTGAGGGGGAGGGTTCACACACTCCCTTCCTGACTTTGGTTTCACTGAACACACTGAGGTGAGCGGGTTCTCGTAGACATGGGTTGCCACGCTTGACCCCAGCGGGCGCCTCTTAATTCCAGAGCTGACTTCTCAGGTAGCAGCCGCGACTAGCTGTCAGCAGACTGTGATGAATTCTGAGGCCCGTGAGAATGCACCGCAAAACACCCTTTTCCAGGAGTGCTCTTGCTCCAAGTATACCCTGAAGGCGACAGCGAATCAACTAACAATACTCGGTTCGCCGAACGTGGCTAGACTCGCTGGCGCCGCTGGCTGTCCGCAGGAGGCGCATTGTTGGCTCTCCCAAACGACTCGTCGCAGCGGGCTGGGAAAGGTTTGCAGGTCAGTACCCCTGCAGGCCGATCGTAACACCGCGCGCAGTGGCGTTCACTGTACGTATTCGGTGAAGAGATAGCGTCTGTAAACGACTCTCCGCTTTCAGTTTGCCCAAGAACATTATTTCGACAAGAAAAAAACTTCTCTCGTTTTGCGAGTACTTCCAGAAATGTCCAGGAGGGCTGCCGCGTGGTGTTCTTATTGAGCGCCGTAAGCGAAACCTGCGAGGAGCTCGCCGCGTGATCCCTCATACTATACGCAAGGGAGGCGCTTCCGACAGATGGCGACTCCGTAAGTCCTCGCTCCCAATATGACTCTGCTTAGGCACTACGGAGGAGGTTTCTTAGTGCGCGTTGTATTCGTTTGTCCCCAGACATGCCGGCACTGCGGAGTGCGGTCGCGTTTGTTGACGCTCAGCCGCTGGCTGCCCGCGCGGTGAGGCAGTGGGCGCGGACGCTCCTTGGTGATCGCTGTCTGAAGGGTGTGGGAGATACGGGGTTCTCCTCCGTACTTTTGGGACAAAGGAACGACAACACAGTAGTGCAAACAGTCACAAGGGCATTTATTGCACCTTTCATAGATCCATGCCTGCTAGCCGAGTTGCTATCCCCAAAACATGCCGATGGGCGCGCGACAAATCTAGAAGTCCGACTCACCGCGAGCGAGCGAATATGTTCGCCCCATGCTGGATCCCAACGCCTGGTCGTCCGCGTGTTCGGTCACGCCAACGGAGGCGCGCTCGAAGGCCGCCACGCGAGGCGGTCTCGCAGAAGCATGGGTCGCCGCGCGCGCGTGGGACGTCCACGCCGTGCGCCCGACCCGCCGGGAAAAAGGGTCGCTCCACCCGCGGCACGGCACGTCCGTGCTGCTTGCTGTCTCCAACCCAAGAGGCCAAGCGCCTTCCCTTTCGGCGCCCGAGTAACCCCGCCTAACCCCGCCGCGACAGTCGCGCCATCTCTCGCACCGCGCTTGTACCACGCCGCGGGCGCCAGGCCACGCGAGCCGTGCGGGAAAACAGCATATCAGGGGATGCGCTATGCGGGAAAAACATCAGGGGAGGCGCGAGGGTCGCGCATCCCCACATCCCCCCAACCTTAAATCACTTCTTATTCCGGCGAAACATGTGACACGGTCTAACATCAACACGTGCTTCGCGAACAAGGTGGTACATGCAACAGTGGCCGCGCCGGGGAAATGTCCACACGCTGTCCATAACATGCGAGCCGACTGTCCTTGGGGTACACCGCTGGCGTCCGCCGGTCACAGCAGTAGCTTTGCGACTCGACGGCATCATTCCAGGCCAGGACTCCGGAGACGACGACGCAGTAGTCGGTACGAGCAAGCGTCGCTCGCGCCGACGCGCCCTGCTGGCAAGAGCCGCCGTAGCTGTCGGTGACCGCTGGCTCCTTTGTCCGCCGCCGAGGGTTGTGAGCTGGATGCAGGAGGCCGCCGAAGTCGCTGCGCCGAACTGGCCACAGCATCACCATCGCCCGGGGTGACTCGATCGTAGTCCGGGGCAGCAGCGCAGACGATGTGCAGGTGGCCGCAAGCCAGGGGTGACTCCAATCACGCTGCGTACACTCAAAACACTCGGCAAACACTAAAGTAGTGCAAGGGAGAGGAATTCTGCATGCGCATCGCCCACGTGGTACGATGTTCAACTCGGCTAGCAAAAGATCGGGCAGCTACTCAGATGCTAAGTTCAAGTGAACGAAGCTCGCTTCCTTGAGCCGAACGAGTAATTTCAATTCGTGCGAGGCTAAACAGAATGAGGGAAGCAAATTGCAACGCCTCAACGCCACGGTCCACCAGGTTGTGTCCCTCCACGTGCGACAGGCAGCTTCGTAAAGCCTTAGGCCTAAATCGTCGCTACCCTGACAACAACCGGCATCCAAAAACAACACCCAAAATGGGCGCAAAACAGGCAGCCGCGAGGAGACGTTAGCTCTGTGAGGTGGTCCTACTCCGCTCGGTGCACACAGCATCCGAGTTGACGGCGCCCACCGTCCCAGACGGTGTCGGAGCGCCCGGTGCCAGGCCGCAATACCAGTCAGCCCGTAGTGGCACCCGTGGCCCGCGCCCACCCGGCTCCCTGAGCCGCGACTTCATCCGAGTCAAAGAGATAGAAGAAGCTATTTACATAAGAAATTCGGACCACCCACGAGGCTTCCGTACTCACTCGCTTCAGGCTTGCCACTGCTCCGCGGGCGCTCAGCCTCGCTCTCCCAGGATGCAGACCACGTGGCTCTCGTACCGACGAATGTCATTAAAAAAAAACACTTGCGAAAAGGCTTAGCATGTTGACATGTTCAAACACACTACAGCCTCCGTCGCCTCGCTCAAGAAAGCACGCCGCCGATGCTAGCGATCAAAATTCACGCTAGGCCTACGCTTCGGTTCAAACAAAGGTCTTGAACGAAGCAAAACTGTTAAATCTATCGTCCGATGCCCCAAGAGCCCCACGTTGGGCGCCAGATGTGGGAGATACGGGGTTCTCCTCCGTACTCTTGGGACAAAGGAACGACAACACAGTAGTGCAAACAGTCACAAGGGCATTTATTGCACCTTTCATAGATCCATGCCTGCTAGCCGAGTTGCTATCCCCAAAACATGCCGATGGGCGCGCGACAAATCTAGAAGTCCGACTCACCGCGAGCGAGCGAATATGTTCGCCCCATGCTGGATCCCAACGCCTGGTCGTCCGCGTGTTCGGTCACGCCAACGGAGGCGCGCTCGAAGGCCGCCACGCGAGGCGGTCTCGCAGAAGCATGGGTCGCCGCGCGCGCGTGGGACGTCCACGCCGTGCGCCCGACCCGCCGGGAAAAAGGGTCGCTCCACCCGCGGCACGGCACGTCCGTGCTGCTTGCTGTCTCCAACCCAAGAGGCCAAGCGCCTTCCCTTTCGGCGCCCGAGTAACCCCGCCGCGACAGTCGCGCCATCTCTCGCACCGCGCTTGTACCACGCCGCGGGCGCCAGGCCACGCGAGCCGTGCGGGAAAACAGCATATCAGGGGATGCGCTATGCGGGAAAAACATCAGGGGAGGCGCGAGGGTCGCGCATCCCCACAAGGGGCAATGTTCTGACGTGTTGCAGGCACGTACCCAGGATTTTTTTTCCGGGGGGGGGGGGGGAGGGGGGCAACCCAAGGTAACTTTTCAATGCAAATGAGGAGGGGGGTACCTTTAATTACTAGTACAAATATGAATAACGCCCGCCATTCGTCATAAATAAGTTGAATCTCACAGGTACGCCTGTGAGATACACCTCTCCTTTACTTGGCAAATAAGGAACCACATCAAATGGACTCGCGCGGGAAATGAGCGCAGGAAGAACACTGGCAAGAACAAGTAAACAAGCGAAAGTGTAAAATTAAGATTTCTATAGTAGCATACAACTTAAATAAAACAGCAGTTCGCAACCGAGGCACACGGACCGCGCGGGGTTGTGTTACTCCTCCAGCCAATCACAGAAGCAAATAAAATCGCCGTCTTGTGGCCTTTTCAATATGGCGTCGTATTTGATACCTCCGGAGCGTCTGCTGTTCTTGAAGAGTGTTTTCATCGACGGAAGCAATCAGGTGTGCAACAGAGTGTATACAAAGTGTGTGGAGTCTGAGCATTTCACTCTTAGAAAGTCTACCTGCCGTGGTTGCTTAGTGGCTATGGTGTTGGGCTGCTAAGCTCGAGGTAGCAGGATGGAATCCCGGCCACGGCAGCCGCATTTTCGATGGGGGGGAACACCACACGCGCTTGTCGAGGTCAGACGTGCCTAAACACTGCTCCACGGCACGTACTTCGGCCCGAACCGCCGCCCCCAGCCGGGGGCCCCCAAGGCACCGCGAGCGGCACGGCTCGCCTCGAAACCCCGGTGACTCCGGCTCCCCAGCTCCGGCGAGACGCTCGGCCGCCGCGACGGCGAAAACTGCCGGTCGCTGCTATCTCGAGTGCGCACGACTATACCAACGCCTTCATACAACATGGAGGTTCAGGTGCAAGGTACCGACATGGACCCGAGCCAGTATGACCCTCGGGACTGGACCCAAGTCCTGAGAACACAGGCGAATCACCGGAAAACCAGAAAAGCGACCCAAGGTCCAAGCGTCGATCCTGCCGGTCGGGAATCGCAGAGTCAGTCGCGGGAAACGCCGGATACCGCCACAACTCCCGCACTACACAACTCCTCGACGCAGCTACGCGTGCTCCGTACAGCTGCACAAAAGATCAAGCAACTGCCGGCTCTTCCCCCAGACGAATATAAAGTCGTCTTCCGCTCCCAGGGAGGCCTTGACTTGACGATGCTCCAGCCACGCTACCTCCTCACCGCTCTCATGCAGGCCGCTGCACTGACCGACCCATCTACGCTGACACTTCGGATTCACCCGGTCAATAACACTTGCATAGTGTCTGCGGCGAATCAAGATGACGCTCTCAAGCTTGTACAACTCCAGCACATCATCTACGACCAACGTGAGTATGCCATGGCGGCACATATCGCACCTCCTGATGGCTCAGTTAGGGGAGTTATCACGAATGCCTACTGGAAAGAATCGCCGCAAGAGCTTCTAGCAGACTTGATCGCCCGCAACCCCTACGCTAATATACTAGATGCTCGACGGATGGGACTCACACGCTCGATACTTATCACCTTCGGTCAAGCCATCGTCCCTCGAAAAATTGTTTATGGCGGAGGACTGCACCTGTGCACGCCTTACACACCAAGGGTCGAGACCTGTAGTAACTGCCGGACCATAGGCCACCGCACGGATGTCTGTATCCAACCTAGGACACACAAGTGCCCCAGATGCGGCGAGTCACACCCGAAGGAACCAACTCCAACATGCACTCCCGTCTGCATCATTTGCCAAGGCCCGCACTTGTCCGGAACCCGGAAATGCGAGCACCGCCACCTCCACAGGACAACGAAGCCTACCCCCGAACGCGAAGCACGATCCCGGCGACAAGACGACCACCACTCACCGCGCAGTTCAGGATCCGAACGCCTGGAACCATCTCCCGGGCAACAAACAGGGCGCTCTAAGAGCGCGGACCGACCGACATGGGCGGACAAGCTGAAGACGCCCAACGTGAACACAAAACTGGCAAGCAACACCCCGCATACCCCGGACCCCCACGACCAGGAGCTTCGGGCTCTGCGTGTGGAGGTAAGCCGCCTCACAACACTTTTAACACACAACCCCATTCCCCCCTCCACACCCCAGCACCCCTCCCCAGAGCGAATCCTCCCACCCACTGTAGAGTCACCCACCGCACCTGCCATACCCGCCTCACCCCCCCCCCCCCCCCATAAAAAGAAACGCACTCGCATGCCGATTATCAGGCTGATCTCAAAGACTTGGAATCCAAATTTGACGCCAACTTGGTAGCTCTGGAGGCGCGCCTCGAAACCAAGTTCACAACACTCGCCGAACAGCTATCTTCTCGCCTTGAGCAACAGATGGACACACTTTTCACACGCTTAAGCCTAACTCTCGAACGTACTTTTGCACAATTTGAGACGCGCCTTCAAGAGGCTAGAGACAAATACCAGCTCTTCACAGGAAGTTTCCCCTACCTCCATCCTACACCTACCTACTCCTCCTATTCCACTACCACCACGAGAACCTATCCTCGCCCCACCCACGCTCCAATATGGCGGGCCGGGAAAATTCTACCCACCTATCACTAATTCAATGGAACTGTCGCGGCTTTCGGGGCAAGCGCGCGCCGCTGCAGCTCTTAATACCTACCCTCCCTGCCATACCTAAGCTCCTTTTGTTACAGGACACACAACACCAAGCCAAACTTCACAGTTACCACGCAGTACACTCAGACACCACCGCCAACCCTCGGGTATCCACACTGATACATCGCACTATTACCTACCAAGAACACACAATCACCTCCACCACTCCGTGTGTCCTCATTGAAATCATCCCCATGAAACGTAATACACCTCCGATCTTTATTGCCAACATATACCACACCCCACGCCAAGCTATGACCACTCTCGATACTCTACTCCATAAAATTCATAGCATCGCGGGCCGAAATCCCCTACTCATAGAAGGCGACCTTAACTCCCAGCATACAGACTGGGGTTATCGGTACACCACAGCACGGGGTCGCAGGCTTTGGACTACTGTCCAAGACCTGCGCCTTACTACACATAACAACTTTCACACACCAACCCGAATTGGCAACAGTGTAACCATGGATACTAGTCCGGACATTATACTTAGCCGTTGCCTCAAAGGTATCTCCTGGTCACGAACGCAACACACACTCGGAAGCGACCACTACATTATAGCCATCCAAATACCTCACACACAACACAGCCCTCGACTCCTCACCCACAATCGTATCAAATGGGATGCAATCCGGTCCGCACGACAAGAACACCCAGACGCCCCGATACAAGACATTGATCAGTGGGCCGCATCTCTCCTAAACGATATAACCGCACACACACAACACATTACCACATCACCCGACACCCCAACACTGGATACGCGCCTAGCCCACTTCTGGGAGGCACACCACAGCATCCTAGAGAGATGGAAAAGCCAAAAACATAACAGAAAGTTAAAACGAAGACTGGCCACGCTACAGACACAAATCGCTGCACACGCCGAGGAGCTGTGCCGTTCCAACTGGGGCCAGGTGTGCAACAGTATATCTGGCAACCTCTCTACCAAGAACGCATGGCAACTCCTACGGCATCTTGTTGACCCCACACACTCGCGCACAGCACCACAACATCACATCACACGCCTCATTCACAACTCTACGCTCTGCCCCGACACCCTTCTGGACCAACTCCGGACAGAACACACGGCACTCGGCACCTCCCCCCCTCTATCACCCTACACAGGAGCCGCGAATGAGGCCCTTGACACCGATATTTCGGAGCAAGAGGTCCGCATGGCCCTGCAAAACCTCCGCACAAGCTCTGCACCAGGAAAGGACAGAATAACAAACTCTATGCTCCGTAACCTGGATGATCAATCTATCACACAGATTACAGAATATTTTAATCAATGCTGGAGAGAGGGCACCCTGCCACACTCCTGGCGCCATGCCAAAATTATCTTCATCGCGAAACAGAACAAACCCCACACCATATCAAACCTCCGCCCCATATCACTCACATCATGTCTCGGGAAGCTTCTGGAGCATGTTGCTTTAAACAGACTCAATCAGCATATGCACGACCACAACCTATATCTGCACAGCATGGTGGGCTTCCGCCCAGGTCTCTCCGGCCAAGATGCAATGCTTCAATTGACGCACGACATCTTTGACCCTCTCATCCCCGCTCATACTAAAGCCGTCTTGGCCCTGGACTTGTCCAAGGCCTTTGATCGCGTAGAACACCAAGCGATCATGGTGGCTCTCTCCCCCCTCAATGTAGGCGCCCGCATGTACGCGTACATACAAGCGTTCCTCTCGAGACGCACGGCCGAGGCTCATATGGGCTCCCATGCGTCCCCTCCGTACACCCTCAGCGAAGTGGGTACTCCGCAAGGTTCTGTCCTTTCCCCTTTTCTCTTCAATTCCACACTCATTCCCTTAGCCTATGCTCTTCAAGATATCCCTCACCTTCACCACACCCTCTATGCAGATGACATCACTCTGTGGACCACCCACGGCAGTGATGGTGACATAGAGGAAACCTTACAAACCGCTGCAAACATCACACAACAGCACGCACAAAGCATTGGTCTCTCCTGTTCCCCGGAAAAGTATCAGATAATTTTCATGCGTCCCTCACCACGTACTCTTCCCACCGCCCCAATCACCGTTACTCTGGCCGGACACCCTGTCCCGGAGGTCGACACACTGCGGATCTTGGGCCTACACATCCAGAGCAACGGCCGGAACGCTTTCACTATCCGCAAACTCAAGCGGGTGACGGAAGCGCTGTCGCACCTCATCCGAAGAGTTTCCGGCAAACACTATGGCATGAAGGAGCGCGATTTGTGTCGTCTCATTCACGCCTTCATACTTAGCCGTTTCCTCTACACAATACCATATCTTCGACTTCGACAAGGAGAAATCGCCACCCTAGATGCTATGCTTCGTAAAGCCTACAAGGTGGCCCTACACCTCCCCCCTAACACGCAAACCACCAAACTTCTCCAGCTTGGGCTCCACAACACCACACGCGAACTCATAGAGGCCCATAGACAAACACAATACACTCGTTTAGCTCAATCTATCACAGGACGTTACGTAGTAGACGCTCTCCGAATTCACATACCAGCAGCCGATCCCACACTCCTATCAGTTCCCCGCCCCATACACACTCAGCTCATAGTAAAACCCCTCCCTCGGAACACCCACGCCACCTATCATTCGGCCCGCCGCAAAGCCCGCGCAAAAGCTCTACACAAATACTACGGTATCGAAGCTGACGCCGTATGGGTGGATGCGGCCTGCACGGGCGAAGACGCGGCAGCTGTAGCCGTTAATAATACTCTCCAACCCATCGCAACTCTCCACCTTCCTGGCGCATCCACCCCGGAATCCTCGGAAGAAGCGGCGATCGCGCTTGCCCTTACACACACTAATGCTCGGTACGTCCTTTCCGACTCAAAAACCGCACTCCTAAATTTTGCACGAGGACGAGCCCACGAGACCGCCTTCCGCATTCTCAGCTCGTCCTCCGCAAACCCGCCCCGCCAAGTGGAACTGATCTGGGTGCCTGCGCACTCTGGGAACCCCGGCAACGAAGCCGCCAATGACCACGCCCGAGGTCTCATCAACCGGGCGGCGGCGGAATCGGAGTCGAGCTCTTCCCGGGAGCGCATGCACTCTTTCAGCGAGCTGACCCAGGCATATCGCGCCGAACGTCAGCTATACCCCCCGCCCCACCAATCCCTTGGCAACTATCACCAAATACTATGGCGCCGCCTCCAGACCTGCACCCTTCCCTCCCCCTATTTCCTCTCCCGCATCCGCCCGGGAGCATACACCCCCTCGTGTGCTCAATGCACTCACCCCCATGCTACGCTTACCCACATTCTCCTTGAATGCCCGGCGGACCCTCCCCCGCGGGGCCCGGAGCTCCTGACTACCTGGGAGGAATGGGAGACCCTTCTGCGCTCAACGGACCCGGCCAGGCAGAAGATCGCCACTGACTGGGCCGCCCACGGCATGGAACTCCATGAACTCACAAACGTGTAGTGCAGTGGGGTCGTGCGGGGACCCTGGGACCTACGTGCCCGAACCCCTTGGTCAATAAAGTTGTTTCTCTCTCTCTCTCGATGGGGGCGAAATGCGAAAACACCCGTGTACTTAGGTTTAGGCGCGCATTAAAGAACCCCAGTCGGTCCAAATTTGCGGAATCCCCGACCACGGCTTGCCTCATAATCTGATCGTGGTTTTGGCATCTAAAACTCCATAATTAATTAATGAAATCCTCAAAAGTCTGCGGTACAGTTCATTTCACTGCTGAACCCGTTTTACTCATAAATTTTATTGCCAACTCAAGTGAAACTTGACAATAAACAGTTGCAGCGATGCAAACATTTTATTTCAGTTCAATAAAGAATTATGCTTTCGCCATTCCACTATAGTAGGGGAGGGAAAATGTATAAAATTATGCGCTAATAATTTTATTTTTGTGGTTACCCCGTTATTTGGGCAACGGGAAGAGTTTGAAGTACGAATTATTTGCATCCTCGCGGAGGAACAGTGGCTGGCGGTTTTTGTAATCCGACTATAGTAGCGTGTTTTGAATTAGCCCGGGAAGAATTATAGAGATCTATATACTTGCGGAACAATCACAGTTCCTTTGGATCCCTCGTTTACTGCTCTAAGTGCCAAAACCGACTCGTATTGTTATTTGGGAAATTGAGTAAATTCGATGCGTGGCCGCCAGTCCCGTACAGCCGCGTAGAGCGTAGGACGCTGCGGTTCTAGACGTACTGCGCCCACCGCGCAAGGTTAGAAAAACACCCACAAAAGCACAGCAGAGAAGTGGCTACGTCAGGTGGCTCGACTGATAAATGTAGAAGCGTCATTCAAAGCACACAAAATCATTCTCCACTTCCGGTGACGTCTTCTCTACTTCCTTTTTAAATAAAAAGATGTTTTTTTTTAATTATGGGGTTTTACGTGCCAAAACCACTTTCTGGTTATGAGGCACGCCGTAATGGAGGACTCCGGAAATTTAGACCACCTGGGGTTCATTAACGTGCACCTAAATCTAAGTACACGGGTGTTTTCGCATTTCACCCCCATCGAAATGCGGCCGCCGTGAATAATAAAAAGATGTTGCTCCGTCAATATTCTCATAAACAATGGTTAATTTTGTTAATTTTTGCTTTTCCTTCCTGTTTTGCTGTTGCCTTGGCTCTCTCCCTTAGTATATCGCCTAATTTCTCAAGTGCAATTGCGACTCTTGTTTCCAGTTGCCAATTTTGCACGAAAAGTGCTGTACAGTTGGGGAAAAACCAGATGAGGTTACGGGTTACAGTCATATTGCTTATGGGTTTAAGGGTTATTGCAGGGTTTGATCATGGACGCTGTTTCGCATTATTTTATTTTCCATCTTATCTAACCCATATCGTGGGTATATGCTTCCGAGGATCTACCAGCGTCGCGGCGAGCCGTCACTCGAGGAAATAATGAAGTAAAAGGAAAAGTTAAACGCAACTGGTGTTTTCTCCTACCGCAACTCGTTCCTCGAGCATACAGACCAGCTGACTACGAACCGAATCCCTTTCCTGGTCCATGGATCAGTCTAAACAAAGAATGTTGAACTAACGAAGCAGCAGCGATGTGCGTGACCGTTGAAATAGATGGTGACAACTGAAAGCATCTCGAGTTGATCGCGCGGGCACCGAAGCGATGAGAAAACTAGCCTTAACACCCCAGGAGATGCCGATAAATACCGTCATCCAAAAGGAGTGAAAAAGGCAGCAAAATGTTGACCGCCGAATAGTTGTCAAGTCTCGACATTGATTTGACGGCGCTTTAGAAATGTGTGTGAGGATTGGTGCCGTGGGCGGGCAGGGCGGGTAATCCGCTTAATTACGGGGGGGTGGGGGGAGTGCCCCCCCCCCCCCTGAGTACGTGTCTGTGGTGTTGTATAAGTCGCGGGTCGCTTTTTTCGTCGCGACGATATAGATTGGATTTTTTACAAGCATTGCTCCGGGAGGGCACATGTAACCGGCAAACGGAGGTCTCAGGAGAGCACCTGATAAAGCAGGCGGCGACTCTGCCTAGGCACTACAGAGGAGGTTTCTTAGCGCGTGTTGTATGAGTTTGTCCCCTAGAGGTCCCGGACCCTCGCGGGTGACGGACACGCGCCGCCAGGACCTTGACAACATGGATTTTCAAGACTCCGCTGCTCACAACATCACGACACCAAAAGGACCCAGCGACCAGAACGCCGGGACAGAGAGCCAAAGTCAAACAGATGGGGATTGGCAGACGGTCCTCACACTTCGGCGGAAAAAAAAACGATGCGAAAGAGAAGAAGACCAGAGCACTGGAATATTCGGGGACCTTGAAGAATCAGCAAGTTTCCGCTGGTCAAGCAACTGGAAAATCTAAACACAAACCAGCATACAGGCGGTTAGCCCCCCTGCCAAAGGATGATTTCAAGATAGTGGTGCGACCGCATCAAGGGCTACCGGTCAAGAACCTGACTAGTCCACTACTGGCGGATGCCGTGATTGCTGCATGCAACGGGCAAATATCAGGTGAGCAATTTCTGCTCAGAATCAAGCCGGGCTCCAACATCTTTATCGTGTCCACGCCGCACCAGACAGTGGCGGACTGTGTTAGACGTATTGCAATGCTAAACATCAACGGCCGGCCTCACTCGGTCAACGCCTACGTAGCGACAAGTGACGGGACAACCAAGGGTGTCATTCATGGCTTGGACCCGCACACGACGCCTGAAACGCTAAAAGCGCATCTACGCATACGCACGCAAGGGGTTGAAATTCTCCAAGCGCGCATGTTCCGTAACACTAAAACGGCCGTTATCACCTTTTTTGGTGGAATTACGCCGCGGTACGTCTACTACAACGGCGGAGAACTTGCTTGCTATCCCTACAATATTACCACTCAGGTGTGCAAAGTGTGTCACCAAATTGGTCACCGATCGGACGTCTGTCCCCAGCCAGACACTCCAGTATGTCGTACATGTGGACAACGGGACCCTGTAGCCGGACATGAGTGCGCTCCCAAGTGTGCAGCCTGTGGGGAGGGTCACATAACAGGAGACCGAAGTTGTAAGAAACGTCTGAAACCCCAAAGCAAAAGAACGCCGAGGACTGGCGTTCAATGGACTACCCGGAAGGATAGCTCAACGAAGCCACCTCAACGCCTACATTGGTTCAGTTCCGATGATGGAGAATCCGCATCGGATCCCTCGCCGGAGGTATCAGAGACTCGCCGTCGATCCAGGTCATGATCGCGGACCCGAAAGAACTCCAATCCCAAAAACCCACCTCATTCCCAATCACCAAAATCGCCTAAATCGGGGGCTTTCGGCACTGTGACCAAGCAAGCGCCACAAGATAACACGGTAAGCTGGGCACGAGTCGTTTCTCCTACTGCTCCTGTAACAGAAAATCCCGAATATCGGAAGATCATTAACGAGAACAAGCTTCTCCGCGAGAGCTTGGCAGAAATTAAGCGAGAGTTGGCCTCCCTCAAAGCTAGTCGCTGTACCGCAACGAACAAAACAGCACATGCTAAAGCAGCAGGCACGCTTCTCGAGGTTATAACGACGCCGAATTCTATGGAGGTCACACTCCAACAAGTTGTGCATCAATTACAAACTATGCAAAATTTTCAGCAGCAGATGTACGCAGAATTTCAAAGCCTAAAAATTTACGTCGATGAATCCGTGGCCAGTGCAAAGAGCGCGGCTCGTAAGCGAGCCAGCATTAGCCCCAGTGCTCAATCTAACCGCCGTCTGCGACCCGTACCGACCTCGGACAGCGAAAGCACTATTCATGGCGAGTAGAACGCGAGCACATCACGAATATCTCGAAATTTGGCAATGGAACTGCCGCACCTTCCACAAACGGGCGGCAGCTCTACAACAATACATTAACACGGTGCCAGTCAAACCTGATGTTATTTGTTTGCAAGAGATCGGTAAGAAGCCGGTCAGATTGACTGGCTACTACACGATATCCCACCCAGACTACCCTAAGGTCGCGACGATGGTGCTCAAGGACATAGCAATCAGTATAGATTATCTGGCGACTAGCAGCATCAACCACCAAATTGTAACAATACTACCGCAGAAGCGTAGCAAGGCAAAAACTATAATCACGAACGTGTATAGCCATCATTCGGTACGTCATGTGTCACTCCGGCACCCAGGATAGACTACTGCTTCTTGGGGACTTCAATGCTCCTCACACCAGCTGGGGTTACCGAACAGACACCCCCAAAGGCCGGGAGCTCGAGCGAGCGGCCGAAGCATATGATCTCCAACTCATTCTCCCTCAAAACCCGACGATATTAGGTAACAGCGTCAGTGCAGACACCTTTCCAGATCTCACATTCACAAATAATGTCGACGAGGTATTCTGGACCAATCTAGGAGAGAATCTAGGCAGTGACCATTTCATTATCAGCGTGTCGGTAGGCTCCCCAAAAATTCGGCGACCCTGTGGCCAGGTGGTAATCACGAACTGGGTAAATTATCGCAAAATCCTCATGCCGGAGATATCACCTGAGAACGCTGAAGGGTGGGCAACACACATACGAGACGCTCATAAAGCAACATCTAAGCGGCTAGCGCTCACAGCGGAAACGCCGGTAGTTGACAACCATCTGCTACATATGTGGGAAGCCAGAAGGGGGCTAACTAAACGATGGAAAAAACAGCGACTTAATCGCAAACTGCGCCACAGAATTGCTGAAATATCCGAGCGGGCAAACGCTTACGCACAGCAGTTAGAGGCAGCGAGTTGGGCGAGCTTTTGTGACTGACTTTGCGAAATGTTACACACCTCCAAGACATGGGCCATACTTCGCAGCATAATGGAACCAGGAAAAACAAAAACGGCCAATAACCGCACCCTTCAAAAACTTGCCGGAGAATTTTCAGGAACAGATCAGGCCCTCCTCACTAAGCTTAAAGAGAAGTACGTAGGAACAGTTCTCACTCCCCCATGCACCTTGCCATACCAAGGGCAAGAAAACGCGGTGCTAGACGCTCCGATAACTAAGGCAGAGCTCTTCGCGGCAGCGCAAGCTGCGAAGAGAAATACTGCTCCAGGACCAGACTCACAAATGCTATGATCCGGAACCTGAGCGACGAGCACCTAGAACAGCTTACCCGGTATTTTAATGAACAGATATGGGAGAGGGGCGTTGTTCCACAACAGTGGAAGGAGGCCAAAATCGTGCTTATTCCGAAAGCAGGAAAACCTCATGATCTACAAAATCTCAGGCCGATATCACTAACCTCCTGTCTTGGCAAATTATTTGAGAAGGTGATCCACACACGTCTCACGTCGTACATTGAAGACCGCAACCTATTTCCCACAAACATATTCGGCTTTCGCCAACATTTGTCGACACAGGATGTTTTCCTGCTACTTCGCGAAGAAGTTCTTTGCAACACCACGGTTGGTGCGGAACATCTCGTCCTGGCTCTTGATTTGAAAAGCGCATTCGACACTATTTCACATGAACTTATCTTATCTGAGCTAAATGACATCGGTTGTGGACAAAGAATCTATGACTACGCCCGCTCTTTCCTGACCTCTCGCATCGCGACAATAGGCATTGGCACTACGCGCTCAGACCCTTTTCCCATGCCCAATAGAGGTACACCGCAAGGGGCGATACTCTCCCCCCTTCTTTTCAATATCGGCATGAGACGCTTAGCCAAAACACTCGACGTCATACCTGGGCTAGGGTACGCGTTATATGCAGACGATATTACCCTATGGGCAACCAGCGGCTCGTTAGGACAAAAAGAAGAAATCCTGCAAGAAGCAGCGACCGTTGTTGAAACCTTCGCTCGCAGCAGCGGAATGAGCTGCGCTCCCAAATCAGAATTTATCAGGATACGAGGTCGAGGCCGTCAAACTCGCGAGCCGGTCAACCTCTTTCTAGGAGACAGCCAGATAAGGGAGGTCCAGAAAATGCGAGTCCTTGGACTGTGGCTGCAAAGCAACAAACGAGTAGACCACACCATTAAAACCCTTAGGACTACGGTGAAACAGATCTCCCGTATGATTCGTAGAGTAACTTATCACCGAAAAGGTTTCAAGGAAACAGAGACGATCCGGCTCGTTCAGGCTTTTGTGCTAAGTCGTCTCACATATAGCCTCCCTTTCCAGGACCCCACGAAAACAGAACTAAAGGCCCTAGATGCGTTGATCAGAACGTCATACAAAGCGGCTCTCGGCCTACCACAGGGAACCTCTATTGAACGCCTGCTGGCCCTCGGGATTCACAATAACTACGAGGAGCTACGGGCAGCGACGCTCATATCTCAACGGGAGAGGCTTAACTTAACCTCCTCTGGCAGAAAATTACTTTGCCGCGTGGGTTACCCTACTCGTCCACAGTATGCGGGAGAAGAACTCGAATCTCTGCCCAAAGTCCTTCGTGAAAGGATCATAGTAGCCCCAATTCCTAAGAACATGAGTCCGAAATACCACCGGGGACGTAGAAGTGCTCGAGCTCGAAAGTTAATGCAGCAATTCGGTGGAAAGCCGGATAAAGTCTACACAGATGTCGCTCGATGTGGTGCTTACAAATACGCCCTCGTAGTGGTAGGAGCGTCCGCAAATCAAGGGCTTGTGACTTGCGCCACGGCTAGAGTTGCATCTGTGAATACCGCAGAAGCTTCAGCCATCGCGCTAGCTATTAAAACTAAGGACGCTCTAGCACAATCGTCGATAACTCTATACAGATTCCCAAGTCGAATGTAGACTCTTCCTCACCGGGAGGCTACCACACAGCACCACTCACCTATTAGGATCCAACCTAACGCGGAAACACATGATCATCTGGTGCCCGGGTCACGCAGGACTCGAGGGCAATGAGTGAACGGACGGCGCAGCTCGTGCTTTTATCAACCGAGCGGCTGACGACTCCGACGAAAACACCTTTTTACCACGAGACATCCTTGAGCACCAACGGCGCGAGCGAAGAAAGTACAGTCCACCACACCCTGACCTATCCAGGCAGGACTCTTATGACTGGCGCCGAATACAGACGCACACATTTCCAAACCTTTATTTGAAAAATGCCATTCACCCAACGCTGTACGGCGTTCGCTGTCCTTGGTGCGGAGGCCGGCCAACTCTCGCCCACATTACGTGGGACTGCCAGAACAGGCCACCCAAAATTAATACACCAAAAATAGCCGGCGAACTTTCCGGAAGGGAGCAGTGGGAGACTTGGCTCGCCAGCGAGGATCGGGAGATGCAACTAGCGCTCCTCGACCAAGCACGGCGGACCGCTCAAGCCAGTGGGGTCCTGCACTAGGGGCTCCAACCACTCGCTTTCTGCATTTTTTTAAATAAACGTTTTGATATATATATTGTCCCCTAGACATCACGGCGTTGTGGAGTGGGGTCGAGTTTGTTTACGCTCCAACGCTGGCTGCCCGCGCCGTGAGGCAGTGGGCACGGACGCCCCATTTGGCGATCGCTTCGTCTGATGGGGCAAGGTTCTCACTGGTGTTGTATAAGTCGCGGGTCGCTTTTTTCGTCGCGACGATAGGTTGGATTTTTTTACAAGCACTGCTCCAGGAGGGCACATGTAACCGACAAACGGAGGCCTCGGGAGAGCAAGGCGGCGCAGGATCTCCAGGGCACCCAAGGGATGGTGGGGGGATCAAAGCTGGAAGCAGGGCGGCCCGTAGGGTGGGGCCGCGGAGGCCGCAGCGTGCCAGGGGGTGTTCGCATTCCGCCTCTTTCATGGCGCGACGGCGCATGCGCCCTACATGCCCTAGCGGATTAGTCGCGAAACGTTTTGGAAGGGTCGCGTGCGTGGCCGCGCGCCGGGAAGTCCCCAGAAAAAAAAAAACCGCTCGGACGCGCGCTGCTGCAAACACTCGTGCCGTGTTCCGCGTTGAAACTCTACTGGTATAGCTCGACGTCGGTGCGGTGCCGAAAACGTACGTAGCGTAAGACCGTAAGCCCACTTTAAAAGTTAAACAGGCCAGGGCATCGTCTGAGTTGTCCGGACTGCACCGTGAGCCAGGTAGTTGCCGCCTTTCATGAATGGCTCGCTAATTTAACGAAAAAACCGCGCGTTATTACACTTGGGTGACACTTAATTACATCACGTTGCTGACGAAGTCTTTTTGCAGCATCGGTCCTCACTTGCTGGTGGTGACAGCGCGTTCCATACTGAACGTACTCGTAAGGCCCGGCAACACTGGGTCGATACGAGACCGACAAGACGCTCACTCCAATGATTGACCGGCTACTGCTTGTCCCTGAAACCTTTTTATCATACCAGGTCGACAACGAAGCAACCGACGAGCGCGAGTTGTACTGCGATAGGCTTTCTTGTCGAAGGCACCGGCAAAATTAGCGAGCCGACCATCGTTCGACCGAACCCCGCGCGATCGGCCGTCGAACCGACAACACAATAGCGACAGCGTCTTCACTTGTATATGTCGCGTGGTTGGTGCCGCGCGGGGCACGAGCACGCAGGGACGGACCAAAATGTACGGCCACTTGCTTGGACGAAAAGGGAATGCCCCCTCTTTATTGGGCCCGAACATATATAGAGACACACACACAGGTCACAGGGGGCGCCACACTCTGGTGGCAGCCTAACAAACGAGGCTGAACTGTGGCGACCTCTACATCTCCCCCCTTGAAGCATTAGAGGTTAGACGGGAGAGATTCAGGAAGCCAAACACATCAAAAGTTTCACAAGTTCAAACGGCGCGGCGGAACAATAGGCCGGCCGTAACGTGTTCGTG
The DNA here is from genome assembly GCF_023375885.2 of Dermacentor andersoni. Lineage (NCBI taxonomy): Eukaryota > Metazoa > Arthropoda > Arachnida > Ixodida > Ixodidae > Dermacentor > Dermacentor andersoni. The sequence continues at coordinate 20,807,452 of NC_092814.1, read as the reverse complement.
TCACACCGTCACTGCGGTCCCTGGCTGCAGGGGACTGTTGCCCAGACTGTCCGAGGGGGACCGTCGATTCCACGATGTTGGCAGGCCGAGGTTCCTGACAGGGAACTTGCTGTAGTGGCCCAAAAGGCACTAGGTGACGCCGGTTGCGCTGTAGGGTGCCACCTCGCTCCGTTTCGACCACGTAGCTTCTTTGTCTTTGCCCCGGACTGAGGACTGTAGCCTGCACTTGATCAGGTCGCACCCAGACACGCTGACCTGTTTGGAGTGGCGGTAAGTCTCGAGCTCCATGATGCCTGTTGTAGTTGTCGGCCTGCTTCTGCTTCTGAGTCGCATCCTTGGCGACGACTTCTTTCATTGGGGGCCAGTTGGGACATAGCTGGGAGCCTTGCTTTGGGACTCTGGTTCTGAGTTGACGTCCCACCAACAGCTGGGCTGGACTAAAGCCGTTGACTCCCGGAGTGTCCCTATAGCTGAGCAGAGCCAGGATCCTTTGACTTGCGAAACGGGTCCTTGATAGTACGCACCATCCTCTCCGCCTCTCCGTTCGATTGAGCGTAGTGTGGACTGCTGGTCATGTGGTTAAAGCCGTATGACGCTGCAAATGCCGCGAACTCTTGCGACGAGAACGGTGGGCCGTTGTCTGACCTGACTTCTTGCGGGATTCCATGGCGGGCAAAGATGGATTTGAGAGCGTCAATGACTGCCTGAGCTGTCGTGCTCCTCAGGGTCACCACCTCAGGGAACCTTGAGCAATAGTCCACCACCAGGATGAACGTCTGGCCGTTGAGGTGGAACAAGTCCATTCCAAGGAACTCCCAGGGATGTCCATGTAGGGCCGTGGAGAGCAGGGGCTCGGCAAAGTTCACGCGGGTGGAAGCGCACTGTTCACAGTTGGCAACGAGAGAGGCGATGTCTGTCGAGATACCGGGCCACCAAACTGACTCCCGAGCTAGGGTTTGGTCCTGTTGATGCCCTGATGACCTTCATGCAACAGCGTCAAGACCGCTGGCCGAAGGGACGATGGGATGACTATCCGGGCGCCTTTCAGCAGAACTCCGTCGCAGACAGAGAGCTCGTCTGCCACAGAGGCGTACTTTGAGAGGTGCAGTGGTATCGTGGTCCTTTTAGGCCAACCATTCTGGCAGTAGGAAGCGAGGGCTTTGCACTCACCATCGGACTCTTGTGCCTGTCGCACGTCTTTAGGGCTGAGTGGCAAGACTTCCGACGTGCAGCCGACTACCTGTGCTGCAAAAAGTTCGATAGTATCTAGAGGAGTGGGTGGCTTGTAGGTGATGCGCGACAACGTATCAGCTGTGGCTAGCTGCTTTCCTGGCACGTGCAGCATACGGAACTGGTATCGCATGGTCTTCAGCCGTAGTCTCTGAATACGAGGCGGCAACATGTCCAGTTCCATCTTGCCGAGAAGCGAAACGAGTGGCAGGTGGTCACTCTCGATGTCGAAGGGGATGCCACGGACGAACTCGTCGAACCTTTGGATAGCCCACGTCGTTGCCAAAGCTTCTTTTTCAGTCTGGCTGTAACGCTGCTCGGTATAGGTCATTGACCTCGAAGCGAACGCGACTGGGCGGCGCTCTCCTGAGGGTTGCGTCTGTAGCAAAACTGCGCCGAGTCCGAATGAGCTTGCGTCTGGAGACACCGTAGTGGCCTACGACGGGTGGTACTTGGCCATGCACCTGTCTGACGTCAAGAGTTCCTTGATTTTCTCGAATGCTGCCTTTTGCTCATGCTGCCACACCCAACTCGCAGACTTGTTCAGTAAGGCTCTGATGGGAGCTGTGACGTCCGAGATGTGTGGCAAGAACCTGGCAAGATGGTTCACCATTCCGAGCAGTCTTCTAACGCCAGCAACGTCCGTTGGAGCTTCCATGGCTTTGACTGCTTCGACCTTGCCCGGATCTGGCCTGATGCCCTGTGCTGAGACGACAACTCCGAGGAAGGAGACCTCGGGTACCCCAAAACGACACTTGTCCTGGTTCAATGTGATACCTGCTTTTGCAAGGCGAGATAGCACCTGGCTCAGTCTGGCGTCATGTTCCTGGCGGGTGCGTTCAAAAACCGAAATATCGTCTATCATATTGGCGACTCCTTCTTGGCCCTCCAGGATTCTTGCCATCTGCTTTTGGAAGTACTCTGGTGCGGAGGTGATGCCAAAGGGGAGCCGGCAGAAGCAGTATCGGCCATATGGGGTGATGAATGTCGTAAGCTCTTGGGAGTCTTCAGAGAGCTTCACCTGGTGGAAGCTTGCGGTCGCGTCCAGCTTCGAAAAAACTGTTGCATCACCGAGGAGGCCAAGGACTTGCTCGACAGTTGGCAGAATATGTCGTTCACGGAGAACGACTTTGTTTATTTGAGTCAAGTCGACGCAGAGGCGGTAGGAACCATCGCCTTTCCGGACGACGACAAGACCCGAGCACCATGGTGTTGGCTTGTCGACCCTACGGATCACGCCTGCGCTTTCCAATTTGTCCATGCTCGCGGCGGACGATCTCGAGCAGCGGGATGGGGATCCTGCGAGGTACGCTTAGCGAGAAAGGTACGGCATCGCGTTTCAACCGGATGTTGTATTCATCCTTGAGGGTGCCCAATCCATTGAAGAGCTCGGCGTGCAGCATCGCTTTTGAAGTCTTGAGTTGATCAAGAAATTGAACTACTTGGAGGGCTTGGAGCGCAGGCAGTCCCAGAAGAGGCACAGTGAGAGACTGGATCACGTAGAGGCGCTGACAGCTTGCTTTCCCTTGCCACTGAAGTCGTGCCACATACGAGCCCAGCACGCGCAGTGGCTGTCCTCCCGGGCCAGTGAGCAGAGTGTCGACTTGGTCGAGTTTGGCAGGCAAGGTAGGAAAGTCGCTGGGAACAGCAGATACTTCGGCTCCGGAGTCAACCTTGAACTGCGCTGTGTAGTCGTCAACGGTGACGTCGACGAACTTTGCCAAGGCGGGCGTCGCGACGGCGTGCAGGTGAACGGAGCTGAGCTTGTACTGCTTGAACTTCCGCGAGCGGCATACCCCACTTCTGACACCATGTCGCGTGGTTGGTGCCGCGCGGGGCACGAGCACGCAGGGACGGACCAAAACGTACGGCCACTTGCTTGGACGAAAAGGGAATGCCCCCTCTTTATTGGGCCCGAACATATATAGAGACACACACACAGGTCACAGGGGGCGCCACACTCTGGTGGCAGCCTAACAAACGAGGCTGAACTGTGGCGACCTCTACAGTATATATGATTAATCGTGCTGAAAACGAGTCAAGCACGCCTGCCAAGTTGGAATTCACAAGCTTTAACCCTCTCAAGCCGTGCCCACGAAGGTTGAGCCAATGTCTATCCTGTTCAGCGAAGGCTAACCTGGCGCCGCCGAGTTCGTGCACTCGATACCGGCGGGCCTGAACTGAAATGTAAGCAGTTAGGTCGAACGAAACTTCTTTTATAGTTCAATTCTGGCCTTAGCGATTTGAAATCAGCTACACTTCACTTCGCACGGCTCGTACACAATAAGCGGTAAGCGGCGACACAGCGCTGTGCCAACATCTGTACAGAACGTTACCGTACCTGTAGGCTGTCGGCCGCATTCGCTACGTATATGGGTGGGCCTGTACGTGTTGCTTTGCCGACACATTTCTCAATTGCAGAGATGCACTCTTTGCCCCTGCGTCAAGTGGCAAACAAGAGACGGTGTATTCGGTATGGACGTCCGCACGCCAAGTTTCATTCTAAAAGCCCTCAATCTCCCAAAGTAGCGCCATTCGCTTCCCTCCTCCTCCGCTCGGCGCGGCCTCGATGGTGGCGCCGCCGGTGGTGGGCCTGCCGTAGCAGACGACGGCTAACACGCTACGGGAGGAAATCCGCAGAAAAGTTCGGTCGAGCCCTGCGGAGCAGTTTTTTCAATCGAGACCTTTCTTCGTCAGTCGGTAACTGGCCTTTAGAATTTCGTGTTAGAATTGCGGAGGAAATAGAGAAAATGACCATTATTCAAGGCGTACTTAAGGCGTAAAGCGCGCGACGTTGAGAGTTCGTGTTGCTGAAACACGACGCAAGCACGCGGTGTACTAAAACACGCGCGTAATTACCAAAGTTTCAGGTGTTGACAGCGTGAAAGTATGTGTACGTGGTTTCGTAGGTTCATTCACGTACCTGCAGAACACTTTTGTTCGGTCGGCGCGTGAGAGATTCCGGCTGTGTGCGGTCAGCAATGCCTGGCAACAGGGCTGTTTTTTTCATTGCGGGGTACTTTGGTAATCGTGACGATATATTGTTTTTTTTTTTTACAAGTACTGCTCCAGGAGGGCACATGTAATGGCTAACGGAGGCCTCTGAAGAGCACGTAACATTACACTAATGCAAGCGTCGCAGGGAGTGTTCGCATACAAAATTGGCTGTCCGCGATACCCCCTTGGCATGCACAGGCTTCGGCGAGCCCTATCCAGCGCTGGTTCTAGCTTTGGTGTTCCCGTTGCCGCTTTGGTGCCCTGAAGGCACCGTCAATAATGCGAAATAATGACAAGTTGTTACACTAGTAAATAAAATTTATTGAAGAAATACAATCGCGCCGGGGCGCCAACTTCTAAAGCAGCGCTAGCGCACGAGTATTATGAAACGCCAACGAGGAATTTACCGGCCTGCGTACGACTCTACGATCAAAGCGCACGTTAAACATCCCCAGGCGAGCTAAATAAAGTTATCCGGAGCCATCCACTACGACCTCCATCCTAGCTTTAGTCGCTTCGGAACGTTAAAAACATTAATCACCACAAACCAAATCAATACATGCGGGCGTACATTCGAAGCTAAAAGACTGCATCGTAAGTCATAGTGAGCCTTGCAATAGCGTCGAGAATGTGCTAACTTCTGGTGGAACTCAAAACACACCCTCAATAAAGTCGCTTTTATGTCACAGGCCAGCTGCAGATGCGTGCATTTCACCGCAAGACGATACTACATGAAACAAAGAGAGCACATTCGAAAAAAGAAAGTCAAACAACGAGCTAAAAACCACGCAGAGCATGAACGCCCACTTTTTCGAAGCGGGAGGCGTGAACTAGGCTCAAAATAAGAGGTTGTGAGTAGCCGTGGCCCTTACTTCACTAAGCCGTGCGCTCTTTGCCACTTCCTCGAAGTCAGCCCGCCCGATCCTGCGAATCCACACTTTTTGCGTTGCGCACGCCGGAGGGCAAAGCAAAAAGCTTTTTGCCCTCGCTGTGTCTGTTGCGGCAACCGAAGGTGCAGCAGCATGGCATCGCAATTAATTTCTCGGCCCTGCACATTCTACTACGCTAACGCACTCCGTCAGTCCGCCTGCCGTACTTTGTCGCGCAGGCCCAACAATGGAGGTCGGCGCGCGCTGGAAAGAAAAAACATACAAAAGCGCGGCGCCTGCTCCGCGCTGGAAAGAAAAAAATATACAAAAGCGCGGCGCCCGCTTCCACGTGACACAGATTGGCCAATGGGGGAGCGGAGGAGGCTGGGGCGACAGGAGGCGTGGAGGAGGACGCGCCAGGGTGAGCGGGGTGGCGGAAAGATCTAAGAATGGCGCTACTTTTGAAAGATTGAGGGGTTTTATTTCATTCTAGACGCCAGCGCTCGTTTCTCCCCTGGAGGCACGATTTCATCTCCAACGGGTGTAGGTTTCCGCCGCCGCTTCCCTTCACGATCGCGCCCGCGTTCAGGTCGCGCTGCGCGCGAAACGTCTCTTGTTTGCGACGACGCCTCTTCGGATGACCGGAAATTATTATTGTGTTGTTAACTGTCACGACAGCAATGTAAACACGAAATGGTTGATGCCACCAGTGAAATTCTGCCGATTCACAAGAAAATGGTAGGAAAAAAGCAGACCACAGACATGGATTAGTGCGGTGCGCCGAACGAAGTAAACAACTGGCAAACGAACGGAGCTCGTTCATTGATCACTCCTGAGTGTATGACGGTTTTATATGTAACCCACATGAATCTAATAATTACTTGGTATATAATCCTTTTTTCCATACAAAAACTTTCAGTTGTTCAACCAGCGCTTGTCCTGTCTTCTTTCTCGTGTTTCGTTTGTGTGTGCGCTGCCCAAGAATGGAAACTACTTCTGTTGTATGCGCTAGCAGTGGCCGAAGTTCACGCGTGCCGAGAAATTGAATATGTGCACGATGCATTGAACATGACCGGAGTTCATTCCTGCATCACCACTGCACCGATCGATCGAGTTACTGGACGATACACGCCCGCGTCTTGGTCGCGCCGGCATTGCTGAAGCAGAAATGATTACTAATACTTTCAACTTCCGCCTCTTGAGCACTGTTAAAAAATGGCCAAGCTATTTATTTACATTGCTGCCTCTATTCTATATTGTAGGGGACGTACTAGTTAAAGTTGTGTGCGCATGTCGTACTTGTGCTATGCAGCGATATATTTTGTTTATTTCGGCACAGTGTCGATGGAAGTCCGTTGTCGCCACCAGAGACAACATAGATCTGTAGCAAACATTTTGTGAGAAACTGCAAAAATGACTTCAGCTCGTATGTGCCGTATGTATGTGCCGCATCGTATGTACCGACGATTTTTCCGGCGGCACATACGATGTCGTTTCCAATTACCTGCTCAGCGTCACTTACATGGCTAAGCAGACGCTGCCCTTTCGCCGCATTCCAGCCATAAAAATAATTGTCAAGCGTACCGATCTTCTTGAAGGCAAATAGAAGCGTGTGCAGTTTGTTTCACACTTAGGGGAAAACTCGGAACGTATTGCGTCGCGATGCGGCAGGCAATGGAGTCGTGCGGCGGCAGCAGCTCGAGCAGGCGTAGACGGTCGAGGGGCGGAGTCGTGATCTGCGTCGTCTGCTACGGCGGGGCGCGCTGGCCGCAGTGTCTGGAAGCGTGCTGGCAGTGCACCGATTTCATCGTTACTTCGGGAACTGAGCTGATATTCTTTACTAAACGTTGTGCGACGCCAAACTCTGAGCCCTTCATTGGCGATATTGGAGTTCCCCAAACTTCTTTTGACAGCATGCTTCATTTGTTATTTCGAAAGGCCGGGGTACTCAGCGCGTGCACGTATATTTCTTCACTGTGTGTGCTACCGTAATACGCAGCGACAAGACGCAGCAAGATGTGCGCGCAACGTGCTCAGTCTTTATTTGACTAGAAAGGAAAATAAAGCACTCAACAATGATAACTATGAGGGTCAAACAGGATGAAACAAACGGATACGAATAAAGGAATGTTTTAGGTTAAGACAATGAGCTGGAAGTGATTTTTCTCGACAATCATTCACTACACCAGACAGACCCTGCCCGCCGGCGGGGTATTGGACACGTCACGCTTCGAACTTCAGTTAGTGTCTCGTCATGTCCCCAGCGGCAGCGATGACAGCGCTCATCCTGGAAGACAGTGAAGTGTATAGTGACTTGATCAGCGATGTGTTCATTCGCAGCACGTCTCAGTCGCTGATGATGGTGGATCGAAGCCTATCCTCGGGCGACTGATAGTGGGGATGGTGCGCCAGCGATACTTTCAACGAGCCCCAGACATATTAAATGATGTTGGCGCCCGGGGATTGAGGCGGCCACTCCAAGAGAGTGACGGCGCGCTCTCCCAGCAGTTCTTGCACAACACTAGCAGTGTGGATCGGCGGCCATCGTGTTAGAATATATAGTCGCCTTCCAGGAATGGGCCGTCAAGAACGTATGGAATGAGTACGTCGTCTATGACTGCCCTGCACCTTTCAGCGATGAACTTACCTTCGAGGCGTATCAGTGGGCGTCGCACAACGCTTAGCAAAGAATACCGGCTCATTTCACGCAGTAACGATGACATCGGCGCACTGCCCCTGACAGTAGCACGCTTCCTGACAATGCGGCCAGCGCGCGTCGCCGTAGTAGACGACGCCGTTCAAGACCCCGCCCCTCGAGCACCTACGCCTGCGCGCGCTGCTGCCGCCGCCTGACTCAAGCGCTCGCCGCATCGCGATGCAAGGCGCTCCGAGTTTTCCCCTAAGTGTGAAACAGATTGTAAATCGTCCTTCGTATAAAACATCCACGCACACACACGTAGGCACACACCGCGCGCGGCACGAAACGTGCCCAAACACGCGCAGCGCAAGAGGCCATCAAGCCGGTGCGAACGAGAGATGGGAGAGGCGTACCACCCGCTAGTTGAATTTTGCCCCGCATGCGGCGCTCTCAACGCCGGCGCAAGCCGGAAGGGATGAGGAGCGAGGAGAAAGCTCTTATCAACAAGGAACTGGGGCAGGGGTGCCCTTTATCCCTACTGCTGCTTATAAGATGTACGTGGTGGGGATAGAAAGGGCGCTGGAAGGAAGTGACATCGGTCTTAATCTCTCATAGAAACAGGCGGGTACAGTAGTAGAGCAGCAGCTTCCATGTTTTTTTGTGTGCGGACGACGTTGTGTTCCTAGCTAACAAGCAAAGTGATTTGCAACGTCTGGCTAACATCTGTGGACAGGAAGGCAACAATTTAGGTTTGAAATTTAGTGCTAGAAAATCAGGTGCTTTGGTATTCAATGAAAACAGTGAACAGACAGTGGCGATATAGGGTACCTTGGTATATGGATAAACGAAGGCAATATATATATATATATATATATATATATATATATATATATATATATATATATATATATATATATATATATATATATATATATGGAAACACAGGAAAAAACAATAACAGTGAAGGGGAAGGGAAATGCAGCCATAATGAAGCACAGAGCGCTATGGGGATACAATAGGTACAAGGGGCTCCGAGGTATGTGGAAAGGTGTAATGGTTCCAGGACTTACTTTTGGAAATGCGGTTGTCTGCTTTAAATCATGGGTACAATCAGGACTCGATGGGAACCAAAGGTCAGTGGGTCGCCACGCATTGGGCGCTCACGGGAAGACTACAAATGAAGCTGTGCAGGGTGATATATGGGCTGGACTAGTTTTGAAGTGAGGGAAGCTCACAGTAAAATTGATTATTAAGAACGACTGGGGAATATGGAAGAAAGTAAATGGGCTGGGAGAGTTTTCAGGTATTTGTACAGGAATAACATTCATTCACAATGGAAGAAAATAACTAGGAAGCTAACCAGCAAGTATGTGGCCTGTAGGGTGGGCAGCACAGCAACAAAGAACGTCAAGCGGAAAGTCAGAGAGGCTGAAATAATCTCGTGGGTGGCGGCAATGGAAAATAAACCTGCCATGAGTAACTACTTAAGAGGAAAAAACGAAATCAGGAAAGAAACAATTTATGATAACTCAAAGGGAAGCTCATTACTTTTCGAAGCGAGATCGGGATGCCTTAGAACACGCACCTATAAAGCGAGATATAAGAAGGAAGAAGAAGCATATGCTTGCTGCGGTAAAGCTAGGGAAACTATGGAGCATGTTTTATTAGAATGTGAAGACGTCTACCCAGCGGTCGATTTAGGCACCACTGGCCTCCATGAAGCCCTTGGGTTCAGCGGGAGCAGTGGTAAAGCAAACATGTCCGCAATAGGCATTAGTAAGAGGCGATTGGTGGAAGAGAAGTAGGGAAACGACAAAAAACTGAGACGTACAAAAGCACAGTGCGCAATAGGGGATCAGAAAATTTGGTTGTGGGGATTCATAGTGTTTTTTTTTGTTTATCGTTTAACCTGGGTAGGTCATTAGGCAGTATAATAGCAAGAGCTTGGTGGCGCAACCCACCGGCCCGTTCCAAAGGGGACGCTCACAACATCCATCTAGAGTCACTGGAAAAAATTCCAGTGACTCTACATCCATCCATCCAGCAGCGCCGCTCGCGGTGCCGTTCTTGTCTCAGACGCATTCTGGGCTTGCGTGAATACAGGAATCGATGCACGCGCGTGAACTTCGTCGCTTCACAATAAACCAGCAACACGTAAATTTTACCAGAATTAAGGGGCCAAGTGCAATGTGCGTAGCTCGTATTTTGTGACAAGACGCGTATAAAGCCCGTCAGTTATGCTATTTTCTGTCTTGTTGCCGGCTGCTTACTGCACAGCGGTTGCCGACATAACTTTTAGTAGCTGTTGAGTGATCTTTTTTTTTTAATTCGGAACGGCACAAACTCAATTGCGGGCATCTGCAGCATGCGGTTGAAAAATCGGGCCACATACTCACATTCATGCATAATTAGAACATTATTTGGTTTGTCAGGAAACCATTCATGTGCAATTCTTTTTTCTGGCCATTCGCCGCCGGTGTCCCAGAATTTCCGACGCTAAACTCTAAGAAAGTGTCGATCTTCTAAGAATCCGAGTACTAATTAATGAAATGAAGAAATGGTTCAGAAATTTGTAGGCGTGATTAAACGTTCGCGACTAGTAGGCGATTTGCATAAAGAAAAAAAAATTTCCTGGACATTAGCCTCGGAGTAATTCTTTTCACTCGAGCGGCCTTTTCTTTTTTTTTATTGGTGAACGTAGTTTTATAAGATAAATGCAGCTCCCAAGGGCACGCCAGTACCATTGTAATGAACAAGAAACTTGCACTGCATACGTGCGCAATGTACTATGCCTAGGGAACTAACACCGTGCATGAGAGTTCACTGCACTGGTTAATAGAGCCGACCAACAAATCCGTGAGGAGATCTTTATTCTTTTTTTTTTTTTTACAAAATTCAAGCAACTCAAGGTACTCCCAGGAAACATTTTTAGACACACACAAAATACAACTTTTATTTATGACTAACCAGTTCTAATACCGGCTATACAAGACTACGAAACATAATTTTCATACCGTAAACAGATAGAACACGCATGGGTTAGAAAGTACACATATCACAAGTATCTTCTTTCTCAAGCTAAATGCAAAATAAAAAAATAAATATTTGCAGTAATGAATGTTAATGCAAACACCTAAAATTATTACTGTATCTTTGCCACAGCGGCATGCATGCCAATTCTCTTCCTTGTACACTTGCTGCCTGATGTGGGGACTACCTTTGATGCCTCGTTCTCTACAAGAATCTGAATCCCGAGTCTAGTGTAATAGTGTAAACGCTTATGATACGTTTAATGACATCATATGGCATCAAGAAACAATCGAAATGCTTCTAGTAATTGCAGCTTGAAGTTTTACGGTGTTCACACTATTTAACAATGCCTCTCGACTGCTTCTGAAGAAGTTTTCCGCAACTTTTAGCACCTCAACTACAGCTGGCGAAGGGTTAACCAATGATAGATAAGACATTGAAAAAGTTTGGAGGACGCTTAAACTTCGCATTTAAGAGTGGAACGCGATAACATTCAAAGATCCCTGACTGCTTCTCACACTTCCCGGCAACTGGAGCGTATGTAACCGAAATGTTGACAGGGAGACGCTGGCCGCGAATGCTATGCACGAAGGCGGGCTTTCTGGTAGAAGCGCGGTCTCTTGCGTTGCCCGCGATGGATGGATGTTATGAGCGTCTTTTTTGGAACGGGGTGGTGGGTTGCGTCACCAAGCTCTGGCTATTTTATTGCCTAATGTCCAACCTATGTTAAAAAACAAAAAAAAGAAAAAAAAAAGCCCACGATGATTTTCCATAACCAAAGTTTCTGAATTTTCTTTTTGTACGCCTCCGTTGTTTGTCGTTTCCCTACTTCCACCAGTCTTCCAATCGCCTCTTACTGATGTCTAAGGCGGACGTGTTTACTTGCCCCCTGCTCTCGCTGAACCCACGGGCTTCAAGGAGGCCAGTGATTCCTATATCGACCGCTGGGCAGATATCTTCACATTCTAATACAACATGCTCCATCGTTTCCCTAGCTTTACAGCCGCAAGCACATGCTTCTTCTTCCTTCTTATCTCGCTTTATAAGTGCGTGTTCTAAGACATCCTGATCTCGCTTCGAAAAGTAATGAGCCTCCCTTTGAGTTATCACAAATTGTTTGTTTCCTGATTTCCTTTTTTTTTTCCTCTTAAGTAGTTACTCATGGCAGGTTTCTTTTCCATTGCCGCCACCCATGAGATTATTTCGGCCTCTCTGACTTTCCGCTTGATGTTCTTTGTTGCTGTGTTGCCCACCCTACAGGCCACATACTTGCTGGTAAGCTTCCTAGTTATTTTCTTCCATTGTGAATGAATGTTATTCCTGTACAAATACCTGAAAACTCCCCCAGCCCATTAACTTTCTTCCATATTCCTCAGTCGTTCTTAATAATCAATTTTACTGTGAGCTTCCCTCACTTCAAAACTAGTCCAGCCCATATATCACCCTGCACAGCTTCATTTGTAGTCTTCCCGTGAGCGTCCAATGCGAGGCGACCCACTGCATGACCTTTGGTTCACATCGAGTCCTGATTGTACCCCTGATTTAAAGCAAACAACCGCATTTCCAAAAGTAAGTCCTGGAACTATTACACCTTTCCCCATACCTCGGAGCATATCGTACCTATCCCTATAACGCTCTGTGCTTCATTATGGCTGCATTTCCCTTCCCCTTCACTGTTATTGTTTTTTCCTGTGTTTCCATATATCTATTGCTTTCGTTTATCTATATACCAAGATATTTATATTCTTTTACGCGAGGTATTTCCTGGCCCTGTATTGTCGCTGTCTGTTCGCTGTTTTCATTGAATACCATAACAGCTGATTTTTAACGCTAAATGTCAGGCCTAACTTATCGCCTTCCTGTCCACAGATACTAGCCAGACGTTGCATATCACTTTGCTTGTTAGCTAGCAACACAGTGTCGTCCGCACAAAACAAACCTGGAAGCTGCTGCTCTGCTACTCTACTCGCCTAGTTGTATGAGAGATTAAACCCGATGTCACTTCCTTCTAGCGCCCTTTCCATCCTCACCACGTACATCTTATAAGCAGCAATGGGAATAAAGGGCACCCCTGCCTCAGCCCCTAAGCTTGTTGATATCCCTTTCTCCTCACTCCTCATCCCTTCCCATTCAACGCAAACGGTATTTTCTAGGTACATCTCTCACAAAAGCTGTAGACAATCGTCACCTAAGCCTTCCCTTTCAAGAATATCCCGCAAGATGTTGCGGTCTACGTTGTCATACGCTCCTGTAATGTCTAAAAAGGCCAAATATAACGGTTTCCTTTCTACTCTTGATATTTCTATACACTGACTAAGGACAAATAAGTTATCATCCAAACGTGTACCTATTCTGAAGCCATTCTGATGTTCTCCCAAAATGCCATCATTCTCTACACGCTTGCAGCTTTAACTTGATTGCCTGCATTGCTAACCTGTATATTGGCACATCCTATTGGTCGCCGCGGGTATGTGCCAGGCCATAAAAGCGACGCTGAAGTAGCGCGCGAGTAGAAAAACAGAGACGATGTCCCGTTGACTGCTGTTATAAAGTGCTTTTATACGTCCTCTACACCGGCTTTCCCGTCTCCTACTGGGCCGCGACACTGGTGGGGGCGCTGTTTAGGATTGCCTCATGCTCGGCACCCCTTCGCGGAGCCATACATCGAACTCGGAATCACCTTCGTTCGTCGAAACTCCTGTTCACCGGTACAGTCGCCACCTGCTGGGCCTGAGGCCCGAGTTCAACCCTTTGCAGGACCCTGCAGGAACGCGTCCACCTACTTCCGCCATGGCTACTGCTACTCCATTGCAGGTTACGCTGCAGAATCCTAAGATCCAAGAAAGCTTCCATGGTGACGTTTTTGAAGATGTCCAAGATTGTCTGGACCAGTTCGAGGGTGTCGCCAGTTATAATGACTGAGGCTCCCAGCAAAAACTGGCTAATTTCGATTTCCTCTTCAGGGCAGTGCGCGGACGTGCTTTGTGAACCGGGAGAGGAGTTTGACTACACGGGATGCCTGCCGCCCCCCAGCTGCTAGACACATTCACTAGTAGCGACAGAAGAGACAACGCGCAGCGCCTTCTAGAATCCCGTACTCAAAAACCAAATGGGAGCGTTGCCATGTTTGCAGAAGCTATGGCCCACCTTTTCCTACCTGAGAGCTGCGGCACGTCTCTGCATGAAGTCATCCGAGAGATTGTGCGAGAGGAGATCCGCAGCTCGGGATTGCTCCCATGGCACCAGCGGTGGCTTCTGTCGCTGATATCGTCCGGGAGGAAGTTAGACAGGCCTCTTCTTGGCCCGACTGGCAGGTGGTGCCGCGACGATTAACCTACGAGGAAGCTGTTTGTCGTCCCCCTCCCGCCACTTCTATGCTGCTGACACCGTCAACCACTACGACGCAGCCATCACCGCCACCGCCGACGCCCTGTTTTCGACAGTCACCGGCGCCAGCAGCTAAGCCGTATCGCCGACAGCCGATCGCTGCGCCTCGGTCTTACGGGGAATTCCCTGTGGGCTGCCCGCTTCGAAAGACCGATTTGTGGCGCACCGCTGACCGCTGGTCGCTATGCTTTCATTGCGGTGAAGCAGGATATGTTTACCGCGTGTGCCACTACCGCATATCTGCGTATCCAAGATTTCCTAACTGCAGTTACCCTGTGTTTGATGCTGCGTGTACCTTCTACATTACCTGTCCAGCTGCATGTCTTTCTCTTATTATCGTCTATGGGCGTCTTGCGCTGGAGGATGGATGGATGGAAGGTAGGAGCGTCCCCTTTGAAACGGGGCGATGGCAGTTGCCACCATGCTCAGATATTTATTTTGCCTTTAATTTTTATTTTTATCTGTGTTGTGTGTTATTGAATTTCTCGATTTTCTTTAAATACGTCTTCCTACCCTATTAACCTTATGTCACCTCTCTGCTTTTGAGCCACCAATCCTCCAATCGCCTTTTGCTAATTTCCACCCGATATTTATTTACATGACTATTATTATCTCTGAACCCTAGGGCCTCAGGAAGGGTGACTGTGGCCGCGTCGACATCGGGCTTGATACCATCACATTTTAGTATGAGGTGTTCCATTGTTTCTACATATTTACCACACACAGTACATGTGTCTTCTTCTTCGTTAAATTTCTTTTCATAGCTCCGCGTTCTAAGACATCCTAATCTAGCTTCAAAGAGTAGGGCACTGCCTCTTGAGTTATCATAAAACGCTTCCTTCCTGATCTGCTGTTTCCAGTATCGATATAGTTCCACACTACGCTTCTTTTCCATTGAATTTATCCAATTTTGACCTTCCGCATTTTGAACCTGTCGTTTAATGCTCTGTCTTTCTTCGTCCTCGTGTCTGCCATACTTACTGGTTAGCTTCCTAGTTCTTTTCCGCCATTGTGAGTCAACGCTCTTTCTGTATAGGTATTTAAACACCTTAGCTGCCCACCTGTTATCGTCCAATTTCCTCAGACGTTTTTCGTATAGGATTTTACTCTGAGCTTCCCGTGCTTCGAACGATGCCCAGCACATATCTCTCTGTACTGCTTCGTTTGTGGTTTTCCCGTGGGCACCTCGTCCTAGCCTTCCCACAGCTCTCTGATTTACTTCTAGTCTCGACTGAACCTCTGCCCTTAAAGACAGGACCACATTCCCGAAAGTAAGCCCCGGCACCATTACTCCCTTCCAAATACCTCTCAGTACCTCATACCTGTTGTACCCCCACAATGCCTTATGTTTCATTATCCCGGCATCTCTTCGCCCTTTTGCTATGAGAGACTGTTCGTGGTTTTCCGTGTACATCTGCCCTTTGTTTATCCATACCCCGAGATATTTGTATTCGGCCACTCGGGGTATTTCATGGCCTTGTATTGTAAGCACCTGATCAGTTGTATCGTTGAAAAACATCCCACCGGACTTAGCTGCACTAAAACTGAAACCTAAACTGTCTCCTTCGTCCCCACAGTAATTAACCAGAGTTTGCAAATCTTCCTGGCTATCTGCTAACAGTACAATATCATCCGCGTACATTAAACCCGGTAGTCGATGCTGAACAACCTTTTCGCCTAATCTGTACGACAGATTATACCCTAGATTGCTTCGTTGTAACCTCTTTTTCATGTTTATCATGGAAAGTTTGGAGTTTATCATGGTGTTTGAGGTATAGTAGCGGCGCTGGCGGCGCGGGAAACGACATCTGGGTCGTACCAGCTTGGGTCGTATTGAGCCCTGGCTGTGGCGAAGCACGCTTCTAGGCCGAGTTTTGCGTCAATTCGCACTTTTTTCTGCCCTGTTGCTAGTGCGAAAAGGCTCGTCACTTCTCACAGACCACGTCGACCACGCTGCGAGCTGGTCGCAGCCTATAGTTTAACGAAAACGGACTCTCCGTGTGCCGTGGGACGTAATGCATGCTGGAAGCAGAAGAAATCGGCGACGCCGATCCGGAGGGACCTAGCTCAGCATCGAAAAAGCGTCACCGTCGATACTGCTGCGTCGTGGGCTGCCATGAACAAGAAGGCTTGCTGAATCCCAACATCTGATTCTATCGTTTCCCTTCAAGGCCTCACGAAACGGAGCGTCGGGCGCGCTGGATAACTGCAGTTCGTCGCGCTGGGTAAGCGAAACGTCGCGCCATGCTGACTGCTTCACCTGTCTTGAAGCTTGCTTGATTATAGACCTGCGTTCTAAAATTCGGTCTTTTGCACCTACAGTTCCGACGGCAGACCGACATAGCAGCAGCCATGGCTGGTGATTCACGATTCGAAACCCGGCCACAGCGACAATTAACAATTCGACCGGTGCGAAGTGGTGAAGTGCCCAGGTGTGTGCAAATGACCACAAATGGCCGGGCTGATTCGGTGACAATTCACTACCCCACTACGAGCATCACATGTTAGAGAGTTAAATGTGCTCATACTTGACCTCAAACCAGCATGTTGAGGCAGCGCAGCAAGATAGTATTGATTACAGCAGGTCGATGTTCGAGCGTTGTCATTAAAAGCTACACCAAGCGAGCAGCGCACGAGCTCGCGCTGCAGCGCGATTCGCACGTACGTGCGAGCTCATATGCATTGCATCAGTTATTACCAGTTACTAAAAGGGACAGATGGCCGCTACTACAACGCAGGCATAACTACTTGTTTAGCGGCATGCAGTCAACAAAGATTGCAGGAGACCCGCCGTTTCGCGGCATGTCGAAAGACTGCTGCCGTCGCGGCGCGTACCGTCGTGTGCTCGAGCAGTTCCGTACACATGATGTCTGCTTATCTCTGCTGTGGATTCATTTATAGCAAGCATTTCCTCGCGTTTGTGCGCCTCAATCTAGCAGCGTGCAAACCTTACCTGAAGTTCCACTTCGTGCGCGACTCGCTTCACTTGCGATTGACACCGCGCTAAAACTTCGCCGCTTAATTCTTGAACGGCATACACGTATTCGGCACTGCATAATTTCTTGCCTTTACGCAGCGTGCCACCTCTGAAAAAATATTCGGCGCCCGATATTCGCTGCAGGCCGTGGTACAACACAACCGAAAGTGGCGGGTCCATATTGTAAACGTGCTTTCCGAAGCAGGCGACCAAGCTTGGTACGACCCATTTTAGGACAGAGGGCGCTTTTTAGCACCTTTTTCGCAGCGCCCCCTGGGCAATGCAAGAGCCCCATTGCCGTTTCCTCTCTATTCGCTTCCACGAGGCATTGCAACTATTCACTTCCACGAGGCATTGCAAACTGTTACGAAGTCATTTAATCATGCGCAAATACTCCTCTTAGGTGACTTTAACTTTCCTGACATAACATGGTCCGAACCAGCCATAACACTGTCTAAAAATAACCTTGAATGTAATTTTCCTAACACATGCCTCACCTTTGGTTTAACGCAGCTAGTATCCACCCCAACGCGAAAAAACGAACAGTGCTCTAACATACTCGACCTTATCTTAACAACCCATCCCGACAGTGTTTCTTCTGTAACACATCTACCAGAACTAAGTGATCACTCGGTACTGCATGCAGAATTATCCTGGCAGCTACCTCAGTGCAAAAAATCAAAAAAGAAAATAACACTCTACGATAAAGGTGATTACATCAGCATCAACAATGCACTAACCGAGTTTTACAACTGGTACATTATAGATTTCCCTAAGCGCACAGTAGGCACCAACTGGACGCTTTTTAAAAATAAAATGATCGAACTGACTACGACTTACATACCAACTATCATTTTAACAGAGCGCCCTTCGTCCCCATGGTTCAGGAACACATTAAAATGACTAAACAATAAGAAGAAAAGATTGTTTCGTAAAGCCAAGCGTTCCAATACCGCTCCGGCCTGGGAAAAATATTACGTCCCTGAAAAGGAGTTTGATTCTATGGCCGCAAGAGCTAAACGAACCTTCTACTCAACTACTCTCCCTAACATGCTGCAAAACAATCCCAAACAATTCTGGAAATACATTACCCCAAATAACCGTAAACCATTATTATTATATGATAACGACAATAACCGTGTTCCAGACCATAAAGTATCTGAAGTACTAAACTCTGTCTTCTCTTCCGTGTTCACTTCTGAACTTAACACCGACCTCCCAGACTGTCCCTACCTCAACAACCCAACGATGCCAGACATAACAATCGAAGCACATGGTATCACCAAGCTAATTGAATCCCTCAAGTTAACATCCTCAGCCGGCATCGATGGAATCAATTCCAAAATGCTTAAAAACACTGCGCACATCTCTAGTGTATGTTTATGCCACATCTTTCAGCAATCATTATCATCTGGAGTGGTGCCGCAAGACTGGAAAATAGGTAAGATAATTCCAGTACCAAAAAAGGATCATCGTCATCGTGCCACAATTACCGTCGAATTTCCCTCATCAGTGTTTGTTCTAAACTAATGGAGCATATAATTTATTCTCATATTGTAAACTTTCTAACATCCACTAATTTCTTTAATCCTAATCAACACGGTTTTCAGAAAGGCATGTCCTGCGAGACTCAACTAGCTCTATTCGTTAATGACATCAGCTCGCATCTTGATCAAAACATACCCATAGACGCCCTCTTCCTAGATTTCCAAAAGGCTTTAGACAAGGTTCCTCATGAACGGCTCTTTCTAAAACTATCATGTCTTAATCTTAATCCTTGTGTTCTCCAATGGATACGCAACTTTCTGACTAACCGTCAACAGTTCGTTTACGCTAACCAATGCTCGTCTACATTATCACCCGTTATCTCCGGCGTGCCACAAGGCACAGTCCTGGGGCCACTACTCTTCTTAATATACATTAACGACTTACCGATAGGTTGTTTTTCCAAAATTCGTTTATTTGCTGACGATTGTGTAATCTATCGTCCTATTACTAACGACGCTGATTCTCGCGCTCTCCAGTCCGACCTTAACGTCATTGAAACTTGGTATAATAATTGGCTAATGTCCCTCAACGTCAAAAAAAAAAAAAAAACGTCGCTACTTACTTTCCATCGTCGGCAATCATTTATTTCAGCTAATTACATTATCGCCGGTTCGGAAATATGTGCTGTGACTCATTATAAGTACCTAGGCGTTAACCTGTCCAATAACCTCAGTTGGTCCTCGCACATTTGCAACATTAGCAATGACTTAACACGTACTACGCTATGCGCCGTAATCTACGTCTTGTTCCGCCCTCAGTAAAACTACTCGCACATTTAACAATCGTTCGACCCAAACTGGAATACGCATGCTCAGTGTGGGACCTACACCAATCTAACCTGGCAACAGCACTAGAGTCCATACAGAATCGTGCAGCAAGATTCATTCATTCTGACTACTCTTACCACACTAGCGTTACTAAACTTAAGTCATCTCTGAACCTTCCAACACTCGAGCAGCGCCGCAAAACAGCAAGACTGTGCCTCTTTTACAAATTTTATAACTCACTACTTCATCAGACCGACGTCACACCTGCGCATCGCACTTCATCCCGTCATAGCCATTCAAAGGCTGTTTATCCCCCTTCAGCTCGCACCTCTGCTCATCTTAACTCTTTCTTCGTTCAAACAGCGAAAGACTGAAATCATCTACCTTCTGAAGCGGTGCACCACTCCAGTCATTCATCGTTCAAGGCATTCATTGAAAATATGATGTAAATATGCCCACCCCTCATGTAAAACCCCAAATGGGGTATTTGAGGTACCAATAAATAAATAAATAAATAAATAAATAAATAAATAAATAAATCCAAACCGCTCTCTTTCTGTCTCTTAACGTTATGCCTAGCAATCTTCGTTCCATCGCTCTTTGCGCGGTCCTTAACTTGTTCGCGAGCTTCTTTGTCAGCCTCCAAGTTTCTGCCCCATATGTCAGCACTGGCAAAATGCACTGATTGTACACCTTCCTTTTCAATGATAATGGTAAGCTTCCAGTCAGGAGCTGGCAATGTCTGCCGTATGCGATCCAACCCATTTTTATTCTTCTGTGAATTTCCTTCTCATGATCAGGGTTCCCTGTGATTAATTGACCTAGGTAAACGTACTCCTTCACAGACTCTAGAGGCCGACTGGCGATCCTGAACTCTTGTTTCTTTCACGGCTACATATCATTATCTTTGTCTTGGATGGATGGATGGAATAACTTTAATGAAAGGTCCTGCGAGCTACGGGGCGCAAGGTCCCATAGAGCGGGCTACTCCCACGTTGGCACCGGGAGTTGTAACTCCCTGGCCGCATCGTGGGCTCGCTGGACAGCCCAGAGCTGCTCCGCCTGGTCCGTGCTGCGTAATGCTTCTTGTAGCCTGGCGGAGTCTTGATCCTTGTTTGCGTGGGTCCGACCACACGGCCAGAGCAAGTGATGTACGTCTAGTCTGCTATGGCAATTTTCGCAATATGATGTTTTGTATAGGTCAGGCATGTAGTGATGTAGTCTGTTCTGCGTGGGGTACGTGTTTGTTTGAAGCATTCTGAACGTGAGGGCTTGAGGCCTGGTGAGCTTATTGTGAGGTGTGCTCTATATTCTGCGGTCTAGATAGAAGTGCTTTGTGATCTCGTTGTATGTGGAGAGAGGGTCCCGATTCTCGCTGGGATGGTCACGACCAGAGTAGGTGGCGTCGCGCAGGGATAGGTCTCGCGCGCTCCTGTGAGCCATCTCATTGAGATTGCGAGGGGCGTCTTCGATCTCTCCGAGGTGTGCCGGGAACCAGCAGATGGTGTGATGCTGCAGCGGTGCGGATCTATTGATTATTTGTAGTGCTTGGCTTTCTGAAAGGCTTTGACGGCCGAGCGTGAATTGCTGTAGACGTGGGTGGTGGTCGGGTCTGTGAGCGCGAGTGCGATGGCGACCTGTTCTGCTATCTCGGACTTGTGGGTCTTGACTGTGAGAGCGTTTGTGACTTGACCTTGCTTATTGATCGTGGTGGCAACGAAGGCCTTCCTGGTCGGGTACTGTGCCGCGTCTAAGAAACAGGCTAGGATCTTCTTATCACGTATTTCGCGCAGGATGAACGATCCGCGTGCCAGCCTTATGGGTTGATGGTGCGTGGAGTTCATGTTCCGCGGCAGTGGGCGAACCGTGTAGGAGTTGCGTATGTCCGTCGGAACGCTTGGATATAGATTCTCGATTACTGTGGTGTCATGACCTAGTTTGGCTAGGATTTCTCTACCCGGTTTGGTTCCAGAGAGTCTTGTCCATTGAGCCCGTTCTTGAGCTTCGGCGATTTCTTCAAGTGTATTGTGTACCCCCAGTTGCAGCAGGAGCTCTGTCTCGGTGTTCTTGGGGATTCCCAGCGCTAGTTTGACTGGCTTCCTCAGTTGTACATTGAGTTTGTCCTTCTCCGCTACCTTCCATCTGTGCATGGCCGCCTCGTAGGTGAAGTGGCATAGCGCAAAGGCGTGTGTTAGCTTGAGGAGATTTTCTTCCTTAAGGCCGTGTTGTCTGTTTGCTAAGCGTCGTATGAGATTCAAGGCATTATTCGACTTTGTCACGATCTTCTGCACTGTCGCGGCGTTTGAGCCGTTGCTCTCAATGAGCATCCCAAGGACTCTGATTTTGCTGACGTGTGGAATGGTTCCTCCGTCTTTTGTCCTGAGAGTAATGGAGTGTGTGTCTCTGATTTCGTTCTTTGGCATGGGACCGCTTCTCGATGGTTTGTAGACGAGGAGCTCCGACTTCGCAGGTGAACATCGCAGGCTGGTGGGAGCGAGGTATTCCTCGATCGCGTCGATCGCTTGCTGCAGAGCGCTTTCGATTGATCCCAGGCTACCTCCGGGGACCCAGAGCGTTACATCATCTGCGTATATCGCGTATTTGACGTTCTCGATTTGATCCAGTTTCTTGCCTAGGCCGGCAAGCGCAAGGTTAAAATTGGCAGAGGCTTAGCTGGGCTAAGCCTAGTGGATTGCGAAAGCAATCTTCTGTTCAGGTTGTAGAGTTCCATACTGCTCATCGAACGTGTAGATGCAGTCTCGTCGCCATTTAAAGCATCCATAAGGCTTGCTGTCGAATGATCAGGTGTCGCCAAAGTCGCGTCAGTATTGAGAGCATGCGTGATACTTGTAGATGCACCCAGATCAAGAGATGATGAACGCATTCGCCTGGCTGCATAATATGCACGCCGTTTTGCTAAACGTTGTTCCCGCTCTTCATCCGTTTCTTCCGCACGCCGCCGCTTCTTAGCTGCAGCACATCGTTGCAGCTTCACCTTATACACATCATCCGACATACCGTGGAGGATTCGCTGGGACGACTGCGACGAGCTGAGTTGGGGGGCCGCTTTTCCACAGCTGGCATGACGTCACGTAGAGCGAGCGCCTCCCCCACGGCAGCGGCGCTTGGAGGATTCGCTGGGACGATCGCGACGAGGCGAGTTGGGGGGGCCGCTTTTCCACAGCTGGCATGACGTCACGTACAGCGAGCGCCCCTCGCGGCAGCGGCGCGCAGCTGCAGCATGGCGGCACGGCCGCCTCGATCACGCGCGCACGGCGGGGCTTCCCCCGCCGTGCGCGCGTGATCGAGGCGGCCGTGATGGCGGATTCGCTGGGACCACGGAGGAAGGAAACTGAGAGGCCCTGACGTCACTCTTTGTGAAGCTAAAGCGAAGCCTGAAGTTGGCGTTGCTCATGGCGTTGCTCCGCTCCGCCTATCGGGCCAGCTCTCCTCTCTTGTTTACATTTCTGGCGAAACCACGCGGCGCTGCGCGCAACCGTGCTGCTCGGACCCGCGCGCTCTGCAGCAATACTAAGCAATCGTTAGCACGTTAGCATGATTCCGCGAAAGAGGGCAACATTTCCCGCGGATATTCCTTCGCCCGTAGCCATTGCCGTGGCACGGTACATTGCGTACAGCGTTGCACGCGCGTTCATTTCACCAACTTTAGTTCCTCCTGTCCCACCTGGCCACAGCTACATCCGGTAGAGCACGGTCCAGATAACGCAGCACAACAAAACACGGAGACCAACGCAAACCTGCCCGCATGGCGCCTTTGCCACGGTACGAAACCTACGGAGCAACACGTATGAGCGCACAGAACATGGAGGAAGGAAACTGAGGAGAGGCCCTGACGTCACTCTTTGTGAAGCTAAAGCCAGAAATGTAAACAAGAGAGGAGAGCTAGCCCGATAGGCGGAGCAACGCCATGAGCAAGGCCAACTTCACAAAGAGTGACGTCAGGGCCTCTCCTTAGTTTCCTTCCTCCGTGGCACAGAACCATAACAAAGCCGCCATTGTGGCCCGAAAGGTGTGGCCGCTACAGTAAAGAAATAAAGAAACAGCAAAAAAGAGTAGAACCTACTACGTCATTTCCTCCACACTTTTCTCCTAGCGCGCGGAGGGGGTAGGGCCTCTCCTCAGTTTCCTTCCTCCATGGCTGGGACGATCGCGACGAGCCGAGTTGGGGCCCCGCTTTTCCACAGCTGGTATGACATCACACATAGGTCACGCTAAAGGTCAGTGGTGGATTCTTCGGGACGACGGCCAAGAGCGGAAACCTCGAGCAGTATTGCTTTCGCAATAAAAAGCGTCGGAGAGATGACAGAACCTTGCGGGGTGCCCTTGCCGCCGAGTTTGTATTTCTGGGACTTGATTTCCCCTAGACGGAGGGTGGCCGTTCTGTCACTCAGGAACGATTTTGTATAAGCGTAGAGTCTCGTGCCGAGGTCGAGGTTGGAGATCGTGTCGAGTATGTAGTCATGTGATAAATTATCGAATGCCTTTTCGAGGTCTAGCCCTAGGATTACTCTCGCGTCTCTCGTGTCTACGTCAATGATCTCATGCTTAAGGAGCTTCATGGCGTCTTGGGTGGATAGCCCGGGTCTAAAGCCGATCATTGCTGCGGGGTAGATATCTTTTTCTTCGAGATGTTTCGAGAGCCTGTTTAGGACCACGTGCTCGGCTACCTTGCCGACGCAAGACGTCAGCGAGATAGGTCTGAGGTTATTGATGTTGGGCGCCTTGCCAGGCTTTGGTATGAGCGCGATGAGGGCCGTTTTCCAGTCTTCGGGTAGTGCTCCATTCCTCCAGATTTTGTTGATTGCCTCTGTGAGGGTTTCAATTGAGGTTTCGTCGAGGTTTCTAAGTGCCTTGTTAGTTACGCCGTCCTGCCCCGGCGCTGACTTGCTGTTTAGGTTCTGAAGCGCCGTGCGTATCTCTTCGGTTGAAAAGTCCCGATCTAGCTCTGGGTTGGCTTTGCCGCGATATGCTTCGGCGGTCGTGCCTCTAGCATTTTTGGCCAGCGGGAGGTACTTGTCGGCGAGACGGTCAATGAGCTCATTTTCCGTGGTAATTTTGAGTTCGTCGTGCATGATCCTGTTCAGCGTACGACCCTGGTCCGCTTTGGTTCTGGTTCTGTCTAAAAGATGTTTGAGCAGGTGCCACGTCGTCCCGCAGTTGATGCGGCCGTCCGCGGCGTCGTACACCTCGTTCCATTGCTGGTTAGATAGTTGCGTGCAATATTCTCCAATCAGCCGGTTGAGGAGAGAAATTCTTTTCCTCAGCCGTCGATTGTGTGTTTGTTCTTTCCATCTCCTGGTGAGCGATTGTTTGGCTTCGAGCATGTGAGCCAGTCGGCTGTCCATGCTTTGAACGGGGAGATCTGTCTCTATTTCCTTCGTGTCCGCCTTAATGTCGGCCTTTAGTTGCGACGTCCATTGTTCCATTGATTCTTTGCCTGTTCGGCGTTCGTGTCTGAACTCGCGGAACTTGTCCCAGTCGACGTAAGTCACTTTTCTGGGTTCTCTGGATGGGTTCTCTGGATCTTTGTCTTCTGTATATTAATCTTCAACCCCACTCTTACACTCTCTCTGTTAAGGTCCTCAATCATTTGTTGAAACTCGTCTGCATTGTTGCTGAATAGAACAATGTCATCGGCGAACCGAAGGTTGCTGAGATATTCGCCGTCGATCTTTACTCCTAAGCCTTCTTAATAGCTTGAATACTTCTTCTAAGCACTCAGTGAATAGCATTGGAGAGATTGTGTCTCCCTGTCTGGCCCCTTTCTTTATAGGTATCTTCCTGCTTTTCTTGTGTAGAATTAAGGTAGCTGTAGAGCCTCTGTAGATATTTTCCGAGGTCTTTACGTAAGCGTTTTGTACTCCTTGATTACGTAATGCCTCTATGACTGCTGGTATCTCTACAGAGTCAAATGCCTTTTCGTAATCTATGAAAGCCATATAGAGAGGCTTATTGTACTCTGCGGATTTCTCGATAACCTGATTGATGACATGGATGTGATCCATTGTAGAGAATCCCTTCCTGAAGCCAGCCTGTTCCCTTGGTTGACTAAAGTCCAGTGATTGCCCTTATTCTATTGGAGATTATTTTGGTAAATGTTTTATATAATACTGGGAGTAAGCTAACGGGCTTTTTTCAATTCTTTAACGTCTCCCTTTTTGTGGATTAGTATAATGTTTGCATTCTTCCAGTTTTCTGGGACCCTTGCAGTCGATAGACATTTCGTATGAAGAGCCGCCAGTTTTTCAAGCATTATGTCTCCTCCATCTTTGATTAAATCGTCTGTTTTCCATCTTATCCTGCCGCTTTTGCCCGTTTCAAGTCTTCCAAGGCCCTTCTAACATCATCGCTAGTTATACAAGGAGCCTCTCTAACCTGTTCATTACTACTTTGAATGGAGGTATAGATTCTGCTTTGGGTATTGTACAGGTCAACATAGAATTCTTCCGCTGCTTTTACTATATCTTCGAGATTGCTGATGATATTACCCTGCTTATCTTTCAGTGCATACATCTTGGTTTGTCCTATGCCAAGTTTCTTTCTCACCGATTTCAGGCTGCGTCAATTTTTTACGGCTTCTTCAGTCTTTCTCACGTTATAGTTTCGAATATCCCTTATTTTCGCCTTGTTGATCAGTTTTGACAGTTCCGAGAATCCTATCCTATCTCTTGAGTTGGACACTATCATTTTTTTGTCGTTTCTTTATTAGGTCCTTTGTTACTTGGGAGAGCTTGCCAACTGGTTGCCTTGGTGCCTTGCCTCCCACTTTAGTTGCTGCCACTGAAGCCAACCTAGTTACGGTTTCATTCATTGACTCTATGCCATCTTCATATCTCTGTTCTAAGGTTGCATATTTGTTTGCAAGTACCAGCCTGAATTTGTCTGCTTTTACCCTTACTGCCTCTCGGTTGACCTGTTTCTTCTTGACCAATTTAGCTCTTTCTCTCTTCAAATTGAGGTGAATCCTAGCCCTCACTAACCTATGATCACTGCACTTTACCCTACCTATCACTTATATATCCTGTACTATGCTGGGATCAGCAGAAAGTATGAAGTCAATTTCATTTCTTGTTTCGCCATTAGGGCTTTTCCAGGTCCACTTTCTGTTGCTACGCTTCCTGAAAATGGTGTTCATTATTTGAAGCTTATTCTTTTCTGCGAATTCTACCAGCATCTCTCCTCTAGCGTTCCTAGAATCGACGCCGTAGTTGCCAATTGCTTGTTCACCAGCCTGCTTTTTCCTCACTTTTGCATTGAAGTCACCGATGACTACAGTATACTGAGTTTTCACTTTTCTCATCGTTAATTCAACATCTTCATAAAACTGATCTATTTCATCATCATAGGTACTGTAGGTTGGAGCATAGGCTTGTACTACCTTTATTTTATACATCATATTAAGTTTTATTACGACCACTGCTACCCTGTCATTAATGCTGTAGAATTCGCCAATGTTGCCCGCTATGTCCTTGTGGATTAGGAATCCTACGCCGTATTGCTTCTTATCCTGGAGTCCTCTATGGGCGTCTTGCGCTGGAGTTTAAGGTATAGCAGCGGCGCCTGGTGGCGGCGCGCGAAACGTTATCTGGGTAGTACCAGCTTGGGTAGTATTGAGCGCTGACTGTGGCGAAGCACGTTTCTAGCCCGAGTTTTGCGACGATTCGCGCTTTTTTCTGCTCTGTTGCGAGTGCGAAAAAGCTCGGCATTTCTCAAAGACCACGCCGACCACGCTGCGAGCTCGCCGCAGCCTATGGTTTAACGAAAACGGACTCTCCATGAGACGTAATGCTGGAAACAGAAGGAATCGGCGACGCCTCCGGAGAGACCTAGCTCAGCCTCGAAAAAGCGTCACCATCGTTACTTCTGCGTCGTAGGCTGCCATGAACAAGAAGGCTTGAATCCAAACATCAGATTCTACCTTCTTCCTTTAAGGCCTCACGAAGCGGAGCGTCGGGTGCGCTGGATAGCTGCAGTTCGTCGCGCTGGGTAAGCGAAACTTCGCGCCATGCTGACTGCTTCCCCTGTCTTGAAGCTTGCTTGATTATCTGCGTTCTAAAATTTGGTATTTTGCACCTACAGTCCCCACGGCAGACCGACATAGCAGCAGGCATGGCTAATGATTCACGATTCGAGACCCGGCCACAGCGACAATTAACAATTCGACCGGTGCGAAGTGGTGAAGTGACCAGATGTGGGCAAATGAGCACAAATGGTCGGGCTGATTCGGTGACAATTCACTATCCCACTACGACCAGCACAGGTAGAGAGTTAAATGTGCTTATCCTTGACCTCAAGCCAGCACGTTGAAGCAGCGCAGCCAGGTAGTATTGATTGCAGCACATCGATGTTCGAGCGCTGTCATTAAAAGCTACATCAAGCGAGCAGCGCACGAGCTCGCGCGATTCGCACGTACGTTACTGCGAGCTCATAGCATTGCATCAGTTATTTATCAGTTGCTAAAGGGACAGATGGCCGCTACTACAGTGCAGCAGGCATAACTATTTGTCTAGCGGCATGCAGTCAACAAAGATTGCAGGAGGCCCGCCGTTTCGCGGCGTGTCGAAAGACCGCTGCCGTCGCGGCTCGTACGATCGTGCGCCCGAGCAGTTCGTACATCGCGGCGTGCTGAAAGACCGCTGCCGTCGCGGCGCGTACCGTGGTGCGCTCGAGAAGTTCCGTACACATGATGTCTGATTATCGCTGCTGTGAATTCATTTATAGCAAGCATTTCCTCGCGTTTGTGCGCCTGAATCTAGCAGCGTGCAATCCTTACCCTGAAGTTCAACTTCGTACGCGACTAGCTTCACTTGCTATTGACACCGCGCTAAGACTTCGCCGCTTATTTCTTGAACGGCGTACACGTATTCGGCGTTGCTTAATTTATTGCCTTTACGCAGCGTGCCACCCCTGAAAAAAATCTTTGGCGCCCGATATTCGCTGCAAGCCGTGGTACAACAAAAGCGAAAGTGGCGAGTCCATATTGTAAACGTGCTTTCCGAAGCAGACGATCGCGCTTGGTACTACCCAGTTGAGGACAGGGGGTGCTTTTTAGCACCATTTTCGCAGCGCCCCCTGGGCAATGCAATGTCCTCTACCATAGGCTATGCGTCTACTGTCCCCATAGTAGAGGACGTGGCCAGGCCCCGCACACTCTCAAGTTCAACAAATGGCCACAGAGGGCGAAAAAATCGACCACGCGCTGCTGCTAACAAAACCAGCATAGTAATATCACTTCGGGATGCTTACGTTAGTTTGAACATTTTCCGCTGGAGGCGCCGTAATAAGCGCAATTTTTTTTGCAAACTTTCTCGTACAATTACCGAAGCACGTTTATTACATAAAAAAGAGGGCAAAATTATCATTGCTAATTTGATATTGTATTCTTTGTAAGTAAGTTTATTGTTTCTTTGTCATTATAAACGCAAATAGCGTTCAGCATCATCGATCTTTCACGTGACCTCTGGCCTGGATTTAAAATTTTTACCGGTATTTTCAAGTACATGGCGGCACGGATTCATTCGTTCGTGCGCTCAGACTGGTTGCTTCTTTTTCGCTAAAACTAGTTTATTGCGCTTCGATGTCACGCGTTATTTAACCTGGGGTGAAGTGACGTGTTTGCAAGCGGACATGTAAGCCCGAAAGTTGGGTATCGGTCGTGAGCCATTCGGAACACGTCTGCATCGAAACGGGAGCTGATTCTGGTGCGGCTGACAACGGTAATAACGGTGAGTCGTTTAACACCGCTGCTTGAATCGTTATATAATATTCGTCTCATTAACTTACAGGCGGAGACAAGTTAACGAACTAGATCCTGCGCAGCATATGGCAGTCGAGATCCTCCGTTGCTGTTTCCTAAATAAACCGTTACTGGCGAGGCTGTCGTTATACACACACAATCGGGAAAGAAAGAGCGATATCGGAACGCGCGCCTCATTTTTCATCTTATTGTAGCCGTGGCCATAGGTGACTGGGTAGCCTTAACAATATACATATAAAACTTATTTTCGAGTCCGCCGGCAACTTTTTTCGTCCACAAAATCGAATAATCCTTTGGTAAAATGATGTGAAAGTACAGAATTTAATGTATTAAACAGTTGCAATCGTGATAATTCACTCATATTTCGTACTTGTTGGTTCCAAATGTTCTTGCTGTTCAGTTTGGTTTACCGTAGGGCATTTATTTTTGCAGTAGTGAAGCGGTGTATCACGTTCGTGCAGAAAAATAATGCATCAGTTTTAATAGCTTCACGACTTTCATGTATTTGCTTGTGGAACCAGCAGTGTGATCTCTTCCAGTGTATAAATGAACGCACAAATGTTCTCATTTGTGATATTAATAATACTTAAACTGTTCACATTCATTGTATAGTTAGGCAGGCATAAATTTATGGACAACAGCAATATTTATTTAACGTGGTGCTTAAGCGCCCTAGAACGGACAGGGTATATTTGCATGTGTTCTGTAGTCGCAAACCATTACAATATATATGTCACACCTTCTTGCATTTCATATTGCAAAATTGTGCTTTTTTTCAATTTCTGATTCAGTCAAAATTTCTGTTCCAGACATGCAGTAATGAGGATGGCACCAGTATAAAGCAACACACTCCACACACTAAACAGAAGCTGCTGCCTGCTACAACAAGGCCATTGTGTGGACATTGGCTGCTACTACAAGGTAAACAACATGTGGTTCAGAAATAAATATGCTTGATATATGCTGTATTGTCTTGCTAGTCTTGAGATACATGTCATTTGTTTGCAGCAGAAATGAATGTTTGCTCATGTTTATGGTTCAGTATAATTGGTTCGAACATAAAAGAAAACACACATGAGTTTGGCTAATCTGTGCTGTATCTCATGTGTCACCGTTCTGCCCCAACAGAGTCCATGCCAAGCATACCTTGGTCATCACAGGAGCTCCTATCCACACCAACAGAAAGGGGCTGGACCTGAATTTGCAAGGCTTTTACACCACGAACAAAGAAGCGCATGCAGAAGAATTTACATGAGATATCAAGTCTGCAGAGCACTGTGTCAAGACTGAAAAGAGCTTCAGCCACCATTCCACCAGCGCGGACAAATTGGCTTAGTCATCCAGGTAACTCAAAAAGGACTTTATGGAAATTCTTCGTCTTCAGATGCGCCTGCAACTTCTGATCAAGCACGGACGACGCTGGCCAAAAGAGTTCCATCAGTTTGCCCTTAATCAGCTTCCTGGCCATGTCAATTCCATTTGTGCCAAGTGTAATTTTTCTTCTATAAATGCAAGCTTTTTCATTGCCCATTCTCGTTAGAGATCATTCATCCTCATCCAAACATAAAGGTCAACCGATTCTTCGCTGATACTTAATACCAGTCACTGTCTAGTAGCATAACATATCTGTAGCAGTACCTTTTAGTGCATGTTGTCATGCACAATTCCTCTCCTGAAATAGCTGATGCAACATCGACATGTTTCTTGCATTAACCTACGCACTGTTTGCTATGCACCATTTTACTTTTCTTGATGTTTTTGGCCTTCAATGCTTGCAGAGCAGGGTGGCTTCTCTTGAATGCAAGCTTTCTCATTTTCCATATTCCTAGTCTCGTTGATGGTTGCTCTTCTTCCTCGATAGCCTGGGTCTTTGCGCAAGCTACACTGAATGATAGATTGCAGAATCTGGTTTTGCTGCCCCACTTGGTTGTGGTCGCCGTGTTACATTTCTCGGATGTGGGGGCCTGCTCAGTTACATTGGTAAGCAGTCTCTCGAGGTAAGCATTTGCTCCTGCAGTCCGCACAGCGACATAGACTCCCAATTTACACACCATGATTCGTGCTCCCCGTTCAGCCTTTCCTGCTGTAGCCATGTGCAAATTGTGCCTGCGGCCTTTCTCACTCGCAATTAAGCACGAACGGAGACAAGCATACGTGCTTACATGGTCCAACGTGTTTGAAGTTCATAGCCGCATGGGTGGAAAGGCCCGCATAAATGGCTGCCGAAGGTGATGCCCACGAAAGCGACTTGTCCATATTGAGACAAAGTGGGACACCAAATGTGAGCCACACATTAGTGGCCCTCGACAGAAAAGAAACATGCAGGTTGGAAAGGAGTTAACGCTAAAATGCCGGATAGTCCATTTCGCTGTGTTGGTTGTGGCAGCAGATGCCTGCATCACCTGATTGCTTCGCAATGGAAGTTGCTCATCTTCAACGGCAACTGTCGGTTCAAACAGGTGCGACGCTCTGTCCAATCTGTTTGTACTGCTGTTTGTCGCTCGTTACCAGACCACCACATGCGACGAAGGCAAGCATTATGCCTGTAAGTAGGCGGCTGAATGTATCCTAAGAGACCCGTGTATGTGAATGCTCACTGTTGCCATATGGTTTGTAGCCAATGTATAATGTATTCTCTGAACACTGTGGTGAATGATTGCCGTTTATTTTTGCTGTTATCTCACTTGGTTACGGTTGCCGTATTATGCTTATCGGGTGTGGGGGCCTGGTCAGTTGCATTGGAAAACAGTCTCTCGAGGTAAGTATTTGCTCCTGCAGTCCGCACAGCGACATAGACTCCCAATTTACACACCATTATTCGTGCTCCCCGTTCAGCCTTTCCTGCTGCAGCCATGTGCAAATTGTGCCTGCGGCCTTTCTCAGTCGCAATTAAGCACGAACGGAGACAAGCATACGTGCTTACATGGTCCAACGTGTTTGAAGTTCATAGCCACATGGGTGGAAAGGCCCGCATAAATGGCTGCCGAAGGTGATGCCCATGAAAGCGACTTGTCCATATTGAGACAAAGTGGGACACCAAATGTGAGCCACACATTAGTGGCCCTCGACAGAAAAGAAACATGCAAGTTGGAAAGGAGTTAACGCTAAAATGCTGGATAGTCCATTTCGCTGTGTTGGTTGTGGCAGCAGATGCCTGCATCACCTGATTGCTTCGCAATGGAAGTTGCTCATCTTCAACGGCAACTGTCGGTTCAAACAGGTGCGACGTTCTGTCCAATCTGTTTTTACTGCTGTTTGTCGCTCGTTACCAGACCACCACATGCGACGAAGGCAAGCATTATGCCTGTAAGTAGGCGGCTGAATGTATCCTAAGAGACCCGTGTATGTGAATGCTCACTGTTGCCATATGGTTTGTAGCCAATGTATAATGTATTCTCTGAACACTATGTGGTGAATGATTGCCGTTTATTTTTGCTGTTATCTCACTTTGTTACGGTCGCCGTATTATGCTTATCGGGTGTGGGGGCCTGGTCAGTTGCACTGGAAAGCAGTTTCTCGAAGTAAGCATTTGCTCCTGCAATCTGCACAGCGCCATAGACTCCCAATTTACACACCGTGATTCGTGCTCCCCGTTCACGTTCAGCCTTTCCTGCTGCAGCCATGGGCAAATTGTGCCTGTTGCCTTTCTCGGCCGCGATTAAGCACGAACGGAGACCGGCATACGTGCTTACATGGTCCGACGTGTGTGAAGTTGGGTGCAAAGGCCCGCAAAAGTGGCTGATGAAGGTGATGCCCACGAAAGCGACTTGTCCATATTGAGACAATGTGGGACACCAAGTGCGAGCCACACATTAGCGGCCCCCGAAAGAAAAGTAACGTGCAGGTTGGAAAGGAGTTAAGGCTAAAATGCCGGGTAGTCCATGTCGCTGTGTTGGCTGCGGCAGCAGATTCCTGGTTCACCCGATTGTTTGGCAGTGTTAGTTGCTCATCTTTAACGGCGACCGCCGCTGCAAACAGGCGGGATACTGACCAATCTGCATGAGCCGCTGGTTTTCGCTCGTTACTAGACCGCCATGTGTGACGACGACGGTGAGCCGTTTACGAGCTCGCGTCAAAGATTCCAGTGTATCTCGACATACAAATTTTATTTCTGCTATTGCACGAGAATGTACATACACTGCTGGTCTTCTGCCAATAAAGTCGCACGTTCTGTTCACTCACTTGTGGCTTGTTTGTATGGGCGTCAGTAGAGGCTCTTTGCTCTCCTGGCAATTAGAACGCACCGGCTACGCGGCAGCCGAGGCGAGTACGGCGCGTACGAGCGGATACAAGCGCACACGACCGGCAAAAAGCGGCCATATTGAATAGTGCTCTAAAAAAAAAAATGCGCAATTCCGCTTCCTGTTTTAGCAGCGTCATCTGGCGTCCACCTAGGTAAGTTCCATGCGCTGCCGCTGCTTATTTTCGAACCACTGCGGAAGTTACAGTTTCCCTTCTCTAAAGTTGTTCTTTATTCTATGACGTGGCCGTTAGCCAGCACCGCACAAGCCTCACCAGTTCCTCTGACCTCACTAAGGCCAAAGATATCTTAAACAACGCCTGATAGTTCCTCAAAGAGTCCTGCTAGGCTAGCTCTATCGGAAAACGGTGAAACTTCAACCATTTGTGCACATGGGCACGCAGCAGCCAGTTATTTCACTGAAAAAGGGAGCGACCAAGCAGCCGCAGCTCCTCCGCACCATTCAGGCACCTTACGAGCAAGAGTACCGGGGCGTTCCCTCTTCACACTCGAGTGTAGTTCAATCTACCAGTTGTGATTTGGAAGTAATTATTCGTTTTCACGGCTGGTCAACATATGAACCGACGCTAAACAGATCGTGAATTCATCCAGAATCGCGCGGGCGCCGTTGTCGATAAATGCGTTCTTCGCCACGTAACCAACATAAGAATGAGCTCGCACCTCTCTGCCATTATGACCAATATTCTAGGGACCATACTACCGTGTTTCAGGTCAGGAATCCCAATAAAGCTTTTCTATCGTGTTTTCTATCCTTCTCTTTACAACGCCATGTTGCTTAATCTTTGGCTTGGCTTGACTCAACTTGGTTGGCAGTGTCGACGAGGTTTGTGATCCAAAAACACGTTGTGAAACGAAGGGTCAACGGAAAAAAAAATTTTGGTCAAAAGTGTGTTTGACGCTATTTTTGCCTCTCTTTATTTTACTGTTGTCATTGTCATCATTTTCAACTGACATTAGTTTTCGCTGTGTAGCAGCGCGCGGTGATAATGACATTAACCTCTACAAATGTCGTTCGTTAGAAATTAAATTAGATTTGTGATGTGACAGGGGTAACTGCGCCAGTGTTGCATATTGAATGATAAATGCGATCTTGCTACGAAATAATAACGAAACAGCGGTAAGTGCAAAGTGAAGTCGGTAATTTCGAAAACGAAACTAGAGCTTGCTGTCCTCCCAGTGACCTGGACCCTGGACGGGATCACGTAATACGTAATGGATGATGGCAACCCGACGGGCCCATCTACCAATATCTCTTGATGCACCTCCGGCGGGGTCCGACACTGGTCGTGAGCTATTTGAAGGCTGCAGAAACGGTGATGTGACCCGTGTTAAGAAGCTGGTTACGCCTCACAATGTGAACTCGCGGGATACTACAGGAAGAAAGTCTACTCCTCTTCATTTTGCTGCTGGTAGGCCTAACGTTCTGCTCTCACTGGCATTTCCTCACGTTAGCGCACCTCTGCCACACGGGCAATTTTGAACACTGCAGATCGAACACCTGCGCGAGCACTGCTACATGGTTATCTTTAAGCACATTTGACTTTCATTTCGTTCTGTTGTTTGCGATTGTAGTACTTCGTACTTGTTGATCGAATCTTCCCGCGTGACAGGGAAGACAAATCAAACTTTCTGCAATATATATTCATCACAGTTACGGTGCGCCCTGTAGCCGCTGCCTATCTTGTGGCTTCTTGCTACTTGAGCGTGTGTTGTTCATCGTTGTCAACGTTCTGTGCCGTCGCAAATGTTACTCTGCACCTAAAATCTTCGTGCACACCTCGACCTCCCGCTTGTGCTGTACGCGATAAATATTACGCGTGCCATGGAGAGTGCCAGACATGTTTATCATCGTTTACAGTAAACAAAGCTCAAGAAAGCGACCGACACTAGTCGCTTCCTTGTGCACTTTTCAGAAGAAAAAAAAAGTGAACGTTCTGTGTGCTGGGATTTGATTGAACCAAATGATTAAGTACGAGGTCAGCGTATTGTGTGTCACCTTTTTGTTGTTCGTGACATTCGTGCCGTGATTTCATAGGTGAATATTTACAGCACTCATACCACCACCATGTATGTCTTGTGGTATTTTCGACAGGTTTTTTCAGTGCTCTTCAGCAGCACGTCAAAGGTGGGCGCTGCCGTTACGTGTTCGTAATCCAGCAGCTCTGATATTCGCGAGGACGGTGGCGGCGCCGCTTGTTAAGTCTGCTCAGAGACCTCTGCGGCGAAGGTATTAGAGCCGGTAGCGGGGCCGCCTATTGATGTTCCACAATGTGACATGCCAGAAATGAAAAACATTTGTTCATTCATTAAACGAAGAATAAATAGATAATTTTAGAAATATCCATCCTTTCGAGATGATTGGCGACGTTCACACACTTAGCAATCAATCTTATGATGGGTGTGTAACTGGTAATATGCTTTATATGTTATGACATCTATTATGAAGAGCGACACACACCCAGTGACTCAAGTTGGTGTGAAAGGAAAGTGGTTAGATCTGGACATAGGTACTAACAATACTAATTGCATAAAAAGTAGTCCGAGATAGTTGAGTGGGTCAGAATACAGGTGTCCCATCTACGGTTAGCTTATGACCAACATGCTTTGTAGTGAAGGTAGTGAAAAGTACAATCTAGAAATAATTGTTTTAAATATCCCTTGCATTAACCTTGTGCTAGAGAAACCCTGGATCCAAATATTCCGTCTTGTGGTCCTCACACACTACAAGCTCTGAAAAGTTGGCATGGTACTACTGTTGCTGCCATGTCCACCAGCCAGCTTTGAGTGTTCTGGCTCATGTGCAAGGTGCTTGTGCAACCCTGGGTCAGACTGGCAAATTTTGTAACGTTACCTTTTCCCGATGCTAATGCCGTTTGCACTTTTTGCGTTCTTGAGCTGGTCAAGAGACCCTTGGCCCCGGGCGGAGCGTCGAATGCGGCCACTCGCGAACGTGAAAAACGCTGAAACGCATTAGCATTGAGAGAGAGAGAGAATGAACTTTAATGAAAAGGATGGCTCAGTGGCCTAAGCACGGGTGCGGGTCCATAGTCGGAATCAAACAAAGAAATACAAAGAGCAGAAGAAAAACAAAAGTTAAAAAAAACAACATGTTTGCCCAGTGGGTAAGACCGGATCGCCAGGAAAAGGCATTGCTACACGATCGCAGCCCTGCTGGTGCATTTCCCTCCATTGACTGTCTTGGGGTAGCTCCACGGTGAAAACAAAGCTTAATCTGGAATTGATTGCAAAGTGCTACAGAAAGCACTTGAAAGGATTATCGTAATTGAAACACAGTCAACATTTTTCATTATGGAAAATGTCATAAGTGACATTCACAGTAGCTGCTTGGACTTCCACAGCTAGGAAATTTTATATGTGCAGAGCAAATACAAGGCATTGGCAGCCACATAAATTGGGTGTTGAAAGTGTGAGATTTTTTTATTGAAACAAATGCAGTGCAAATATATGTATGAATTGAGGACTTAATGACCAGTATTGCCAATTTTGTGATATTGTTGTTAGATTTAGTGAATTTTTGGCCTTTTAGCGACTGGTGACTTTTTAGGCAGTGACAGAACAATTGGCATTATTTTTGCAACTTCCAAGTTCAGAAAGTTGCTTCAAAAGTGACTTTCCGGAATGTGATTTATTATTTAAAAGCTACAGAAAAGTGGCCGATGGTGTCTCGGATCTGACCATCGAATGGAGCAACAGTGGTTTGCACTCATGGAGGCCATGCGCTATGTTAAGGTGTGCTGAGGGAAATGGGTTTCACATTGTGTTCTTGAAATGCCTGTTTTTGTTTCTTTCTTTTTTTAATTCATTATATAACCCATTAGAATTGGTCTTAACGCTGCTAGTGCTGCAGTTTCACCAAGTACTTTCGATTGGTGAATGTTTGCAAGCGTAGAAGTAAATTAAATTACTGAAACTTATTGCAATAAATTTTATGGTGAGATTTAGAGCAGGTGAGTAATAGGACAGTGTAGAAAGGCGTACATATCGAGGGTAGAGACTTGGGGCATGTTGGCAGTTCATGTTAAAATAAGAACAGTGTGAGAGGCAGTGACACATGAAGAAAGACACGCAGCACTGTGTGTGTGTCTTTTGTTGTTTGCCCCTGTCGCTCGCATTGTTCTTATTTTAGCGCACAGATCATGGGCTTGTTCATGTGAATCTGAATGCACCGCCTCAGTTTTTCGTGCCTTTTGGACAAATCATCCTGCACAGAGCTTTCAGGTGGACCAAAGGGTGGCAATGTAATATTTGACCTGTATAAATGTCACGAAATTGTCATTTTTGTGCTAGCAACATGAAAAAAGATTTTGTTGCATAACTTAGTTCTCCTTTCACAAGTGCTATAAACTAGAAAATTTGCAGACATAATGTAGACCGAGTGTGGTTTTGTGCTAGGAATATCAGGCGTCTCGTGTTTTTTGAACCACGCTGGACTTAAGTCTTAAAATCTTAATTCAAATGCAGGTTCTCTGTTGTCATCATGCGCTGTTCTTTAACTGCATTAGTAAAGTGAAAGTCATTTACACCCTGCTGGTAAATTCCCAGTTTATTCCACTCCTGCATGGACACGAGACAAGATTGAAATTTCACAAGATGCCTTTTGCCATGCTAACTTATATTTATTTATTTACACAATACTGCAGACAAGAAAGCCAAGCAGGGTGAGCAAAATACAGAAGATTATATACACAGAAGAACAAGATGAAACAAGTGTGTAAAACGTTTTTCACACAAATTGTTTGGTCATAAGGTAGACGATTAAGAAAAAATTAAACTTGATTACAATACAACTATAATTAATCCACGAAATAACAAGATTATTTACACGAATGGTATACAGCTCACGGGTGCTTGGGGTATGCTTCAGTTAGTTTATTCCAGTCAGCTATTGTTTGTGGAAAGAAAGAGTACCGAAAAGTGTCAGTCTTTGTGAAAATTGGTGTTAGAAAATGAGGGTAGTGGTGTCGAGTGGGTCTGCTTATCAAGGGGGATATGTATTTTGCGGTGTCTAAGGCTAGCCTATGATTAATTAAGCTTGAAAGAAGCTCTAGTCGACTTTTCTTTCTTCGAATTTGTAATAGTTCAATGCCGTTATCGGTTAGTAATGCAGTGGGGGAGTCAGTAGCCTTAAATTTACTGTAAATAAATCTTACTGCTTTTCTTTGAATTCTTTCTAGGTTCTTAATGTTAATTTTTGTGTGAGGGTCCCAAACTATGGAAGCATACTCAAGTTTTGGCCTAATTAAGGAAAAGTAAGAGAGTAGTTTAACACTAGGCGGAGCAGTCTTGAGTTTGTGGAGCAGAAGGCATAGTTTCTGGAAAGCGGCAGAGCAGATGGTATTTATGTTCAAGTTCCATGATAGGTCACTTGTTAATGTTAAGCCTAAATATTTGTAGCGGGCTACTTTCAGTAAAGATGCTTCAGCCAAATTGTAAGTGTAGCCCAAGGGGACTTTTTGCACGTTATGGGGAGATAGACACACTTAGTTGCATTAAGAAGCATTCCCCATTGCTCACACGATTTCAACGCATTGCCTAAGTTATAGTTAAGGCCGCATTGGCCAGTAATGCAGGTAACTTCTATAAACAAAGCACAATCATTAGTAAATAGACAAATTTGAACTGGGGTGTTAACCACATTGACAGTATCATTAATATATAGCAAAAAGAAGTAGAGGGCCAAGTACACCCCCTGCGGAATGCCAGAAGTTACCGCAAGGCAGCCAGAGTGTTGTTCTCCCACCTGAACATATTGGTTGCGGTTGAGGATGAAATCCAGGAAATTAATAATTCTGGTATGCCAATCATCCAAACCTTAGTAATTACGTTGATGGCATTCCAGAAATGCATATGTTATACGAAATTCACTCGACAATTTTTGTGACTTTGGAGCACAATTTAGCAAAAATTCAGCTACTTCATTGTCTTAGTTTGTTTATTTATTTACCCTCAGGGCCTTTGGGGCGTTACAGAGGGGGTGGGTACATAGTTTAACAAGAACAGAATCTAAAGTTGCGGATAAGATCAAGAAAAAGCAAGAAACAAAGCACACACATACAAAAAGCACGTACTGCAGG
Source organism: Dermacentor andersoni (assembly GCF_023375885.2). Classification (NCBI taxonomy): domain Eukaryota; kingdom Metazoa; phylum Arthropoda; class Arachnida; order Ixodida; family Ixodidae; genus Dermacentor; species Dermacentor andersoni. The sequence goes on along the minus strand of NC_092814.1, from coordinate 20,767,875 downwards.
GCTTAAAAAAAACACATTCAAAGTACAAAGGTAAGCAAACGTGTTCAAGCTACACATACAGAAAATTTTTTCATTGCATCTTTCAAGGCCACGGGATCTTCTATGCAGGCAATGGATGGGGGCAAATGGTTCCAATCTGTTTTCGTTTTCGGCAAGAAAGAGTGCAGAAATAGATTTGTATGGTAGGATGGGGCGTGAACTTTGTGTGTGGTCAACACGTGTTGATAAGTAAGCTGGTTTGGAAACGAGTTTGCAACATAATCAGTTGTAGTTCGTAGTTTGCAACATAATCATAAACAAAAATTAATTAAATTCAGGTGTTTTACATGTCAAAACATCATTTCCTGACGCGTTAAGTGTTATTTTTTCATTCGTTCCTATTACATGTATAACTGGTTACCTACGTGTTCTTCAATGCTACTTTTATTTCAGTATCATGTTAGTTCAGTGTCATCTGGAAACATGCATTTGTATTCCTAAACTCGGCATCCTTTCTATATTACTTTCCTTGGACAATGCTCTTTTAAATTTCCTTTTTTTTTTCAATTAAGTGTTCTGCCTGGGTGATCTTTAAACTTGTTTTACACTTAAATCCTGCATACTGATATACATGAATATATACTATATTGCCCAACTGCTACGATCTCGAATGAGGATAGCCGTATTGTAAATAAAATATGATTATAAGACATGCCGTAATGCGGAAATTAATTTGGCCACCTGGCGTTCCTTAGTATGACCTAATGCATGGTACATGGGCGTTTTTGCATTACCCCTCCCATCGAAATGCAGCCACCACAGATGGAATTTGATCCTGCTCCCTCTGGCTTAGCGGCTCACCGCCAAAGCCACTATGCCACTACGGTGGGCCATGTTTTGGCATTACTGATAAATGAAGAGTTCAAGAATAGTGACAATATTGCAGACAAGATCCAATATATTAGTTGAAAATTTTTATGTTGTTTCTTTTACTGCTGTTTTCTAAGACTGTTTAATAAAACCATCTTCAGTGTGAATTTGATATCGGCTCCATGCTTGAATGAGATATTGCATGTTGATGTTGGACAGCTTTAAGATAACAGCCTTCAGCAAGTTTTTAGCATTGTGTGGCTGCTTGTTAGCCTTCCTCTCAGTGATGCCTGCTATTCATCACTGTGTAGGAGTTATAAATATTGGGTACGTCACATTGAGGGGGACGTGGCTGCAGAAGTTCACATCCTGTCACTTTGTGCTGGCCCTGTGTTGTCTTTTCTGGGCCTGTCTTTGTCTATCTTTGTCTATTGTCTTTGGGGCCAAATGCTGATGATCATTTTATGCAGCAGTTATATGATCACCTTTTGAAATATAGAGGAAAAAGCTTAATAATTACTGGTGATTTTACTCTCCCACAAATAGAAGGGCAAAATTGGAGTTATGGACACAGTCTTTCCTCTGACTTATTCATTGATATCATGCTAACTTTCAGTCTTCAGCAGGTTATCAGTGTATGTACTCAGGGAGGGAATATTCTTGACCTCTTATTCCTCAGCGAAGTTTTTGGTGAAGGAACTGTTGAAATTGAAACTGGCATTTCCGACCATGAACTGATTTTTTTTTCGTCATCGATGGCCATGAATAATGTCAGACTACCCCGAAAAAACATTCAGATTAGGGATTATGCTAAAGCAGATGATGAATCGATTATTGATTACTTGGACCTGCACCTTAACATTGTCCAGGATGATGTCGAGCTTTCATGGCAAAGGTTCGGGGAGACTGTTACTTATTGTATTGAAAGATTTATTCCATTGGAGGAGGTCAAGAAACCTCAATCAAACCCTTGGATCAACAGACATATCATCCAAATTAGGCGGAAGCTGAAAATAATGAAACGAAAACATAAAAAATCAAGGAGTTCGTACGTCACACAATTAAAAAATGAATTACTGGGAAAAGTTTAAGCTGCGCGAGATTCTTCAGTCACAGTCTTTCTGATTTCATTTCAAATGCTCCACAAAAGTTTTGGCACTATTTAAGTCAATCATAAAGGCAGAACATAAAATAAACATTAATGGTAAAATTATTGAAGACGGCCACATAATTGCTGAGCATTTTAATGATTACTTCGGTAGTGTATTCTCTGACCTAGATGATTTCGAACTGTCCAATACAAATAGGTCTGTCTTACATGATATAACGATTTCCCGAGAAGGTGTCTTGGAAACGCTCCTTAATATCAACGTTAGGAAATCTGCAGGCCCTGACAAGCTTCCGAATGTGTTTTTCCGAAGGTATGCAGAACAGATATGTGTATTCTTAACAGATTTTTTCAAATTATTCTTACATTTAGCAGAGATGCCATCAGACTGGCATAAGGCAAGAGTTGTCCCGATTCATAAAAAGGGCGATCACCTCACAGTGTCAAATTATCGTCCTGTTTCTATTACAAGCACATGCAGCAAATTATTAGAGCACATTGTCGCTGGCTTTATTTGTCAGTATTTGACAGATCACAATGTCCTATCCCCACTACAGCATGGGTTCAGAAAGGGATTATCGACTTCAACTCAGCTTGTGTCAGTCGTTCATGAAATCTCTGAAGTACTTGACTCGTCCGGACAAGTTGACATGCTCTTTTTAGATTTTAGCAAAGCGTTCGATAAGGTACCCCACGGAAAATTAATCTACAAGCTCGAGTGCATTGGTCTTCCATTAAATATTATATCATGGATCCAAGCTTATCTCCGACACAGGCAGCAGTTCGTAAAAATTAATAAATGCTCAAGTGTTTGTCAAGCAACTTTGGGCGTACCGCAAGGCAGCGTATTAGGACCGCTTTTATTTTTGATCTATATTAATGATATAATAGATGAAATCCCCGATGATGTGCATGTTAATTTATTTGCGGATGACTGTGTCATATTTAAAAAAATAGCTTCCCGAAACGATCACGCATGCTTGCAGAAGTCGGTTATTGCAATTTCCAATTGGTGTAAACTTTGGGGCATGGAATTAAATGTACATAAAACAGTCTTGCTGCGACTAACACGAAAAAAGGAACCTAGTATATTTTCTTATGTTCTAAACAACACAAAAATAACTGATGTTGAACAATACAAATACTTAGGCGTCGCATTCACTAACAGATTCTCCTGGTCAGACTATATTTCCCTTGCATGTTCAGCAGCTTTGCGCAAATTATGGTTCTTGAAAAGGAAACTTAAAAAGGCACCGGTAAACACAAGAATTTTAGCATATAACACATTCGTGCGATCAAAACTTGAATACGCAGCGGCTGTATGGGATCCTCATACCAAAAAGAACATCATGAATTTGGAACGTGTACAAAGGAAGGCCGTTAGATTTATCTTTGGAAAATATAAGAGAGAGGATTCCCCGTCCTTACTAATGCTTAGGAATAAAATCACTTCACTAGAACACAGACGTAAAGTTAGTCGTCTCCAGTTTTTACATAACATCATAAATGGAAAAATCGGGCTTCAAATGCCTCGTTATGTAACGCCTCTTAATGCACGAAAAACAAGACATAGACACAACTTTTCCCTTACGCCATTATTTGCTAAAACAAAATCTCACATGAATAGTTTTTATCCGCGTACTATAATCGAATGGAATTCTCTCCCTCTTGATGTACTTCAATCGGGGAACTTCACAAATGCATCGGAAAACTATTTTTATCGTTTTCTTATGTGAAATTTCCTGTATTTAGTTATGTTTAGTGCCCGATTGTTGTTTGGCACAGCGTTTTTATCCACACATAAATTCAAAGGTGCGATTCTTTTTGTTGTAGTTACTGTGCTAAGGGAAGCATTGTGATTTTTGTAACGTGGCTATGGGCTGCATCATTTTCATGCACTGTTTATATATACATTTTTTTACTATCTTTGTTGCATTGTTATTACCTTGTCAACTGTATTACCCCTCCTGCATGGGCCAGTATGTCGGCCTGCAGTATGAATAAATAAATAAATAAATAAATAAAATAAATAATAATTTCACCACTGCCAATTTGGACAGTGTCTGGTAATGAGAAAATGGCTACTTTATAAAGTGTTATTGGATGATCATCTTAATATTTGCTAAGATACTAACGATAGGCAAATGTTAATCTAAGGAAGAACACCTGTCTGTCTAGTTATATTAAAGAGAATGAAGTTCATAATATAGAACACTAAGTATTAAGCTCAACAAAACATAAATGAGGAATACAGAGTTAGCATTGCGAGAAATTCAATAGCAAGTAAGTTTTTTTGAGAATCTTTCAAATTAGTGCTTCTTTTCATTTAGTAAATGCTTGTGGATAATTGTCAACAATGTGTCCACCATCGACGTTATTGTCAAGGAATTGCGCCACTTTGAGCTTGCCAAAAGCCGCTGCGTCATTCCACAGTTCTCCCGACTCCCTAACGCGGCTGTGACGTCGTCTTGTGTGGACCTTACCGCTTCACCACCCTTAACCCTTTGAGGGTCGAATTATTTTGAAGAAAACTTTCCCGGGTGGTCAAATTATTTTATTGCGGATATTGAATGTACAAGATGTATAAAGTCGGGAATAAATAGTAAAAAAAATTAGGGAACAGTATTTTGGTGTCGGCATCACTCAGAACTGCAATATGTTCAATAGTATTTTAGAGTGTGGTACTCCTTGAAACACGAGTCTCCGCGCAGCCGCAGAGAGCGAGAATACCTCATGAGCGGCGGTGATAAACGAGCTAAGAGCCGTGCCAATCAAGATAGAAATCAACTTCCGCCGCCCCCGCGATAGCGTGCCGACAAAGATAAAAATCACGTTTCACGCGCCTCCGTTGCGGCGGAACCGAAACCGCGAAAGCGCGTTGCCGCTGAGAGCGAGAATACCTCGCGAGCGGCGGTTATAAACAAGCTAAGAGCAGCGCCAATCAAGATAGAAATCAACTTCCACAGCATTTGCAAGAGAGTGCCGACAAAGAGAAAAATTACGTTTCGCGCGCCTCCGTTGCGATCACGCGGCGAAACCGAAACCGCAAAAGGGGTGTGGCCGCAGTCTGCGCGACGCGCTGAAGCTTGAAGTCAGTTCTGTTTATCTCCCCAAGAAGGTAGCACAAATTTCAAACGCTTCTTGTAAGACCTAAGAGGTGGCAGCACCTCCCAGTAAGCGTGCATCGTCATTATGGCGCGAAATTTCAAACGGAGGGTCGAAACCGTACCCGTACGGCAAAGACCTTGCGGGACAGAAAACCGCCGCCGTACATGTACGGCAAAAACCGTCAAAGGGTTAAATGAGCACGTCACAAGTCTTGCGTCGTTCCATCAACGCCCACTTGACTCCAGCATTGACCAACCAGCCCCAGCGATCTCTCTCATTCAGGCAGTTGTGCGGCAAGAATTTGCAAACCTAGGTTTTCCTGCTGCCTGCTCCGTATCTCGGCCTGACGGCCGACAGGTGCCGAGTGCTACGCCTCACGGCAATCTGTATTCCCCTCCCAGGTACCATAACCCTACCGAGTGGAGAACTCTGGATGACAAGCCTATTTGCTTCCGTTGCCTCCGCATTGGCCTCATCGCTCGCCACTGCTGCACCTCCTGGACGTCGCTGTATTCGAGCTCCTTTTCCCCGTCTCCTCGCCCATATGCCAACCCGCGCCATTACTCGCCTCGCCGTATGCCTCCTACCTCTGGCGTATCCGTGGATGCCAGTCCTGCTCGCTCACCGTCACCTCAGCGCCGTCAGCCCCCGTTGCCCCAGCCACACTGCTATTCGTTGCCGACCAATTATGGACCCTCCCGGATGGAAAACTAGACCATGCAGCTCCTGGAGGTAGTGCTGCATTATCTTCGTCGTGTTGAAGTCCTCCATTGACCCTCCCAACAAACCAGAACTTACTTGATGTTCACATTCACGGCGTTAATAGATACTGGAGCCCAGGTGTCCATAATGAGTTCTAACCTCCGTCGTCAACTGAGGAAGGTTCTCACGCCTCCTACTATTCGAGCTGTACGTGTGGCCGATGGCAGCACTGTTGACGTCACTGGAATGTGTACTTCCTGTATAAGTATCGCCAACCACCACGTTCCTGTTCTTTTTACAGTGCTGACCAATTGTCCCCATGCCATAATCCTCGGACTCGACTTTATTACGGTGCATTCAGCTTTGATCGACTGTTCTGCCGGTACCCTTTGCCTTGAACTTCCTCTACTCGCGTATATTCGTGCCGAACTGCCGAACAACTTTAGTACGACCTCCTTCGTCCGCCTGTCGCCTTCGTCGATTTGGTATCTTTTCCTGTGCCCGATGGTGATTACGTCACCACACCTGTTCCTGATGTCCTTTTGATGCGCAATATCACTGTGCCCCACTCCGTCGTCACTGTCGCCGATAACCGGACATGCCTCCTCGTTGTCAATTTTGGCCTGACAAAGGAAGTTCTACCCAAAGGCATATCTGTTGCAACGCTCCGTGCTATTGGAGATGACCACGTCACAACGTTTTCTGCAAACGTCTGCTCCAATTCTTCACCATGTCCACAGGATGCTACTTGCCCTGAAGCAACATTTTGGCCCATGATTGCTGTGGACCTATTGCCTGAACAAGCAGCAGCTCTGTGTCGTGTTTTGGTTTCCTACCACGACATTTTCGACCTCAGCAACAGCCAACTGGGCCAGTCTTCAATTGTTAAGCATCACATAAATACTGGTGATGCCAGTCCTATTCATCGCCGGCCATATCGAGTTTCTGCTTCAGAGTGTAAGGTTATTCAAGATGAAGTGAACAAGATGCTTGCCAAAGGCATTGTTGAACCTTCGTCGAGCCCTTGGGCATCGCCCGTGGTGCCTGTTAAAAAGAAAGATGGCACATGGCATTTCTGCGTAGATTATCATCTAAACCGCATTACCAAGAAAGACTTCTACCCCTTGCCTCGCATTGACGACGCCCTCGATTGTCTCCACGGCGCCAACTACTTTTCATCAATAGACCTGCGGTCTGGTTATTGGCAGATTTCTGTGGATGAAAAAGACCAAGAGAGTTTGTCACTCCTGATGGTCTATATCAATTCGAAGTTATGCCATTCGGTCTGTGCAACGCCCCCAAGCAACTATCGAACGTATGATGGACTCTGCTTCAAGGGTTCAAATGGTCAACATGCCTCTGCTACCTAGACGACATTCTCTTATTTTCGCCTACATTTGAGACACACCTTGAGCGCTTATCAGGTCCGTGAGGCTGGGCTCCAACTAAATTCCTCGAAGTGTCACTTCGATTGTTGGCAAATTACAGTGCTGGGCTGCCTCGTCGATGCTTCCGGTATTCAACCAGACCCGGAGAAAATTCGTGCTGTCACGTCAAAGAGGTCCGAAGTTTTGTAGGACTCTGCTCCTACTTCTGACGCTTCGTTAGACTTCGCAGCGATTGACCGACCTCTTACTGATCTTCTGAAGAACGACGTGCCGTTTATGCGGGGCCCTGCTCAAACTGCCGCATTTGCCCACCTCGTCAACATTCTTACCACGCCGCCTATACTAGCCCACTTTGACCAGTCCTCTCCTACAGAGGTACGTACCGATGCCAGTGGTCACGGTATCGGAGCCGTCTTAGCCCAGCGCCATCAGGGTCAAGATTGCGTTATCGTGTACGCTAGCTGCCTCCTCACAGTAGCGAAGTGCAACTATTCGATTACAGGCCGTGAATGCCTGGCTCTCGTCTGGGCGGTTTCCAAATCCCGCCCATACTTGTATGGCATGCACTTCTCTGTAATCACGGACCACTGCACGCTCTGCTGGCTTTCCTCACTCAAGGATCCTACTGGCCGACTTGGTCGCTGGGCACTGCGGCTGCAAAAATATTCCTATATAGCAGTTTACAAGTCGGGCCGATTACATCAAGACGCAGACTGTTTATCATGCTATCCAGTGGACGAACCACCCGCCGACCCTGACCCCTATACCGACGCTTGCGTGTTCTCTTTGTTTCTTAGCTGCTACACGTCGCCGACGAGCAACGCCGTGATGCCACTTTGCGCTCCATCATTGAAGGCTTGGAATGTTCACCTTCTGATTCGTCCCTTCACCTGTTTGTTCTCCGATATGGTATTATACCGCCACACTGTACGCCCCGATTGTCCTGCCCTACTCCTCATCATTCCTAAGCACCTCCGGTCAGCTGTTCTCCAAGGACTTCATGATTTACCAACGGCAGGTCACCTTGGCGTCTCCAGCACCTACGACCGGATTCGCCGACGCTTCTTTTGGTCAAGCCTTGCCCGCACCGTCCGGAAATACGTTGCGGCGTGTGAAAAATGCCAGCGCCGAAAAACACCATCGACGCTTCCAGCCAGGTGCCTTCAACCGCTTGGCATTCCTTTGGAGCCGTTCTTTCGTGTTGGCTTGGACTTACTTGGCCCTTTCCCTCTATCCACATCTGCCAACAAGTGGGTCACTGTGGCGACAGATATGCCACATGCTATGCCATCACCAAAGCGCTTCCAACGAGCTGCGCCACAGATGTCGCTGATTTTCTTTTACGCGACGTGATTCTGCAGCATGGTGCTCCACACCAACTGCTCACAGACTGTGGTCGGACATTTATTTCTCAAGTCATCGCCGACATCCTGAAGTCCTGCTCCACTAAGCACAAGCTGACGTCTTACCATCCACAGACCAGTGGTCTCACTGAGCGTCTGAATCGTACGCTAACAGACATGCTTGCAAAGTACGTGTCGTTCGACCACACTGTGCCCTACCCTATGTCACTTTTGCATATAATTCTTCACGTTACGACACTGCCAGTTATTCCCCGTTCTTTCTGCTGTTCGGCCGAGACCCCACATCGGCCACCCGACGCATCCCTTCCATCCGCCGCAGCAGAGACCAGCGAGTATGCACTTGACGCCATCACCAGGGCAGCCAAGCACGCGAAATTGCCCGCACTCGCCTCCCGACGTCTCAAGAGAAGCAACGGCGCTTGTTTGATCGCCAAACACAGAGACGTCCACTTTTTGCCTGGATCTCTGGTACTCCTGTGGTCCCCGACTCATCACGTTGGCCTGTCAGAAAAACTCCTGTCTCGGTACACAGGCCCATATCAGGTGCTGAGGGCTGTGACTCCGGTTACCTACGAAATCGCCCCAGTTAGTACCAGTGCCTCATCTGCCCCAAATTCCACTGACGTGCATGTCGCATGCCTCAAGCCATATTACTCTTTGGTTATTACCGATATTTAGACACCCCGGGACGGCGCTCCTGCTGCCGGGGGTAATGATAGATGCATATTGCATGTTTCTTGTGGCCGATGCATGCGGGCTCTCCGACAAAGACGACAAACGCTCTCTGGCTCTTGAGCTGGTGGCTGAACTGGCCAGCGCTGCATTATCCTTTGTAAATGTACTTTGTAAATAGTCTCTAGTCTTAATCCTTTGTTCGCATAACAATATGAATATACTTCGCCCTAATTGTAAAGTCTGGCAAGTATGCACTGCAAGCACCAGAATGTCGTCTGCTAGTGCTCCTTCCTGTGTCCGACCCCCTTAAGAGGACATGTCGGTAGTTGTTGCTACCTTCCAAAATGTTTGAGTCGTGTTATCTCCCTCTGGGGGTACAATTTTGTTGCTAAATTGCACTCAATCAATAAATCTTATCAAAATTTGATTTCCGACAAGAGAGTTTGGGGACACCAATACAAAAAGTAGCCAGAGGTCGCGTGAAAGGGCCTCGAGGCCCATGCACAAGGCAACATACAGAGGTGTGAAGTTAACTTTTAGTAAATTATTTGTGTTTGCATGCTCCAATGCCTGCTGTATTTGAGCAATATATGTAACCGCTGTGGAAATGCCTCTGCACAGGCTGACGGGGTGATTACAGAAATGTTGTACTTCCTTATTAGCGGGATGTTTTATATGTGAGGCTGTTTCATGTTGAAATGAAGCACATAAAAATTTGGACCATTAGTGTTCATGACACTAATGGTGTGCTTTATTCAAGATGAGCCATGATATACCAGCAGCAATGGCGAAGTAAAGCCCAACCAAACAATAGAAATGCAGTTAAACCTCCATATAACAGTTTGTAAAATTGGCACTTCATTATACGAAAATTTTGTTATACTGAAATTCGACCTTTTATGCAAATAAGAAATGTCACCAACTGCTTTTTCTTAAATGGAGGAGGCTATGTAAATGTCCAAATTATTGGGCAATTGGAAGAAAATGAATTTCACTGACAAACAAATTTTCATATTGTTGACTTTGAGAGTTTGTGACCAGAGCTAAGGTTTCATGCCACATCGACGATATCTTCACATTGGCGGCATTAAGCGAAACCTGCGAAGCTATCGCGACCACTTTGCTGCCGCAGCTGATTAAATTGTCTACAGTGGGTCAACGTTGTGCAGTGTTTCTTGTATTGGTTCCATGAGTAAAATATGTTCCAGTCTTGCCCGAAAGGTGAAGCATTGATAGTGATAACAAAGTATTAGACAACTAACGAAAGTTTGTAGTTTTATCGACTGTATAAATTAATATTTGCTTACTAATGAAATTAATAAGCATGGTGCTACATGTGCACAGGAAAACATGAACAGATCTCATTTGATGACTGTAAACACTTCGTAGCTCAACGCTAGCGTGATGAAGAGCTAAGGCAGAGGGTAGTGAACGCTTTGTCTGCATCTCGCTTGAATGAGTCTCCGAAACTTGAGATTATGCAACCTCCAGCACTAAATGCTTGTTAAGACAGCACATTGCATTAAAGATAGGGGGCACAGGCAGTGTATGCGTCAAGCTGCACCATTTGCTGTGATGGCCACGTTATCGAGTGGGAAAAGACAGCACACATCAAGCCACCATCCTTCACAGCTCACCTAAGGCTCACCCATGCTCGCTTTCCCTCGCACCCACAGTGCGTGTCCACGGGGCATGATAAGATTGCAGTGGCAACCATATGCACACAATATTCAAGCAACGCGACGGCCAGACACTGTCGTGTCGCAGCACGGTGTGGAGCAACCACTTGGATGCAGCGTCACGAAAAAAAAGTAGCACCAAATTTACATAGTTGTCCAAGTAAATACTATCGTGTGCCTGCAAAGAAATTGTAAATGTACCACTAGGCCAATGTTTTAACTAAGGTGTATTAGATCTAGCTTTAATATGCTGTCATTGCCAGTGGAAATCTGTTTCATGCCTCCAGATGATCATGAAATGATGATGTTTATTGGCATCCTCTTTGAAAAGGGGCAGGGGGAAGTAGTCACCTAGCCTGCTTGATTTAATGAGGTGTTACTACGTCTATCTGTTTAGCCTTTTGCTTACCTGATCTCGATCCTAATTCTCGTATTTGCAACCTCTGTTACTATATTGTACCACTACCTCCACTTTCAGTGGTTTAGGTTCTATCAATCCCTTCCCAGTTTTTTTTTCTTCCACCGATACTCCAGTCGTCTCTTACTTATCTCGGCTGCTGACAAGTTCATTTTTCTAATATTTAATCCGAATGCTTCTGGAAAGTGGACCCTCCATACATGTCTCGCTGGGTGAACATCTTCGCATTCCATTATGATTTGCCAAATGATTTCCGTCTTTTAAGCATGAAATGTTTTTAGCTCCCATTGTCTGTGACCTTCAAGTGATCTTGAGCCAAAAGCCAGAGCTGTTATCCAGGTTCTGGCAAATGAGAACATCCGGGCAAGTTGCAAGAACAAGACGAGATCATCTGGGCAAGCAGTCAAAACTTTAAAATAAAGCAGTCTTGGGCCCCGACCCTTTGTACAGGACCGAATTACATAAGCTAGTTACTGCTCAAACAAGTTACAAAAAATATTACTTCCGAGTTCTTCCTAATGTTTGTTCACAATATCACTCAAGCTGTAACTTCTAGTATGCTGAAGTTTTTTTTGTCATTTCCAATAGAGACATTCAAAAGGCAGGTACAGGGCACCATACACTTCATTGTCATCTTTTGGCACTGAGACAGGGTTGCCTGTGCTCTTCTGAGAGCCATTGGTCTGCGAGTTTCATAGCACGGGTTTTGCGTCGCCTCGAGATGGTGCCACACTGTGTGGTGCCTCCTTCAGGTGCTTTTCATCTTATAGCTGTCAGGTGCTTTTCATCTTATAGCTGGGCAATGCGCTCTGTCTCCCTGGCGTCTTTCGCTGCCCGTCGTGCCGCCTTCAGCCAGTTTTCTTCTAGCTGGGCAGCGTCCATACGGACCAGTGCACAGTATGGCATGGTGTGGTGGGGTGTGCCATTGCGAACATAATAACGTCTTTATTTGTGTCCTATAAAAATACACGACACAGGAGACCTGCAGCAAAAGCTGTCATGAATGACAGCTTGACAGAGCCGTAGGCCCCCCCCATACACGGGGCAGTTACGTAATGACAAAAAATACATATAATACATGGTCACGTTTGAAATTGCACTTCCCGAGCGTACAATGTAGCGTACACAAATTGTGATGAAATAAGGCAAGATGGAAATACAAATTACAAGTTCACTCGTACTAAAACAACATAATCAACGATGGAGGAGTCACAAAAGAAACAACATAAATGCAGTTTCACTTATTCGCAAGAAATAACAGTAATACATATACAATCACGGTTTAGAGAAACAAAACAGATGAAGCACACATTGTAAATTCGTAGAAGGGAAGACAACCATTCCCTCACCATGTACACTGTTCGGGATAACGGGGTAAAGAAAAACTTGGTTTGCAGAAACGAAAAGTTAAGAAAGTTAACGGCCTAGAATTTGTTCAAGTGCTGTCGAAGTTCTTTGAATGTTATATCTTCAAGTTTAACGTGTTCATTATTTAATCTATTAAGTAACCTGGGTAATTTGTTCTGTAGTGTCTGTAGACCATACATTGTTTTATAAGTTCTCACTTTCCAGGGCATAGTGTTATGTGTCAGGCGGGCAGAAGCGTTTTCCTGTAGGTTAGCTAAACGTAAGAAGGAGCTATCATTTTATTTTTCATTTTTAAATGCTTTGCCTAAGATGTAGTCAAACAATTTGGCAACTGGGATTACGTTCTACTTGTCAAAAAGATGCTGTGTGTGAGAGTATTAGGGCAAGCCCTCAACAATTCTAAGGAACTTTTTCTGCAACCTGCGAAGCCTGTTTAAGTTTCCCTGTGTTGTGTCAGACCATATTAGATGGCAGTAGTTTATTCTGCTGGAAAGCAATGAATTATAGATAAACAGCATAACTTTCAGTGGAATTATATGGTGAATTCTGTATGTTAAACCTATTACTTGTGCAAGTTTAATTGCCAGGCTATCCACATGAGCATCCCACGACATATGTTCATGAAAAGTGACATTTAATGTTTTAATACTGGAAGTAATCTCAATAGGTGTTGCATTTAATTAGATAAGTTTGCTGATTTATATGTTTGTTTTTAGCTCAAAATATTACAGCTTTTGTTTTATTCTCATTAATCAGGAGGCTATTCCTACGTATCCATTCATCTAATTTTGCTAATGTGAAATTAGCTTCGTCGACAAGGTCATCAATACCTTTACCACCTATCTATATGCTGGTGTCATCAGCGTACATGATAAATTTCACACTTTTATTAATTTTAACAATGTCATTCACATAAATATTAAATAAAAAAGGCCCTAGAATGCTACCCTTTGGGACTCCTGAGGAGGTAGGTAGTGGATCTGAGTGATAGCCATTTATGACTATTTGTCGGCGGTATTCTAGATAACAAAGTATAAGAGGAGCGACATTGCCACGAAAGCCATAGCGTTAAAGTTTTTGAATTAGAAATTTGTGATTAATGCAATCAAATGCCTTTGGTAGGTCAATGAAGATGCCCAGAACAAGTTTGCCTTCCTCCAAATGCTGTAGTAGGTGTTCTTTTTGTGCTAGCAAAGCGAGTTGAGTGCCCATCCCCTTATGGAAACCATACTGACTGTCGGTTAGCAGATAATGTTTTTGCTCAAGTTCAGTTAGCTGCCTTAATATAACTTTTCAAAAACCTTTGAAAACACAGGAAGTATTGATAATGGTCGGTAATTTCCCAAATCGTTCTTATCACCTTTCTTAAAAAGTGCAATGATGCGCGCTATCTGCATCCTATGAGGAAAGGTACCTTCGTTTAAACAGAGGTTAAAGATGCAAGTAATGCACTGAGATATAAGATTAGCAACTTATTTTATAGGCTTAATTTGAAGGCCGCCAGTATCCCTGGCACTACTGTTCTTTAGGCTGAGAATTGTAGTAGTTATTTCCCCCTCATGTACTGGATAAAGAAACATAAAACTGGAATTTTTAGGAATGTATTCAAGATCATTGATCGGTGCGCAGTTTGCTCCAATCTTAACAAAATGTTTGTTAAAAGCATCTGCAAGTGCTTTGTGCTTTACCTCAATACCATTTATTTTCATACTATCTGTTCAGCAGGAACATTGTAATTTAACAGAGATTGCAGGTTTTTCCATGTAACATCTGAAGGTGAACTCGGAGAACTAAAGGCATCGAAACAATGCTCGCACCTCGCCTTTTTTTATGTTTTTATCTAGATGATTCCGAATTTTCTTCAAATGGCGGAAAAGTTCTAGATCTTTGGTCTTTATGAATTCAGCATATAAAGCATTCTTTTTGCGTATTCGAACAGATAGCTCAGGGGAAATCCATGGCTTACATATTTTATTCTGTTTTACGCACTTCAACGGAAAACAAGCGTTGTATATTGGTTTTGAGAGGCTAAAAAAAGCTTCATAAGCGTCATTTGCATCTTTAGATTCAAATACAGTATTCCAGGCTGTTTGCAGGATATTGGTACGAAACATAAAAAGATTTTGTTCAGTCATTGGTTGAATAAGGTGTGTCGACTGCGATTCCTTATTCTGTAGATGACCCTTGTAACATAGCAATATTGGCATATGGTCGCTCAAATTCGACACGAATACGCCAGCTTTAACTGAATCTGGATTTATATTTGTAATGAATACATCAATTAGAGATGACATATTCTTGGTCACTCTGGTAGGCAGTTTGATAGTATTCCAGCATGCATCGCATTTTAATAGCGTTTTAAGCCTGAGTTTCGGTGAATAATTTTTCATCATGTTAATGCTGATGTCCCCACCTAAAATTATGTCTAATTTGGTGTCACTAATGAACGCTAGAAAATTATCCAAGTATTCAAGAAAATGTGTAACAGAACCACTTGGAGGGCGACAATGAACAGAAAACACTGTGTTATGAAGTTTTACAGTCAGTAACTCATAGTCCTGAGTTACCATCGAAAACTCATTCAATATTTCACACTCTAATGATTTTCAAGTTAAAATGCACACCCCACCCCCACGACCGGTTGGTCGATTCAGATAGAAAGTATTATATAATGGAAGCTGGAAAATATTCACGTCATCAGTACACCATGTTTCCGTCAGCATAATAATGTCAAATGATTCTTTCGTTCAATGAAAAGTTGTAGGTAATTTTTCTTGTTAGCAAAAGATCGGATGTTTAGGTGAAAACATTTGAAAGACTTCAGAAATGTTGGTTCTAAATGACTAGTAAAAGTGTGCGGTAATACATAAGGTGTACTAGGTACATTTGCCATAGCAGTGTTTCAGTTCAGCTGATTGTTGACGAGAACCTTGTTGTTGTGCCATACATACTTGTAGTTGTTAGTTTTGGCCAGAGCTTAGTTTCAAACAATAAGGCGCGTGTCCTTTTAGTTAAGTTCTCCGACAAAATAACACTTCCATTTTCACTGGACAGCTTTTTTCCTGCTTTGCCACCATTTATCCCTGATAGCCTGGTTGGCAAAACGACAGATTATACCGGGTGTCTTATCTGCCTTTGAAGGCAGGCGATGGGTGGCCACTATATCATTTTTCAGAAGCTGCAGCAAGTTGTTTAGCACAGTCAGCTTATTTATTTCAAGGCGCAAGTTTTCATTCTGCACCGACTTAATTCCATGAAATTCAAGGTTAAGCTTTCGACTTCTCCATTCCAAATCGTCCACTTCCGTTTTCAGTTGCATCATTTCACTGTCTTTGGCCTCAACCCTTTCTATTCTTTGCTTTAGTTCCTTTACTTCACGTTCATTCTTTTCTATTCTCATTAAGAGCTCGTCGTACTGTTCACTCATGAGCTGGACCGTGTCTTCAACACTTTCAACCGTCTTTTTTAGGGGCAGAAGGTATTCCAGTTTCTTGTTTATGGCTACCAACATTGTTCTAACATCCTGTGCATCTGAGTCATTATCAGCTTTGTCGGGTGGCGGAGCACGACCCTTTGAACGTCTGCAATTTGTACAGCGCCACGCACTACGGTACTGCTCTCCCTTTGCTTTAATTGTAGCATCAGAAATCCCTGCACACTTTCCTGTGTGATACATATATCCACAGTCACTACAGTCTATTTTGAAATCTGGTTCATCGAATTGCACACCACACAGCGAACACTCTTTTTCTAATGGCATCACGGCACCTTGGCAGCAGCGGCAGCGGTGGCGTGCGGGAGAATATAATAAAACAAATTAATAACTGACCTGTAATCAGCAGAGAAACTTCTTAAAAGTGTACGTCCCTTGCCGCTACACCATGCACTACACCCATCTTAAGATTGTGGCTAGCATCATCTCCAACCAATCTGCTTTACCGGTTGCCATTTCGTGCTTACGTCTACTCGCGATTACAGGAGAGCCAGCAATTTATCTTTTTTTTAGCACACACATGCCTGATCCTGTAATGCATACTTGCTCCGGCATGTTTTGTTCTCAGCTAGCACAGGCCTCAGATAGCTAGGCATACCCCATTGCATTATCATACAGATTTTCCCTCCCGATTTCTTGCTGTTTTTGTAAACCTCCGTGATCTTTTTTTTGTTTCCGTCCTTTGTGTCCGTGTCCAATTTACTGTTTCTTTTTCTCTTTCTTTTTTATGACTCCTGGTTGTCTATTTACACTTTCAATTACCCTGTACTTGGTTGCCAACTTTTTTTACCTCTTCCTCAATTCTGTTATGTGCTTTAGAGGAGCAGATATTTGTGCGCTTTGGCTGACCATTTCTTTTCATCCATGTTCCTTCGTCTTTAATAAAGTGAAAATGAGGCATCCACCCAATTGTAGCAATTGCTGCAAAGGAAACCCATACAGGTGCCTCAAAAGAAAAGCCTCGCAGTTTGAAGGAAAATTCGTCCTGGTTCAGTACTCGAACCAGGACCTCCGCCTTTCCGAGGCAGCTGCTCTACAATCTGAGCTAACCAGGCGGCTAGCAGATGGCAGGGCAAAGTCGAATTTATCGACAACTAGAAGCTAGAAGCAAAGGCAGGAGTTTGACATAACAGTTCTGCGGAAACCTGCACTCGTGGCAACCCCCTCAATCCACCCAAACCCCCTCAATCGTAGCAATTGCTACAATTGGGTTGATGTCTCATTTTCCCTTTAATAATTACTTCCCTCCACCTTGTGGGTTTCTGCAGAACTGCAGTATGGGGTTGCTTTGTAGCAATTGCTACAACTGCGTGGATGTCTCATCTTTCCTTTATTAATTACTTCTCTTCACCTTGCAGGTTTCTGCAGAACTGTTACGTCAAACTCCTGCCTTTGCTTCTAGCTTCTAGTTCTCGATAAATTCGACTTTGCCCTGCCATCTGCTGGCCGCCTGGTTAGCTCAAATGATAGAGCGGCTCCCCTGAAAAGGCGGTGGTCCTGGGTTCGAGTCCCGGACCAGGACGAATTTTTCGTCAACTGCATGGCTTTTCTTTCGAGGAACCCGTATGGGTTTCCATTGTAGCAATTGCCACGATTGGGTGGATGTCTCATTTTCCCTTTATTACTTCCCTCCACCTTGCGGATTTCCGCAGAACTGTTTCGTCAAATTCCTTTGTCTTTCTTCAAGACTAATCTTGCTCTGTGCTTCTCTGATTTCAAAAGTAGCCCAACCCTTGTCACCTTGCTTTACCTCATTTACGGTTTTACCGTGGGCCCCCAAAGCCAGTTGCCTTGCCGCCCTCTGGTTAATCCATTCCCGACAAGATTTCTGATTTATAACACAGAATTGCATTCATGAACGTTAGCACTGGCACCATTACACTTTTCTAAATTCTTCGCACCACCTTGTATTTTTGTAGCGCCAAAGTGGCTCCATGTTTCGTTATTGCTGCATTCCCCTTCTTTTCAACCTTTTCAATTTTAGATTATTTGTGTTATTGCCAGATGATAATTTTTTTGGCATCCCCTTTGAAACAGGGCGGTGACAAATAGTCACCTAGCCTGCTTGATTTAATTGGGTATGCTGTACAGTGCTCGGTGATTGATAAGCGATACTCTCGTATAGCAGCCGGTGATACTTGCGCCACCGGTGAGCGCTGGGTAACCGCTGAGGGGGCCCAATTGTGTCACGGTGCATCAAAATGTGACACAAAACTGTATCAGCTCCCCAGCATCCAATGGTAGCCCCAAAAAATGTTGACTGCCATGCTGTCAAAGTATTGCATTTCAATTGCTGAGCACTGTACATGTTTTTCATTCTAGCATTTTTGTATACGTCTTCCTAATCTTTTTTTTTTTCTTCCTCAAAACTTCTTTATCTGCCTTTTACCACTACCTATGCTTGTAGCGGATCTGGTCCTGTGAATCTATTTACAGCTTTTTTTTCCACCAATACTCTAAATGTCTCTTGCTTATCTTGATTTCACACTGGTTGATGCTTCTGTCCATATCCAAGCGCTTCTGGAAGGTGTATGTACGTTACCTACGGGTCTCACTGGGTGAATCCCTTCGGATTACATTAGGATGTGCTGAGTGGTGTCTGGATTTTTGCTGCAACATACACATGCCTCATCTTCTTGCGAATATTTGCTCTGGTATGTTATTGTTTTTAGGCAACCAGCTCGCGTTTCTAATAGCAAGGCACTGCCCTTTGTGTTAATGTACAGATTTTCCCTTCTAATTTATTTCTTACCATTCTCGTAAATCTCCATGGTATTTTTGTTTCTGTTCTTTGCATCCATTTCGCTGTCTCTGTTTCTCTCTTTCTGATGACTCCTGGTTGTCTATTCATGCTTTCAATTATCCTGCACTTGGTTGTCAACTTTCTTGACCTCTTCCTCCATTCTGTGTCCACCCTTTTCAGCTACAGATAATTGTGCACTTTGGCCTTCCATGTATTTTCATCCATGTTTCAGAGCCTTTCTTCAAAACTAATTTGCTCTGCGCTTCTCCGACTTCAAAAGAAGCCCAACCAACGTCACCCTGCACTGCCTCATTTGTGGTTTTACCATCGGCTCCCAAAGCCAACTGGCCTACCGATATTTGGTTAACTTCAAACCCAGACAAGATATCAGATTTTAAGTGCAGAATGGCATTTGGCGAATGTCAGTGCAGGCACCATTACTCCTTTCCAGATTCCTTGCACCACCTCATATTTATTATGACCACAAATTGTGTATGTTTCGTTATTGCTCCATTCCGCTTCCCCTTTACTTTCAGATTATCTTGGTGGGTGCCTGAGTAAGTCTTTCCTTCGTTTATGTATACACCGAGGTATTTATATTGCTTGAATATGGGTATGACTTGCTGTTGAATTGACAGCACGTAATTGCTTGTATTTTCATTAAAGATCATGATTCCTGATTTCTTTGTGGTAAACTTAAGGCCTAGATTTGTCGCTGCATTGCCACAGATATTTGAAAGTGTCTGTAAATATCTTGCATTGTTCGCTAGTAGCACTATGTCGTCCACATACATTAGTCTGGGGACCTTCTGTTGCACCATTTGACCACTACGCATGTTGGATAAATAAAACCCTAATTCGCTGTTTTCTAGTCTTTCTATGCCCTTAACATAAAGTGTGATCAACAATGGAGACAGAGGACATCCTTGCTTCAGTCCTTGGTAAATTTCTACCGCTTCATTATTTTTTTCAGCCTTCCCATACAATTTGCACTTGGCTGTCTATATATCTCCCTCAGCAGCTCCACGAAATCATCTGTGCATTCAGGCTTGAGAATATCCCATAACAGTTCCCTGTCTACATTGTCATAGGCTCATCTAACATCTAGAAATGCTTGATAAAGGTCCATTCTGAGCTACAGAAATCTCTGTCTCACTTCCAACCCAGTGAAAATATCCGATTTTATGACAAGAGAAAAGAAAAGCCTGCTGACCGCACCGTAACTGTCTAGCTCTAGCACTCCGCTGACACCTGAACATCACTCAGCAGTGTGGGGAAGGAGGAAAAGAGACAGAAAGATGACAGAGATAGGTGACAAGTGAAATTTTCTGGCTGGTCAAAAACCAGCGATGCGACAAGCGACAGCGATGGATGCACGCAATTTTGGAGCGACGACTACAAGTAACAAGTGACAGATATTGTCATAGCGGAGGGAGATTTGCTGCTTGTCGCGTTGCCAGTTTTTGGCTAGCTAGATAATTTTGCTTGTCACGTGGTAGTCCATGCGGCGGCTTTCGCCAGAAACAGTGTGATTGCGCAACAACATGGCAGCAACCCATCCGCCTGCTTTGATCTGAATTCACTCTTGCAGCTTACTCTCTGCCATGACAGCAATAAATAAATAGTAAAATCAGCCATTGCTTCGTCTCGTATCAGGTGAGGACAAATTATTGGTGTTGTCTTGTCATTATTGAGATCAGTTTGTTTTGATCCTGTTAGGTATGGGACGCCACCGAGAGCTGCGAAAGTGTTTTCAACTTTGCTCACTAGATGACGCCACAGCATTTCATGCTGGCGGCATGGAACGAATTTCCACTGGTGGTGATAGCATACTAAAGCTTAATGCACCGTGGTCAAAACATTGGCCTCATGGTAGGCTTGTGATTTTAAGGGTGCATAATTGTATTTATTTGGACAACAATGTAAATTTATTGCAACTTTTTCTTGCAATGTCATCCATGTGGTTGCTCTACACTGTGACATGACAGAGTCTGCCTGTCGCATTGCTTGTAGCTGTCGCTTGAGTATCATGTGCATATGGTTGCCACTTATATGGAACATGATGGTGTCAGGGTCTTGTGTTCAGTGCTAGTACCGCTGCTCTCCCTCTGTGGCTGCTCTCTGCTGTGCAGTGCGCGATTTTAGAGGTGCCTTCACAATTGAAAGCGCATGTAATTCAACCATTTGACCATCTGCACTTGAGCAGTTTCTAATTATTGCCTCAGTATTTGTCCGCGGCCGCAGTGAAATTTCGTTATATTAAAATCGAGTATAAATGTACTTCGTTATGTTGGAGAATACATAATGTTCTATGGACAAGAAGTTACAAAAAGTAATTACTTTGTTGAGAATTTCGTTATATTGACGTTTAACTATTTTCGCTGATTTCGCTCTGGTGCCATGTCGTGGTGAGCAGCAATACCATGATATTGGTACGTTCAGCCTCCAAGCTGCCCATCTTCATGCCAGCTGTTCTTGAAGGCTATGGTTATACTGAAGATGAGTTTAATCTGTTTCTGGTTTGGAGTTTGTAAGTTGAATAACTTTCACTTACGTGCACCAATCTCTCCAATTCTTTTGAATTCAGTGCATGATGGTAAATGGGACTATAAAACGAAATATAATAATGGGGTATGTTTTCTTTACTAGGACCCAAGAGTAAATACTAGTGCAGAGGAAGTGGTTGATGATGTAATGACATCTTGCCTTTCTCCAAGCTTGTGCTTCCTTTTGTGGAGCTGTGAGCAAGTCGAAATGATGTCACAGTGGTCAGTGGTCCCTTGTATACCCGACGATACAAATGTATATTGCAAGTTTATTTAGCGATGCATAACAGTTGCAACTGTGCTGATTGTGTGCAGGGTTTGGGCGGCGAGATGTGGTCGACCATCTTCTACAAAATGGGGCCAATGTTCACGCCAAGGATGATGGTGGTCTGATTCCCCTGCACAATGCCTGCTCCTTTGGCCATGCAGAAGTAGTGCTGCTCCTTTTGAAGCATGGCGCTGACCCCAATGCAAGGGATAACTGGAACTACACACCACTTCATGAAGCAGCAATCAAAGGAAAGGTTGATGTGTGCATAGGTACGTGTGGTGCTTCAGTTGATTTAGTTAGGTTTCGGCTAATGGTTTGCACTACAGTCGAACCCACTTATAACAATATTCAGGTGCCACGAAAATTCTATTGTTATAACCGATAATTGTTACAACCGGGTTGCATGAAAAAATCAAAGTAAGGGGATGGCAGAGTTGATGTGAGAAAATATAATGGCGGGGAGGCCACTGCCCTTCCCCACCACCTTCCTCCATCTGGCTTCCAATTGTGTTCACTCGTTTAACTGCTTCCTGGGCACTCCGATTGTGTGAAACAAGCCGCAGCTGTCGGCATTAAAGAGTGGCACTGCTATAACAATTGCAAAGGGGTGTCAAGGGGGGCAAGCGATATGCGAACACCGCCGAGGCACCGCATTGGGGGCCCCAAAAGGGGCCTTTTAAACATTGCAAGAAGGCTGCCGCAGCAGCCTGTCAGCTTGAGCACTTCAGAAGAAACGCTGAGGAGAGATCGCCACAAGCATCTCGCCACATCTCACTGGCTTGCACAAGAAAAGCCTATGTCCATCAGCTTTGCAGGCTTTATGCGAAGCTTGCCGACATCCTTCTTCAATACATCCAGGTGGTCGACATAGTGCAGCGGAACGTTCCTCATGAAAACGAAGCCCTGGAGGGGGACTCAATCATCTGCTGGGCCTCCTGTGAGGACAAGTTGAGACAGCCTGCCCTACCGTGTCATCGCTGCCGTCGTCGCCGTCGCTATCTGATGCAAGCACGTTTGCAACGATTGCATCATCAGTTAGAAGCACTTAGTTTCTAAATCTATAGCCGTGTGCGTTGTATTCACTGGCAATGTCGTGCATTGCCGATGATCGGCGGCCAGATCAGCCATCTTCAGTTTAGGCGGCGAGTCAAGCGAGGCTGAGAAACTTGTGGCCAGGGACGTTTTCGACGTAACCAACAAAGACGAACACGAGTGATTAAGCTGTTTGCAAAACTGCGCTGACCAGCGAGCCATACAATAAAGAACCAACTTTAGAGAAGGGAAGCTGTACCTTCTGCAGTGCTATGAAAATAAGCAGCGGCAGCGCATGGAACTTACGCAGGTGGACGCCAGATGGCGCTGCTCAACCAGGAAGTGGAAATAGTTTTTTTTTTGAGCAAAATCCAATATGGCCGTTTTACACCGGTCGGTTGTAAGATTTGGAGGTCGTTCCCACCGCTGTCAACCAGATGTAAGATTTGGAGACGAGCTTGTAGGATGATCGGAGGAACTTGGGGCGACAGGACTAGGCGAGCAGGGTTTATTTACATTATTTACATTTGAACATGGGATACATTTACACAGTCTAGCGTGACTCCCAAATGGAGCCTGCAAGACGAAGCATACAGCAAACGAGCACACAGCTCACGAGTACATTTCGAGCACGACGACGAGCACACTCTATCCGCCGACAACAGCTCGTTATAAGCACTCCGTTCGACGTCATCGCAGACTACACGCCTTTTTGGAGGAGGAGGGCTCACACACACAGGTTTCAGTGCTCTCTCGAGGGCAGACGACCTTTGCAGCGCAGTCGTCGTGGTATCCGTTGTCTGGCGTCCCCGTAGTCGGCTGGTCATGCCCGACCCCAGCCGGCGCCGCTAAATTCCAGAGCTGCCTTTTTCCTGTAGTCGCCACGTGTGTCAGCAGACTGTGACGAATCCTGGGGCCCCCGTACCGCAAAGCACCCTTTTGCTGGGGAGGCTCCCCCTGCCGCAGAGAGAACATGACGACCCGGCAAATTAACCAACAATGCACGGGGCGCCAAACGTGGCTCATGGTCGGTTAGCATTGTTGTCCTCGCTTGTTCTCTGAAGGGCACCGCCACCGCGGGTCGGTCGAAGCACGTGCAGCGGGCTGAAATAGCTGGCACATTGCCACCCCGGCCGGCCATTCCTAACAGCTCCTCCATTGCCCGGAAAATCTCGCCTGGCCAGTGCTGGCAACCGCTGGGCAGGAAGAGAATGGCTGGTGAGCAAGACGATGGCTTTGCTCTCTGCAACCCCTGCGCACTTGGAATGCCTTCAACCATCTCGCAACAACTGGCACAGAAGAGTCAATCCCGGCAACACAATACCATTCAGCGTGCAAACACCCGGAATCGGCTGTTAATCCACCAGGCCTCTCAAAATTTCCATGCAAGCCACTCAACTGGTATTCCCAAATTTTGCCCCAAAATTTTGTGCTGCCAAAGCGAGCGTTCACGTTCCCCCTGAGTTTGACCAAACCTGACCGTCGCGCTGCATAAGAGTAAAGGTTTACGTAGAACTAAACTGAAGGCTTCTCAACCACCAATACCCAAACACAACTTAAGCAGCCTTAACTTACGCAACACAGAGGAACCTTCAAACAAATGTCTTCTAATAACTCGTTCTACGCACGCTTACTAGAGAAGTCAGAATACGGCCGCCCTAAACACACACGAGCAACCCAGTCATAAATCTGCTTCCTTCCGTCCACACAGGACACACGCTAAAGGAACTAAGAATGCTTAGTGCAAATCACGCACTTACTGAAAACCTACGCGCTTAACCTTAGAAAATAAAAAAAACACAAAAAAAAAGAAGGTTAACTATACACACACGCGTTACGATAGGCCTCACAACGATAACCTTGACACTCAGGTTACTCACACACACACAAAAAAAAGAGCCTATCTACTCATTAATGAACACCTCACGAAACTACAGGTTGTCATAAAACGCATCTTTCAAATCTCGAGCTTCTCGAACAAAAACACAAAGCTCATACTTTACATATTGAAAGAAACTAGTCTCAATTCGCGCAAATTTTCCAATGCTCAAAATAAAAAACAAGACACGACATTTTACTTCTACGGAAGCTCTGTTGGCCTCCCGTTCCAAACGTTTACATCTGACTCATACTTTTGAGCCGTACTTGAGGTGGTCGCGGTTTGAAAGCTATTCTGGCTGCCCAGGAACAACAAAAAGACCGACACACTATCAGCTCCTTCAAGACGTTACAGTCTCCTGCCAATTTGCGTCCTGGTGCCACGCTTTCATCACTAACTCTACTGACTGCGTCGCGACTCATTATCACCTCGTCTCGTCCTGCCACCTTGCGCTCCTTTGCAACTACACGCTGAACTTCGAAAAGAACGACGGACCGACAAGGAACACAACTGCCCCGTGCCCTTTGTTCGTGTTCGTGCGGAACGTGCTTCTTGGTCTCTTTTCAACCGGTGGCCCGAATGTGCTTAATGCGCCAACGGCGTCAACGACGACCGCATCTCTCTTTTCTTTGCGCCCTGCCTTCTTGCGCCTGTCGCCGTCTTTGGCTGCACTACCTTATTTACTGCTTTCCTATCCTTACGGCGCTTTCTGCAGTGCTTTCTCTTTGAAACTCCCTCTCATGTCGCCTTCTCGCGCCTCGTGCTGGCCGGTACACATTTCGTCGGCCCGGATCGGTCTCTTACCCGCACAGTCTGAATGATTCCTAACTAAATCATCACTCTCGTGGCTACCTAGACTGGCGGAGAGCTGCACCGATCCTTAAACAATGCAGTGGTCTTCCCTTGAGCTACGGAGCTCGCAATCCTGCGAACTGCCCTCAACTGCATCGTCCAGCTGGCACTTCTCTTCGGCACGCAGATCTGACTCGACATGGGTACTCGCGTCTCTCGGGTCAGCAGTACTCTCTACTTTGCTAGCAACCTCGTTAACATTACAAACGACGCACACGCGCGGTAACTGTGCCAATTTGTTCGCAGCTGGCCTAGCTGTTTCTACAGTCCTCTGTTGGCACGTCACCTCGTCGCTCTCACTATGGCCTTTAACGGCCTCTGCTGCCACTAAGGCATTGTTAGCTGCTAGCACTTCGAGTTCACTTATGAATGTGCTGCTAATCTCGCAGGTGCTACTACTTTCCTCGGCTTTCGTCTGAAATCTGCTGTCTACTTCCTCCCACTTTCGCTGCGTCCAGCCTACAGATTTCTCCAGCCGCTGTTGACTTAGTTCGATTGCCTGCTCTAAACCTTGAATCTCTTCGTTCAGTGCATCAATGTACTGCCTCATTACTTCTGTTAGGCTTTCTTCCTGCGAAATACTTTTTAGTTCCTGCCTAGCTTTTTCCTGTTCTTGCTTAAATTCTTCCTGTTCTTGCCTAATTGCTTCCTGTTCCCGTTTTTTGCTTAGAATTCGGTTACCTATATGTTCGATGAATTTCAAATCATTGTCACTTTCGAGAATTGTCTTACGAATCTCTGATTCCGTCAAGTCCTCCTCTACGTCTACCTCGATCTCTTCACACAACCACAACAGGTCAGCTCTCGCCAAACACATTAGGACAATGGTTGCTACTTTAAGCTTTGGCTCTGCTGTCACACAATACTTGCTGCAATACCCATGAAAATCAAAATACAAGTGAAAGATCCCCAGCGAATCAAATCCAAAAACACAAAGAAATTGAAGCCTGGTAGATCTTACAGCCAAAACCAAACGCTTACCCACTGAAGCAGCACCATATCACCAGTCCTTCTCCGCCGTATCCAGTCAGTTGCAAGAGGTGGTCAATCCCAAGTTGCCCCCAACTTGATCAGGGTACCGGTTGGTCATCATGTGCCAACGTCCGTCAGCTGCCGTTGCTGTCTCCCGAGTCGTAGGCCGATCTACGAGCCGTAGGCCGATCTCGCCGCTGCCAACCAGATGTAGGATTCGGAGTCGGGCTTGTAGGACGATTGGAGGAACTTGGGGCAACAGGACTAGGCGAGCAGGGTTTATTTACATGTTATTTACAGTGACAAGAGATACATAGACACAGTCTAGCGTGACTCCCAAATGGAGCCCGCAAGACGAAGCATACGGCAAACGAGCACACAGCTCACGAGTACATTTCGAGCACAGAGCACGATGACGAGCACACTCTATCCGCCGACAGCAGCTCGTTATACGCACTCCGTTCGAAGTCATCGTTCGACATCATCGCAGACTACACGCCTTTTTGGAAGAGGAGGGCTCACACACACGTGCCGCACAGGTTTCAGTGCTCTCTCGAGGGCAGACGACCTTTGCAGTGCAGTCGTCGTGGTATCCATTGTCTGGCGTCCCCATAGTTAGCTGGTCATGCCCGACCCCAGCCGGCGCCGCTAAATTCCAGAGCTGCCTTTTTCCTGTAGTCGCCACGTGTGTCAGCAGACTGTGACGAATCCTGGGGCCCCCGTACCGCCAAGCACCCTTTCGCCAGGGAAGCTCCCCCTGCCGCAGAGAGACCATGACGACCCGGCAAATTAACCAACAATGCACGGGGCGCCAAACATGGCCAGCCCTGCTGTCATCACCGATCCTCCAAACGCGGCGCATGGTCGGTTAGCATTGTCGTCCTCGCTCGTTCTCTGAAGGGCGCCGCCACCGCAGGTCGGTCGAAGCACGTGCAGCGGGCTGAAATAGCTGGCACGTTGCCACCCCAGCCGGCCATTCCTAACAGCGTACACTGCTACGCGCCGTGCTCGCCCTGCCAGCTATCTGGCATGCCTCGATGCCTTGGCTGCCGCGTAGCTGGTGCGTTCGAATTGCCAGGAGACCAAAGAGCCTCTACTGACGCCCAAACAAACAGGCCAGAAGTGAGTGAACAGAATGTGCTACTTTATTGGCAGAAGACGAGCAGTCTCCATGGACATTCTTGTGGAAGAATAGAAATAAAATTTGTATGTTGAGATACGCTGGAATCATTAACGCGACCTCCTAAATGGCTCTTCGTCATGCATGGCAGTCTGGTAACGAGCGACAACCAGCTGTGCAAACAGATTGGACAGTGCGTCCCACCTGTTTGAACCAATACTTGCCGTTGAAATGAGCAGCTTGCATTGCGAAGCAATCAGGTGACGCAGGCATCTGCTGCCGCAGCCAACATAGCAACATGGGCTACCTGATACTTTAGCGTTCAACTTCTTTTCAACCTGCACCTTTGTTTTTGTTCTTTCGGGGGCGGCTAAAGTGTTGCTCGCACTTCGTGCCCCACTTTATCTCAATATGTGCATTGTTTGTTTCGTGGGCATTACCTTTGGCAGCCACTTTTGCGGGCCTTTCCACTCATGTTGCTGTGAGCTTCATACACTTCAGACTATGTAAGCACGTATGCTGGTCATTGTTCATGCCAGATCGCAGCTGCTGAGGAAGGCCACAAGCACAATTTGCCCACGGTGCATGTAAATTGGGAGTCCATGTCGCTGTGCGGACTGCAGGAGCAGCTGCTTACCTCCAGGGACTGCTGCCCAATGCAACTGGCCAGGCCACCACATCCGAGAAACATAATGTGGCAGCCATGACCAAGAGGGACAGCATCACAGCGAAACTCTGGAATCAATCACTTCAGCATACCACTCACATAAGGTTCAGAATGTGCTTTATGCATTGGCTAAGATCAATATGGCATCAGCGAGCATTCGCGTACACGGGTGGATAGCGGCACATTCAGCCGTCGGATTACAGGCATAGTGCTTGCCTTCATCGCATCTGGCGGTCTGGTAACGAACGACAGCCAGCAGTGCAAACAGATTGGACAGAGCGTCCCACCTGTTTGAACAGACAGTCACCGTTGAAGATGCGCAACATTGACTACCCGCCACTTTAGCGTTCCAACTCCTTTGCAACCTACACGTTTCTTTTTGTTCTTTCAGGGGCCGCTAAAGTGTCGCTCGCACTTCGTGCCCCACTTTGTCTCAATATTTGCATCGTCCGTTTCGTGGGCATCGCTTGGCAGCCACTTTTGCGGGCCTTTCCACCCACATGGCTATCAACTTCATACACCTGAGACCATGTAAGCACGTATACTGGTCATTGTTCCTGCCAGATCGCGGCTGCTGAGGAAGGCCACAAGCACTGTTTGCCCATGGTGCATGTAAATTAGGAGTCCATGTCGCTGTGCAGACTGTAGGAGCAGCTGCTTACCCTGAGAGACTGCTGCCCAATGCAACTGACCAGGCCGCCATATCCGAGAAACGTAACACAGCAACCATGACCAAGAGGGATAGCATCGCAATGGAACTCTGCAATTGCTTCAGTTTACCTGGCAAAAACCCAGTCTTTCGAGCAAGGAGAGAATGAGACTAGCAATTCAATATGGGGATGAGAAATCTTGCGTTCAAGTCGGAAGCCACTCCACTCTGTAAGCAATGGAGGCCAAAAACAAGAAATGCTGCGTAGCAAGAATCACTTCACCTGTATGTTTGGATGAGGAGGAGGAATAATCTCGAACAAGAATGGGGAATAAAAAAGCTTGCATTTGTAGAAAAAATAAGGTTATACTTTACACAAATGGAATATTTTGACAAGGCTAGGAAGCTAATTAAGAAAAGGAAACCGAAAACCACGAGTCATTGAAACGAAAAAAAAAAAGTGTTGCGCTTAGGTTTGCAAAACACCCTGACAGTTGCCTACTGCAGCTTCTTTAGTTTTCTTTTGGAAGTAGATTTCGGGACTTTTGAGAAGCTTAACTCCCAGTTTTTAAACCGCAAATGCCAAAGAAGTCTAAGGTGGACATAGAGCTGCAGAAATTGCTTCTTGCAGTCTGAACTACAAAATGGTGAATCGCTGGTCTCGTCGGCCACAATGGAGAACAATTCACTTGTAACACCATGATGGTGTACAATAGCCTCTATTGCTTGTGTAAATTTGCCCTCAAGCCTCACGACATACTGATATGCTGCATCCGTTGGCACAGTTAAATGGCCGAGGGCTTTGCCATTTATTTCAACAGCTTTAAACATTGGGGGGGGGGTAAGCAACTGACTAGGTTTTGCAAGGTCCTGGTTACTTTTCTTCAGGAGGTTGTGGTACGAGCTGCACTAACTTTTCTTTAGGAATGTGTGTATAAGATAGCCACACACATAGTAAACTATGTTTGACTCAAGCACGTCATCACTTTTCTGCACTACTTTCAGAGAGCCTTTCTGTAAAAGCAGCGCTTGTGGAGCTAGGGGTCCCTTCAGTCGGTCTGCTAAGGTTGGTCAGTTGCAGTGATTTAAGTTGAGTTAAAAGAAAACCCTTGTCCTCCTCGCAGTTACTGTTGTCAGAAAGCTTGAAAAGCTTTCACACAGCAATGTGCTTTAGACCGGCAGAAAACTGGTAGACATTTGGAGTTTCATTGCAACCATGCTGCTACTGAATGAGCCTGAAAATATTCTCAAGTGGATCCTGATTCAGCCGCCGCGACAGCAAGAATTGAAAATTAAACGATTGGTGGAGGTCTTGCCACAGCGACAAGATTGCTTTGATTGTCACCTGCCATATATAGTCCTAGGTTTGCAAGGGCAATCAAACTTCCAGGACTTGATCCAAAGCACGTAAACCTTTAAAAATAATATGTGCTCTGTGGACGATGTCATGAAATGTCTCATTTTCCATTCTTTTATGCGCACTGTGGAGCTGTTCAAAGCATCAAATAGCTGGTCCATCCTTTCTACAAAGCTGCCTGTGTGTGTGGCAGTAGGAGGCAGAACGTTAAAAGCAATGAAGGCCTCAATTGCCAAATACACACTGTTGCTCAAGACCTGTGAGGCAAACTTTACTTTCATGTTGCCGAAAGGAGTCTCATACAAATGCCTGTCAGTGATTTTTGGCAGGTATTTCAGCTTTAGGTGGTGGGTGGACTTGTATATTTTGAGTATGTGTTTCCATGAAACAACATCCTTGCCAGTCTTGAGGTCGTACTTCCGCAAGTTATTTCTAGTACACCTCAATAAGTGCGGCAGAACAAAAATAAAGTATATTTTCAACCCATCCATTTCAAAAAAAGGATCTTGTGGGGTTGTTCTGAGTGCTGTCCCAAGTACACAATTGTTGGTAGCTTGGTCACAGATCAGCGCTTTTACATAGAGACCACAGGCCTTCAGCTTACTTATTAGTTGTCTCAGCAAACTCATAATGGGTCCAGAAGAAACTGTGCCACCACCTATCATGACAGCTGCAGGTTGGAGCCATCGCTTTGCTATACCAGACACCAGAAACAAGAGTGCTGTGTTTGCTACGCGACCAGACCTTTCAGTGCCGCTGTCAACATAACCAACAACAACATCATGCTTAGAGTCGTACTGCAGGTTTCATTTCAGAGAAATTTCATCAAAGATGACATGTGCCCTGTCCATCAAATCCCAATTTTTTCTGTTTTCTTTTACAAAATCCAGAAACTCTGGCATCAATCCAGGTTCGAGCGATATTGCCGATAGCCAGGTTTTTAATGTTTTTGCTGTTAGAAGGCTAAGGGTTTTTGCAAGGTACCTGTACGCTTTTGGGCTACTGAAATAGAGATTAAGGGCAAACTGGCGGAACTCTTTTGGCCAGCGTCGTCTGTGCTTATTCAGGGGTTACAGGTGCATCTGAACACGAAGAATTTCTAAAAAGTCTTTATTGAAGTACCTGGATGACTCGGCCAATATCCGTGCTGGTGGAACGATGCCCGAGGCTCTTTTCAGTCTTGACACAGTCCTCCGTAGGCTTGCTATGTCATCCAAATATTTCTGCATCCGCTTTTTTGTTCGTGGTGTAAAAGCCTTGCGAATTCACCTCTGGCCCCTTCCTGTAGGTGTAGATGGCAGCTCCTGCGATGAGGACCAAGATGTGTTTAGCGCAGACTCTGTTGGGGCAGAGCAGTAACACATACGATACAGCACAGGCAAGAAGGTCGGCAATTAGCCGCACACTAGCTGTGAACGCACCTTGAACCACGAATGACGGAGTTGTACTGACTGGGTCGAGAAGCTGGGTCAACTGACTGAGTTGAGACATGCCTGGGACAGGCTCTGTTGGGTCAGAACAGTAACACATCAGATGCAAGAACACAGGCAGGGAGGCCAGCCATTAGCCGTACACGAGCTCTGAGCAGTATAAACCTCCAGTTCCAAGTCAGTGTTTATGTCTGTGTCTCACTTTCTTGTCCCGTTTCCTTTGGCTCTTAAAAAAAAAAAAAAAAAAACTTACTTTTCTACTTCAAGAAAAATGACGGGTCTGTTCACTGCATTGAGACTACTACTCGTCATACATAGAGTCATGAAAACAATCTCTTGTTCTCACAAGCAAATAAATAAGCTTGCATTTTTCTTGTGGCCTTCATTATGCTACATTGTGCTACATTGTGCTACATGTCATGCTACACTTGTGCTCATCTGCACAAGTGTAGCATGACATTTATGTCAAAGAAATATGGTAGTTATTTACAAGGGCCATTGGTTGATCAGTTATTTTGGAGGGAAGCATTTGGGAGTGAGGATCAACGGTGAATATCTCAGCAACCTTCGATTTGCAGATGACGTTATCCTGTTCAGCATCACTAGGGATGAGTGCAAATGATTGAGGGCCTTAACAGAGAGGGTGTAAGAGGGGGGTTGAAGATTAATATGCAGAAGACAAACATAATAATCAGTAGCCGGGCAAGGGAACAAGAATTCAGGAGCGCCAGTCAGCCTCTAAAGTCTGTGAAGGAGTACGTTTACTTAGGTCAGTTACTCACAGGGGACCCTGATCATGAGAAGGAAATTTACAGAATTAAAAAAAAAACAGCAGGCATTGTCAGCTCCTGACTGGAAGCTTACCGTTATCACTGAAAAGAAAGGTGTACAATCAATGCTTTCTACTGGTGCTAACATATGGGGTAGAAACTTGGGGACTTACAAAAACGCTCGAAAACAAGTACGGTGCAAAGAGCGATGGAACGATAAATGTTAGGCATATCGTTAAGAGACATTAAGAGAGCGGTGTGGATCAGAGAACAAACGGGGATAGCCGATATGCTAATTGACATTTGAGAGAAAGAAATGGAGCTGGGCAGGTCATGTAATCCATAGGCTATATAACCGGTAGACCATCAGGGTTAAAGAATGGGTACCAAGAGAAGGGAAGCACAGTCGAGGACCGGAGAAGACAAGATGGGCTGATGAAATTAATAAATTCGCAGGTGTTAGTTTGAATCGGCTGGCGCAAGACAGGGGTAATTGGAGATCGCTGGGAGAGGCCTTTGTCCTGCAGTGGACATAAGATAGGCTGATGATGATGATGATTTACAAGCATGCCTGGCTAATATGTCTGGTTGTTCCTGTGCCTCAGCTACAGAACTTAATACAGAACTTACTGTTGCTGCTGCTTATTTATGTGTGACACGAGCATTGTGAACATTTCTTTCCTTCATTCTCAAATCGTCTGCACTTTCTTTTCTTAGTGTGCATCTCAGTTCTTGCTAACGTGCAGCCTTGGCAAGTGTAAACACTCCAGAACTAACCTTGCCTTAAACAATAACTGCTGTCATGCGACAAAATGACTACTTTGTATATTTCCCGAGTTCCTTTACCAGTATGCCATTACACTTCAAGAAAGATCCTTTTTGGTCACACATGGATTTCAAACAAGAGATTAGGCAAACTCATGTATTGTTTTCTTTGTATGTTTGAACTAATAAGGCTGAACTGTAAATATAAAGAAACATTCATATGATTTGCTATAAACACATGACATGTATCTCAAGACTAGCAAGCCAATACAGCATTTATCAAGGATTTTGTGGGGTATGCTCAAACCCAAACAAATTCTGGCGTGTCATCTCCACGAAACCACAAACTAACCAAATAAATCTTGTTGACTCAGATGATGAATTAATAAGCCCTAATAATTACGCAGTAGCCCTAAATGAATTCTTCACGTCGGTATTTCACATCCCTAATCCCTGCACTATGGAACCTTTACCTAGCTTCTCAGCAAGAACAATGCCTACAGTGCAAATAAACCCAGAGGGCATATCTAATCTAATTCGCTCTCTTAAAATATCCTCGGCTGGCTGCGATGACATAAACACCAAATTACTTAAAGGCACTATAAATCTCACTACTAAATTTTTGTACCTTATATATCTTTAAACACAGGAAACGTGCCCGACGATTGGAAAAAAGCGAAGGTAGTTCCCATTTTTAAAGCAGGAAGGCACGATAACCCTACTAGTTACCGTCTGATCTCTCTAACCAGTGTCCCATCTAAGCTCCTTGAGCACATTATAGCATCTAACCTAATGGATTACCTAGAATCAATCAGTTTTTTTTACCCTTTACAACACGGTTTTCGTAAATCTCTGTTTTGCGAAACTCAACTAGCCAAATTTTCGCATGACCTACTACTACACATGGACGATCACATTCAGCTAGATGCAATATTTCTAGATTTCTCAAAGGCCTTTGATTGTGTGTCCCACAACCATCTCCTTGCAAAATTATCTTCCCTTGGTATCTGCCCGAAGATTATCAAATGGATTGAAAGTTTAACAGGACACGTTCAGTTATGCTATGCTAACAATTTTCAGTGAACCCTTACCAGTGTAATTTCTGGTGTTCCCCAAGGCGCTGGTTTATCTCCTCTATTCTTTTTGATTTATATAAATGACCTTCCCCCTAACATATCAATAAAGCTGCAGCTTTTTGCAGACGATTGCGTATTTTATAACCCCCTTCATACATCCAACGACACAATCGCCCTACAACATGACCTTGACATTATCGCTTCTTGGTGCAAAAAATGGCATATGCCTCTAAACCTCACTAAATCCAAAGTAATATCCTTCACGCGCAAACACACCACCACACACCACACTTATCGCATTAACTCTGTTCCTATTGACCACACATGTACTTACAGATATCTAGGTGTTCATATGACACCATCACTTTCATGCGTGAAACATATTCAAACAATTCGCTGTGAAGCTTCACGCACACTAGGGTATTTGCGACGTAACTTAAAATCCACATCTTCCAAAAACAAAAAACAAAATAAACAAAAAAACTAGCATATTTAACGTATGTGCGACCCAAACTTGAGTACGCATTGTCCACCTGGCATCCCTCGCAAGCTTATCTCACCAATGACTTAGAAGCCGTACAAAACCACACTGCTCGTTTCATTATGTCACAATATTCAAGACATATCAGCATAACCAGCTTAAAGCAAACTTTTTCTCTTCCATTGCTTGCTTCACGGCGCATAACTTCTCGTCTTTGCCTGCTTCACACTTTCTTTTACTTCACCCAGTCGGGACACGCCTTCTTAACACGCCCGTTCAGAACATCATCCCGTTTATCTCATACTCGCCCCTTGGCGGCGATAAAGTGCCAGATGACGGCGATGAGCAGCTCATTCTTCCCCCATGCCGTAACACTTCGGAACGCACTCCCGGATAATATTGTTTCATGCAGAGACCGCGAAACGTTCCGCGAAAAACTAAACAATTTTGATAATGCCAACGTAACCACCTAAATACCAGACTTGTCTTATTAATATTTATTTATCGCCTCGTTGGTGCTGTTTATATGTTCCTTTTTCTTCTTTTTTGTAATTTTCTCTCCATCTTGTACCTATTACAATCAATGTGCACTTTCTTATGTTACTATCTTATGAAGCTGTGCAACTTTGATGTATGCCCCCCTTATGTAATGCCTGTGGGCCCTTAAAGGGACACTAAAGTGAAAAATGATTTCTTCTGCATCAGTAAATTACCGTTCTACAACACCAAAAACACCACTCTTACAACGATAAGACGTTTGGTAAGCCAGAAAAAGTGCAAGAACGAAATACGGGTGGCGACGCCTCCTTAAGTTCCCGCCTCTGGGGGCTGTGACGTTATGGATTTTGATGGCATCTTCTAGGGCCTACTAATTATATACAGCAGTACAGGTTGACTACATTGTGTTCTAAAGGTACCAAATATTAAACATGGGGCAAATTTCGGGAACCTTTATTCAGCCAACGCGGCCCAAATGCGAAAACATACTTTAGAATCCCTGATGTCACACTGACGTACCGGCGCTGGGGTTTCGGCGCGAAATTCAAATACTGATACTTGGACCTTCATTTTCTCATCTAATAATCAAACTATTTTTTTGCAATGACTGCCTGCAGGGTTCTCAAACAATGCTTCGTTAGTCTAAATTGATTTATTGTTTTGCTTTAGTGTCCCTTTAAGGTTAAATAAATGAAATGAAATGAAAATTTTATTTCTGAACCCAGTGTTGTTCACCCTGTAGTAGCAGCCAAAGTCCACACAATGGCCTTGTTGTAGCAGACAGTAGCTTCTCTTCAATGCGTGGAGTGCCTTGCTTTACACAGGCACCATCCTTTTTACTGTATATCTGGAAAATAAATTTTCACTCCATCAGTAATTGAACAAAGAACAATTTTGCTATGTGAAATGCAAAAAACTATGACGTTGCAATGGTTTGTGACAGCAGAACACATGCAAACGTGCGTGTAAATGGGTGCTTTAGCAGCATGTTAATTAACCCCACAAAGCTCGAACACTGTTCTACGCCAAAGAAAAAAGAAAAAAAAAAAACTTGCTCACACGTATTTCTGGTCGCAGAGAGTATGTTAGTACGAAGAAAACAGCAAAATTATAATTCAGTAAAAATGAATTAGTATGATAATTACTTAATCAGTAATTCATTTGCTGAACTATTCACTACTGAACACTCCCTCCAGAATATCAAAAAGGCTATATTGGCTGTACATTGGGTTTGCAGCACAAAATGAGATTTTTCAGGCATCCAGCATATCAAAAGTGGTATGTTGGGCTTTGTGGGGTTAAATAAATATTCCTACTGTTCATAACATTGATGTCTGCCTAACTACAATGGGTGTCAACAGCTTAAGTATTATTAGGATCACAAATGAGAACATTTATGGGCTCATTTATACACTAGGAGTGATCTCACTACTAGTTCAACAAGCAAACGCATAAAAAGACGTGAAGCTATTAGGACTGATGTATATTTAGTATATTTTTTTTTCTCCACGAACGTCATATTCCGCTTCACTACTGCAAAAATAAATAAATAAATAAATAAATATCCTAAGGTAAACCAAACTGAACACAAAGAAAATTTGGAACTAACAAGAATAAAATATGGTTGAATTATCATGCTTGCAACTGTTTAATACAGTAAATTCAGTACTTTCACTTCAATTTACCAAAAGAAAGATGTTGCCGGCGGGTAGAAAATACGCCACTCAGTCGTCCATGCCCATGGCTACAAGATGAAAAATGTGACGCAGGTTCCGATATCTATCTTTTTTTCCGTGATATTATGTGTATAAGGACCGCCTGCTGCGAGTGTACAGCGTTTTTCACATCCGCTGTCGTACAAAGTCTCCTTAATGTGACCAAACAGCGCAACAAAGGAAGACAAGAATTAGAAGTCAACACTGACTCACAACAGCTCGCTACTAAAGGTTTATTTCGGTGACAGCAACGGAGGGTCCTGACAGCAGATATGTAATGCAGGATATAGTTCATTAACTTGTCTCTGCCTGAAAGTTAACAAGAGCAATATTACATAATGATTCAGGCAGCAATATTAAATGACTCACCGGTACTGCTGTCCTCAGTTGCAGAATACGGTTCCCATTTCGATGCAGCCGCATGGCTCATGACCAAAACCTAGCTTTCGGGCTTACATGTCCGCTTGCAAACACGCCACTTCACCCCAAGTTAAATAATGCGAGACATCGAAGTGCAATAAACTAGTTTTAGCAACAAAAAAGCAACCAGTCTAGTGTATGAACGAATGAATCCGTGCCGCCGTGCACTCGAAAATACCGGTAACATTTTTAAATCCAGGCTAGAGGTCACGTGGGAGATCAATGATGCTGAACGCTATTTGCATTTATAGTGACAAAGAAACAATAAACTTACTAATAAAGAGTACAATATCTAATTAGTAATGCTAATTTTGTCCCCTTTTTTTATGTAATAAAAATGCTTCGATAACTGTAGGAGAAACTTTGTAAGATAAAATTTCACTTATTACGGCGCCTCAGCGAGAGATATTGAAGCAAACCCGGGCATCCCTTGAATGCTTCTATTAGGCTTGTTTTATTAGCAGCGGCGTGTGGTCAATTTTTTCGCCCTCTATGGATTTTTGTTGAACTTGAGAGAGTGCTACCCCTGAGCGAGCAACAGAGCAACATACGAGCAATCTGCGAGCGGTGCAGTTGGCGCGATCCATTCATGTTTCGGAGGGTGGGGCGGCGCAGAGCTATGGGCGCAGCCCATTTGTGTTCGGAAGGGTGGAAGGGCGATGGGAAAGAGCCACGCGGTGATGGCTGAAAAATTAGCGCACGGCAGCTGTTGGAGAAGCGGCCCATCGTGCAGCGGCTCGAATTTCTTGTTTAATATTTTTCTTTTCCAAGGATTTCGCATTTCACTACCTTTCGACTCGGACACCCAGCAGCCAGGCTTCATCATTACAACCAATAATGCAGCATTGGGGCATTGTAGTAAGCGGGTTATTGCACTGTCAATGTCAACACACTGTCAATGCACTGTCAACAAAAGTTGACAGTGCAGTAGCTTCTTATTGTTATAACCGATATATTGTTAAAACCGGTATCGTTATAAGTGGGTTCGACTGCACTGGTATTTTTTAACTCTTTGTTGCGTGAAGAAAAATAACTTTGTAAATGACTTTGATGTTGGAGGTGAAGTGTAGTTTCTGCATGGCAAGAAAGATGGCAACTTGCAAACTGTTTCATGCTAGCACATACAAATTTAGGCGCCCATGTGTTCTGGCCAGGGCTTGGGATATGGTGTCAAGTCACTTCATGGTACAGAGTTTAGGTGCCATCGATAGTCTGAATCGAACACAATAGGTGAGGGTGTGCTAATGGAAGTTGAGGCTGAATTTTGCATGACTGTTAATGTAGGTGCTGGTGCCATGACTTGTTAATTCTTATATATATTATTTTTTTAAAGCCTTACATATAAAAATATGGCTTAGGTGTGCATGCTGTGAAAATAAAATAAAATAAAACACTGTTGCATTGAATATCAGTTCATTAAATAAAAGTGTGACATCAACCAACCACATGCCTGTTACTGACTTGTGGCTTGCACCAGTTCATGCCAACGCTGATGGAGTCACCAGCCATCTGCTCTTGTGTTTTGTAAATAAATGTGAGCTTAGTGATGTCTGTTATGTATTCTCAACATATCTAAAATTGGAATTAACTTAGGGTCCCCTAAAGTTGGAGGAAGTGATTAGGCATCCCTGTTGTAACAGGGGTCCTGCAACTTGGTATATAAATCTGCTTAGTCAATATACGGTTCTATCATAAACATCTGAACCTGGTAATTTTCCTGTACATGCAGCTTCAAGCCTACAATTTCACTCAAGACAGCTGCATTTTCCTTTGACTTCCCAAAAATCCTTGCCATTTGTCTATTTCTAATCAGTGGTAAAAACAGTCGCTATTGACCAGATATCTTTACCAGAACAAAGCTTGGAAGAACATAGGGCATATAGTTGTTTTTTAAGCCATTGCAACTAGGCAGTGCTTTTGGCAGGACCATGAGTGGAGAAGTCTCATGTATGACAAGGCACCATCTGGTGACAGAACAGCATTACTGCATTGATACTGTGGCCCCTGAGATTGGGCACTGCAACAGACTGATTTCGGAGACTGCCGATGATAACTCAAGGTGCGAGAGCAAGAGGGTGTTGTCCTGAATCAGTACAGGGAAGTAGCTTTGGGGACAGTAGGTGAGGGAGACCAAAAGTGTGCGGGAAGCATTTGGTTGCCAGTAACTCCACTTGTACCCAGTGCATTCAAAAAACTTTTATTGGAAAATATTTATGAGCGCATGCCCTTGAATACCAGGCACAATCTATAACGAAATTTCATTTAATGTATATAACTATGTATTTACTACAATGCTAGAATTTCCATGCACATATGCAAGA
This sequence comes from Dermacentor andersoni, assembly GCF_023375885.2. Lineage (NCBI taxonomy): Eukaryota > Metazoa > Arthropoda > Arachnida > Ixodida > Ixodidae > Dermacentor > Dermacentor andersoni. The sequence continues at coordinate 20,728,159 of NC_092814.1, read as the reverse complement.
CGGAAGGGACAACTTGACAGTGATGTGTGTAAATATTCTTGTGATTTCATTTGCAGTGCTTCTGCAGCATGGGGCAGACGCATCTATCCGCAACACAGATGGAAAAATTCCGCTGGACCTGGCGGACCCATCGACCCGTAGTGTGCTCACAGGGGACTACAGGAAGGATGAGCTGCTCGAGTCTGCTCGCAGTGGCAATGAGGAGAAGCTTCTGGCACTGCTCACATCTATAAATGTCAATTGCCATGCCAGCGATGGCCGCAAGGTATTCATTGTTGACCAAGTCTGCTTGGAGGGACTGACAAGAATACAGTGGCAATTGAAAGGTCCCAATGCTATCGATAGAATTGGAGTGGTTTGATTACAAATTCTAATTGATGCACAATTGGTACAAAGGCCCTCTACATGACCACAAATTGGTACGCTTATTGTAACTGCCGTAAGTGCGCAATGCTTCTTCTTTAAAAAGACTTTTGTGGTGTTTTGCTAGCCTTTGACTCCATTTCAATGCATATTATGAAGAAACAGAAGTTGTGTCGAAAAGTGCCATCATATTGGTGAGCTGAGCAGTTGGCAGCCCTTATTTTATGCTTTTGTGTGTGTGCAAATGTACAAGACTTAGGCAAAACCAACAGAGCGATATGCTATTTCTGAGGCCTTCTCGCATCAGGTGGATAGCCTTCATGACTCAGGGTACCCAGATCACGCTGTCTTGTGGAGTTGCGAAAGGTTGCTGAAATGTGGAAGTACTTTGGGAAAAGAAAGTCAAGGTGCTGAAAAACTTGAGAAGAGAAACATCGGGATCGTGCCTTAGGTACATAATCTATCACATGGCCTAAAAACTTTAATGATGGCAAATATAAATACCTGAAAAAAAAAGTTTATTTTCTATCAAAATGTTCAAAACACCTAAATAAGTGTATTCAACGAAAACTAAAAATACTTTGTGCAACCTTTTCAGCAATATGGGGGGGGGGGGGGACACCACGAAACTGAAAGTGGGCTTCACCCCAACCCACCTATGACTTCGTTTGAAATTTGTACAGACAGCTTTCGTTATATCTGAACCATAGGAGTACAATTCATTTGCTTTATATCACGTGTGTGATACCACTGCAGCCGAAGATCCTGCATCGCAAAAGGATAGACAGTTGGGCGATACGGTAACATGGTCTTGGCTTGTAGCGCGAAGTGAACACGGACTCAGAAAGGAGCAGACAGGACGAGCGCTAACTCTCAACTAAATTTTTATAAAACGAAGAACATATATATAGGTGATTGCAAAAACCGCAGCATAAGAACATGACAAGGTAAAAAAAAAAACATCAGTTACACATATCAGGAGTTATGGAAGTCAAAGAAGGAAACAAAAAAGATTACTTCAGATTAGTACACGTATTGCGAAGGTACTGAAATTCACAATCTAACAGAGACAACGATGCATGGCTAACGCAAGTGTCTCCTAATCTTTTGATGTGGAATGCCTCGATAATTTCCCATGTAGTTTGGCATTTGTGTCTGGAAAGAATTTTTGTGTCTTCAAAGAAAGGTTTACAACCACAATTGAAACAGTGTGACGCTAAATGTGATGCATTAGGATTGTTTAGTGAATGTTTGTGTTCTTTTTGTCTAATGTTAATGCACCTGCCACTCTGTCCATGATTGATGGACAGAGCGGCAGATGGACAAAACGAATGATTTGTAGGCTTTTTTTGTCTTCCTGTGGCCGAGTGTACATAGGCCAGACGGGCCAATGCATCGATGTTAACCTAAGAGAGTATCCTTTTTCGCTTAACAAAAATGATTGTGCACCTGTGTCCACGCATTGCTGTGTTTGTAAAGGCCCATCATTATTTGCCAGCACATGTATGCTGTTTAAATACAGGGATTAGGACATGGAGAATGGTAGTTGAAGAGGCTCACATCGTACATCAGCACTAACCAGGTTTAAGTAGTATCACTCTTGCAAAAAGAACTGGCGTGCCTTGATAGCTTGTTCTGGGGACGATGCTAGGTGGTGGTGCGTGCTTTTGCTTGTGTGCATATAAATGATATTGATTTGATGTGTTTACATAAATACCACATTGTGTATAAATAAGAATTAGTTGCGAGTCAAAACTTGTCCTGTGGCATTCTACTTCTTAGTGTTGTCTTTTTTTTGCGCTGTTGCTACAGAACGCAGTTATACCAACTCACCCAACTTTCCATCCCATTACTTGTACCCAATAACTAAGGACGACACAAGAGAATGAAAGCTCAAGTATGAGTCTTTGTGAGCATGAACTTGTTCGCATTTCAGTTCTGCACAGTCGTTATGTCGTGGCATGTCTTATGACTCCCCACGGTCACATATGGTTGCTCTTTCCTGCACTTGTTTATTGGCTTAGTGAAGTACCTCACGGACATAAAGCGCTTGACAAATGATATTTCCCACAACTGCCATAATCAGAACAAACCTTAAATTTAGTGCAGTTCTGACGGTGCTCACTCTGCCCTGCTCCTTGTTTCCTTTATTTCTTTTTCTTTTCTTATGACACTGCATGTCCGGCATCCTATTGGTTAGCACTTAGAACGATCACACAGATTTCAGTGACAATGCGACTACAGTCAACGACCGATTTTTCTGACCCTCTAGGGAACGTAAAAACGTCCGAAAATTCAGGCAGTCCGAAAAAATGAATGCATGCAAAAAAACACACCTTTTTTCTTTTTTTCTCGGATCTAGAGGTAAAGGGCGAAGTACCACGCTTCCGATACCCTGCCAAAGCATCAATGAACGTGCTATAAAAAGAGGCGTTCAAAAACTCTGTATGCAGCCGACTGCCGGTTTATTATGTTCATGTGCATCGTCGGGCAGCCAGTGTTATTGCTGCAGTGGCTTGAAGAACTTGTTGATTGTTGTTTGGACGGCGTTCCGGTTGCATGCGATCATATTCGCCTCGATCTGAGCAAGGGTCATGTCAGCACTGTACACCGATGAAAGAGTCAACAGTGCTCGCGTCAACTCGGCACTTGTAGGTGGCGCAGGCATTGGCTCCTCATTTTCAACATCGGAGTCTTCTGAATCCCCCACAACCTGACGGACTATTCCCTCGTCAGTCAGTTCTGCCCAGAAGTTGAGTTCGTTGTCAGCGTCAACAAACTGTTCAAAAGTTATTTCCATGGGTACGGTACTGCTTTCCGCGCTTCGATGCCATCGGTGAGGACGACGAAGACGAAGTGGGGGCCATCGAAGGCAAGCGAAATCCTCAAGTTGCGAACAGTAGAGTTCGCTGGCGAGCGTTGAAGCACCTAGGCCTAGCGTCACAGAGCACACTTGACACAACAGCACAACCACACATCACGCTAGCCAAAACGTGGCCTGCGCAAACAAACGAAATAGCGCCGCTCCGGAAACTCCGCCGGAGGCGGAAGCGTGGCCAGACCAAATCGGTGTGTGACGGCTAGATTCGGCTAGTTGTGGTTCAAAGCGGTGATATGCTTCGGCTTCCAGTCGATTTCCTTCACAAGGGCGCTGTGCGAGGAGCCAAAGGACCTTCCGTCGCGTCAAAAAGTCCGGAAAATTGGACGGCGGGGGGTTCGAGCGTTCGAAACTTCAGATGTCCTTATACATTGATTCTATGGGGCTCGTGGCAGTGCCACGAAGACGTTCGAAATATCAGGCTTGTCCGAAAATTCAGTCGTTGACTGTAGCTTGCTGGAGTGCAACGGAAGTGCAGCATTGGAATGGCTTTAAAGGGACACTAAACGCAAATACTAAGTCGATGTGGACTGCTTAAATACCATTCCAGAAACCTCGCAACACTTGCTTTGTGCCAAAAAAACAGTTATTTTACGAGAAAAGTGCATCTGGAGGGTCCGAATACCTTTTTCGAAATTCAAATCTCCCTCCACCCAACCAAGGTGCGGCAACGTTGCATATGCCATCGCCGGCCTTTGCTGCCGTCGGTGAATAAAACGGCGCCCGACAGACGGCGGTATTGAGCCAAGACAGAGCGGTGGATTAGCCGCTGCAGCTGCTTTACGGTCAAGTGGCGCAGACCATTCGGCCATCTCGCGACATCTTATGGAAGTTGAATTCTCTGCTACTTGCAGTTTGTGTGAGTTTCGCGAGCCAACAAAACCAGCGTGCAGCACTACATGACAACGAAACTACTGAGACGCGAAAGCGTGGGTGGCGCAGAGCCAAGCGAAAACAAAACCTTTTGGCCACCCACAATGTTGTCAAGGATAACTTCAATGAGTTTTTTTTTTTTTTCTGAAAATGAAATAGAACTGGACAAGTGGCATTTTATTTCGTCTTGGAGTACAATACAGTGATGTTTTTTGCAACGAGTGCTTGAGTTCTAGTGACAGAATTTAACTGAGGAGTGCTTTCGTCATCAGGCAGATACTTGAATGTCGCGGGGGAGTCTCTAATCATGTCCTGCATTTACCTCAATTTCTCAATTATTAGGGCTCTGTTCGCGATAATATTCACGCCTTAGAGATGTTCGAGCACTAATCTATCACTTTAGCGTGACTTAATACTTGCCGTTAGTGTCCTTTTAAGGCAGCCACTTGTTTTTGGCTTCTCTCTTATAATGGCATATGAGTGATATTGCACTGAGTTATCGCTGTTTCCATTGTAGGGCTACATAAATGCAATCATGATTGTAGATAAAAAAGTTCTTTATAGAAAGTTTTTCATGTGCGTTTTCACTGTGGTATCGGTTACTAGTCCCATTAATACCTAATGTCATAAACTCTTTTAAGGTAATCGAGCATGACCTTTTCTGTGCAGGGGTAGCTTTCAAATTGAATATAGGATCAAATTTGGAAAAAGAAACTACTGAGCAAAAGGTCGTAAGCTCGATTCCACCACATTTGTGCTTGTGCACTACAGGGAGAAATATGTGAGTGAATTGACCCTTCTACATTACCAGAAGAATCCATGAAGGCTTGGTATAAGCTAGGAAGGAAAGGGGTGGGCCTTCCCAGACCAGCTTGCATTGATGTCATGGTTTTTTACTTTCTACACGGGCCTAGTTTCAGCAAAAATGGATTGCATTTTGATCCGAAGGAGGCCACTTGCCAAGACTGGGCCACAACGGCCCAGATACGAGAGAATACTTTGAAATTTATGGCGTCACAGTGACGTACCAGCAGTGGAGTTTCACTGTGAAATTCTTGCCAAGTTTGACCTCTATTTTCTCTTCTAATGCTCAACCAGATAAATCCAAAGTTGAACCGCCAATCCTGAATGTTGGTTTCGAAGTCATCAGAAGAGACCGATTCACACACCCCACAGTATCTGTAGCGAGAGGTTGTCGAAAAAGCAGGAGACGGGCTCAAGGTTGAATAGCACAGAAGAGGGCAGCTGTAGCCCTTGCAGCCCTGTATTCATCAAGTTATGGCTATGTCATTCGTGTCTATCAAAATCACGGGCCACGTACTTCAGGCTGATTGAGGAAAGCCTGCTGCTCGAGCAAATTGGTAGAGCTAATTTCCTCCTTATACATAGACTTTTTACATAGACTTCCCTATTTCACCTAAAAATTTCAGCTCAAGTGAAAAATAGTCAATGAAGCACCTTAGTTCTTATTTGAACATGTCCAGGTGAAGTCCGATGTTTGATATTTCGGACATTATGTTGTGGAACTACACTGCCTGGGAGTGGGGTTAACATTTGCTTACTTAACTTGCAGTCTACACCACTCCACCTTGCAGCAGGCTACAACAGAGTGCGGATTGTCCAGCTCCTCCTGCAGCATGGGGCTGATGTTCATGCCAAAGATAAAGGGTGAGGCTGCGTTCAATCATGTCTGCCAAAAGGACTTTTTTTGCAGCTCTTGGGACCAAGAACTAGACCATTACATATTGGAAAAACGAAATGTGACATTAATGCCACATGTTGTAGAGTGAATTAACAGATGACTTGAAGTGCTGGGTTGGTCCCGCCGGAGTCTTACATATTTGAATAAGGAAGAACTCACCAATTCTACCTTCAAAAAAATGCGTGGCGCAACAGTTATTTTGGAGAAAATTTCTCACTCCCATAGACTGCTTTTCAGACAAATTTGAGCCAAATGTCAAGAACTTATGTGTTGCTGGCTGCGGTAACTTCATGTACTATTGAGATCATTCTAGCTTTGCACAATACATGACATGTTATCATGATATGTTAGGCCTACAGTGCATGTGCAGCTTTCACGGAACCAAAGTAACTGAGCTGCGTGATAGTTTTATTTACAGTCAAAGTACGATTTTTTGAACTTCCTAGGGGCTGCTACAACGTCCAAAAAAATGTAGGCATGACTTTTACTGCCCCCAAGGGCTCAAATCGCCGCAGGCACGTCCAAAATAGCTCTATAGGCCTGCCAGTACACTTATTAGGCATGTTGGTATTCATTTTTTGGACGTTATTGCTGACCTTAGGGAGTCCGAAAAATCGGACGTTGACTCTACAACTGAGCAAGAGGATGCTTCAAATGGTTCATAGGGTGAACACATGGTGGAAGGAGGACGAAAACAGAAAGGACCGACGCATTGACGAATGAACGGGAATGGAAGTGTGCTGCTTTGAAGGAGCTTGAGCTCAAAAAACAAAGTGTTGGCTGACGCCGAGATGTAGGTGTCCCTCATCCAAACCAAAATAAACTCTTTAATGCATTGGGGAGAGTAGTATGTCAGGACAGCTGAGGTTTACTTTCCAGCTGCTGAGAGAGAATCTCAGTTGAGACAAAGTTCGGGCCTCATACTAATGAGCTTGCTATCAGTTGATAGAAATAGATCATATTCGAAACTATTTGTTTATGTGTGAATTTCTTTTTATTCGTATTTGGAAATGTTAGACTCGATTTGCAATGGGCTCTACAATTTATTTTTTTGAAGATCGTTCATTCACTGGGCATTTTACTAAACCTTCCCTTCCGCTTTATTCTGGAATAAAATAAACACTACTCCTTACTATTCGAACTAGATTAAGTCATTTTTTTTATTTTTTAACATTCTTTCTAGAGAGTGACAGCATCAGGCGACATGGTGTCAGCCCGACTTGACGTAAAACAAAGTTCTGTGTCACTCTAGAAATTTTGCACAGGCACCCAGGGAAAACCTGCAAAACTCGGGGAATTTGGAAATGTCATCTTGGCACGACACCTTGTTTCTAGAACCTGCGTACCCTCTTAATGCTTAACGCATGCTTGCCACCAGTGCCGGGGCAAAGGCAGCCTCTAGAGAGAAAAAGACTCAACTGGCTCTTTGCAACAGTAACTTTACGCAGTTTACGCACCTTACTGTGACATGATAGGAGCGCACGTGCATGCGATTCACTGCCGGCCAGCTGGGCGCGGCACAGGGGAGAGTCCAAGTGAAAAAGGGGAGGCTGTCACTTCGTCGGCATAGTGGCCATAGTCAAGTGTAGCATCGAATTCGCGTATCTCTTGGTCACTTTTTTGCCGGTCTTTGGTTTCGCTGCGTGCGATGGGCCCTAAGCTGAGTTATACGCTTGCTGCGGGACAGAGTTCATCTGCTCACAAAATGGAAACTCTGATCAGACTTTGACGTGCCGATGAGCAGGATGGTTGAGGAAAGAAATGCATGCAACGTGCTTGTCAAAACAGCAGATGCCGAAAAGCAGCACTTCAATGGGATGTTTGTGATAACAGCAGACGGCTGGAAGCAGCTGCGAAGACGGGCTGTTGTAGAACCACAATGTGGATGTAGCAGCCAGCAACCTGGTTGACAGGTCTGGTTGTTCCAGTGCGGAGTGAAGTGCAATAAAATGCTTTTAAGCTTTGCAAATAGTATGCCTGTATTTTTACTGCAAAGATAAGTTACCTAATGCATTTTTCAAATCATTACCGTCTTACTTTTCAATGTTTGCTATTTCGAAAAAGTTTCCATAAAGCTTACCCCACATAATAAACCTCCCCCTCCCCCCCCCCCCCCAACCTTGCTTCGGTATTTTGGGAAAAAAAGTGTGTTTGTTAGGCAAGCATATATGGTACTTCGTTATATCTAGAATTTTCTTACCTTGAAGCTTTTTATATCGAGTTATTGCTATCAAAAGTGAGAGCAAGTAGCAAGAGCTGATTTGAATCGAAACATATCCACTGCTATGATGTTATGGTATCACGTGGGGTGACTGGGTCACAGATGCACATGGTGACACCTTAGCTGTCTGTTTGTTTTTAGCTCGAATTAGCAGAACTTGCTCAATGATCGTTAATTTCTTAGCGCTTCCAGAAATGAACAGGCAGCATACCGCATTTGCCCAATTCTTTGCGCCCCTGAATTTAACGTGCACCACCTTTTTGCAAGTTCACAGTAAGGACATAAAGGTGCAGCTGAATGTAACGTGCACCTGATTTATAAAAGAAAAGTGCAGCATGATCGCAAAAGACTACCTGCTGTGCTGGCTTAGTGGCTTTGGCATTGCGCTGCTATGCATGAGGTCGTGGGCTTGATTCCTGGTCTCGGCAACTGCATTTCAATGGGGGTCGAGATGGAACAACTCTTACGTACCATGCATTGGGTGCACGCAATGCATTGTTTTGAGAATGCTTTATTTCTTATTGCATAAATTCAAACACAAAAAAAGGTAGGCAGCTATTCGCGGAGTCCAGGCTACAAATTGCACGTTATGGTGGAGCTGTCTCACATGCAGTGCAGTGGCAAGCGGATGCCGTCTCAGAGCTCTCTTGTTTGCGCTGGAGGTTTGACAGTGGTTGTCGCTTGTCAGGAAAGATAAAATTAAAACGTCAGTTTACTCTACTGACAATTTTGTATAAAAAACAAACTGAGCCGACATTTATGTCATTGGCGGCAGTGGCACGCTCGGCCAGGCAGTTGGCATGGTGGGAAGCTGGCTGGCAGGCTGTTAATCTTAATGCTATGCGAGGTAAAGCTGTAGTGCATTGAAACTTACGTTTGTTGACAGTCAGAATCCGGTAAACGGTGGACAGCAAGGCATTGTGCTACCATAGAATAAAGAACTTTTGAGAAGAGAAACCGTACCTTCCACAGTGGTACAAAGAAAAGCAGCAGAAGCATCTGGACCCAACAGATGGCACTGCTCAAACAGGAAGCAGAAATAATGTATATTTTTTTAGAGTGAAATCCAGTATGGTTTTTTTACCTGTAGCATATGCTGGTATGCGCTGTGCTTGCCCTGCTGGCTTTGCGGCATGCCTTAGTGCCTTGGCTGCCACGCAGCTGGTGCGTTCTAATTTCCAGGATACCAAAGAGCCTCTACTGATGCCCATACAAACAGTCTACAAGTGAGTGAACTGGATGTGGGACTTTATTGGCAGAAAGACAAGCAGTACACCCTCTTGTACCAGAGCAGAAATGTTGAGCTACTCTGAAACCCTTAACGCGAGCTCGTAAACTGCTCACTTTCATCATCGTGCCCCACTTTCCCTTAATATGGACTTGGTTGGTTTCGTGGGCATCACCTTTGGGAACCACTTTTGCAGGCCTTTCCACCTACGTGGCTATCAACTTGATACACTTAAAACCATGTAAGGACGTATGCTGGTCACTGTTCACGCCAAATCACGGCCGAGGAAGGCCACAAGCACAATTTGCCCACGGCTGCGGCAGGAAAGGACGAACGGGTAGCACCAATCACGGTGCGTGTAAATGGGGAGTCTATGTCACTGTGTGGATTGCAGGAGCAGGTGCTACCTCGAGAGACTGCTTCCCTATGCAACTGACCAGGCTGCCACATCCGAGGAATGTAACATGGCAACCATGACCAAGTGGGACAGCGTTGAAACGAGACTGAAATCAATCACTTCAGTGTACCTTGCGCACTAACCCAGGCTATCAAGTAAGAAGAGCAATCCTGAACGAGACTAGGAATTAAATATGGGAATGAGAATGTCCGACACCAGAAACAAGAGTGCTGTGTTTGCTACACGACCAGGCCTTTCAATGCCACTGTCAAGATAACCAACAACTTCATGCTTAGAGTAATACAGTTAAACATCTATATAACGAACTTCAAGATAACGAAATTCGTGATATAACGAAGTATTTAACTTTTCATAACCTCTTCTCCATAGGACGCCATGTATTTAGAACCTCAATATGAGGAAGTGTGTTTGTATGTGATTCGGATATATTGAAATTTCGCCTCCACACCAGAGGAATGCCGAAACAATAAATGGAAACTTTCGTGGACACAGATGGTCAAATGATTGAATTACAAGTGGCTGCTTGCAAACGCACCTCTCAAATTGCAGGAGCTGCTAAGCGACAAGAGCAACCAAACCACGGAAGTGAAGCCACATCATGTTGCGTATGAAGTCCAAATGCGATAAGATCCTATTTTGCCTTGTGCACTTTGTGCTTTATGTGCGAGTGAAAGTGTGCGAGGGTGAGAAAGAAATATGGTGGCTTCACCAGTGCCGCCTTCCAGCGTGAGCAAAGGGAAAGAGGGGGAGGGGAGGGAGCGCGTTGGGGGCGTAGGGGGTTAAGTTGGCTTGTGTCTCCCCTGTGGCTGTGCATGGCTGCAAGTGTCGATACACAGCAGTGCACCTTGCTTCAGATGTAATCTGCCATTTGTGCAAAGAGTGGCCGTGCTGAGACCGCGTGGCATCATGTAAGCTGTCTTTGCATATGTTTAGCATTGAAGGTTGCGTACGTAATCTCGAGTTTCGGTGACCTGTTGGAGCCAGAGGCAGACAAAGAATTCGTTCCCCGCTGCCAGTGCTTTTCGTGATAGCCTCATCCCAGTGCGGGCGACACTATCAGCCGCTGGGGTGGAGTGCACGCGTAAGCGTGGCTGGCTTTGCTTAATTCGTACTGCCAATGTGAAGATATCATCAACATGGCATGAAACCGCATCATTCGTGCCGACCCCCAAATTCATCAAAAAAAATTTCTCATTCAAATTTGGTTTTTCCGATTGCCTGATAATTCAGAAAATTCTGCGGCCCCTTTCTGCGTAAGAAAAATTTATCGGCGACTGTGCTTATTTGCACAGACAATTTTAATACAACGAAATTTCGATATAACGAAGCAAATTGCCTTCTTTGTTATATTGAAATTTAACTGTACTGCAGTTTTCGTTTTGGCAAGATTTCATCAAAGATGAGGACACATGCCCTGTCCATCACATCCCAATTTTTTTTTTCTTTTACTACATCCAGGATCTCTGGCATCGATCCAGGTTTCAGTGATATTGCCGATAACCAGGTTCCTAAAGGAAACACCTGAGGTTACTGGAACATATACAGGAGAAAAACTGTTGAGCGTCACAGACTGCTGTCTTAAGCGTAGATATTCGGCAAGCCAAGCTATGACACTGTTGTCCAATTTGTCGGCCATAAGTTTTGAGATTCGAAGATCAGGACTGTGAAATGATTTTGACAATTTTGTACAAACGTACTGAATCCTTAGGGTGGGTCCTTCTCGTCAGACACATCTAAGTGATCCATCTAAAGCCTCTAATTTATTATAAGGCTTTAAAAATGTATATCGCTACCGATCACAGCATGTCACTCGGCTGAATTTTCAGCCACCCCCGACCATTTCACGCAAGATGCCCTAATGACGCTAGTAGGGCGAGCTCTCTGATTGGCTGTCCAGGGTGTGTCATCGATAATTTTTCTAACTTTATGGTGAACAAATGTTGTTTGTAATATTTGGAATGTTAGTTCATTTGTTTCTATAAAAAAGTAACAGAAAGAGAATGCACAAGCACAATTTCTCACTACACTTAAGGACTTCCGGCACACAGCAAGTGTCGTCTGCTTGTGTTACAATGTAAGCGATGACCATCAATCCGTCTACTAACTAGGATATTTATGTGTACGAGGTGTAACCCTGGTAGTGTTAGCCAGCACCACTCAGAGCCATGGCAGGTGGATGTGGAGCACCCTTTTTTCGCCTGATGGCGTGGCACATAAACTTGGGAAAGCAGGCAAGTGGCTAATGAACCTGTATATGCAACCTAATGGCATCTAGGCTGCCAGATTCTAGACCCTTGCAATGAATGAATGAAAAGAAGGGAAACACAAGGGCTTGATCTTTGTTAATCTCAACCATGTAAAGTCGTCAACTGGCAATGAAGCCAAGAGATATATTGTGGTAATAAGCTGCAATTGAAATTTAAATATAGAAAACAACGAAGAAAAGTGAAATGAAAGTGGATGAAAAGATAAGATGTGGTTACTCTCTGTCGGTGAAGCTGGGGCAGGACAAAAAAAGTCCATGCGAGTCAAAGATAAGATGTGGTTACTGTCCATCGGTGAAGCTGGTGCAGAACAAAGTCCATGCCAGTCCACACCAGGTAGCATGGCCGGACTGGAGCATATGAACGTGAGTGGGCACTCAATCCCTGTCATACACGCAGCTAGCGCTGCACATACGCAGTTGCATGTAGCTGTGGTCTGTTACATAGTGTAGATACCCCGGCCGTCGCGATGAGTCCACTTCTGGCTGAGCGCACTGCAGCTTGCTGAGGACAACTGTATTTGGCGCATCGTAAGCGCCAAAACTGGAAGTAGTGGCATCTACGTCAACATCCAAAATCAAAGTTGATCTGCGTGCCATGGTGGCGTTCAGTAGGCGGAGTGTTGTGGGCACGCCCTACTCTGCCATGGCCTTTGCAGTGCAAAGCATTGAAGAATAAACAGGAGCACCACAAAGAGGATCATATGTGACCTTTGACTGCCAGTAACTCCTCTTCTGCTGATCGCATTGTACTTCTTGCGGCAGATTATTTTTGAAGTAGTCTTTTTTTTTTTTTTTACTTCAAGTGCATTTCTCGACTTCGATAAAAAGTTGTTCAGGGCCTCTTTAAAATAGTGTTCAACAATGGATGACTGCACTGCAAATCAGGATCTAAGAGTGAGTTTGGTTGGTGGTTTCTAGTTGCATATTCAGCGTTTCTTTGCAGATCGTTGCAATTCAGTGTTTCTTGCAAGAATTGGCAAGAGCTAGCAGTGCCTCAGAAAAAGTAACGTTGCGCATTATAAGGCTGTTTTGCAGCAAAATAAGTAAGCATAGGGCCTCATGCCTCTAGCAGGTGACAAAAAGGGATGACCCCAACACTGCAGCGCTCCTGCCAATGAAGGAAGGAAACGCGAACAGAGTCATTGTCAGCTCGCTCTGCAGGCAGTCGGTGCCGTTGAGACACATCTGTTCCACCGTGCCCACAACCTTCGCATGGGTCCCCACTGGCGACAAGTTATATTTTCATCTGCTTTAATTTTTTTCTTTGTTATTTTCTACATTTCAGTTTCAACTACAGCTAATTGCGCTTAAGCTTTCCTTAGCCTCATTGCCTGTTGACTTTATATGATATATATATTAACGAAAGTTCGAACTAACGAAAGTGAAGGAGAACAACAGTACACCGTGATTTGGAAGCAGTAGGGCATGTCAGAAATTTGGCGTGTCAGAAAGTGATGGCGTGTGCTGCGGGCACACGCCATCTTCAAGTCGCAGCTCTGAGTCCGACTGTGCCACACCACCGATGCCCACCGAAACGAACGTTAGCCGAGGCTTAACACCATCATAAAGAATTGCGACAACCGGTACATCCTAAGCTGAAAACAGACGTGCACAACCGATGAAGACTGCCGAGACAAAGACGCTGAACATGTGAAGGTGGCGAAGGCCCCGATTCGTCGGTTCTTGATTGCAAGCGCAGCTGCGACAAACTTGATTCGCTGTGTTTTGGTGCTTGCCGCGCCATCTGCCGCGCAACATTAGCAGCTACAAAAGATTTGCAAAGCCTCCGAGATTCGCGACGGGCAAGAAGTCTCTGAGGTCACGTAGAACAGAGAGGAGGCAGCCGCCGCTGCCTTCTGGCCGATCCCGCGCTGGTTAGATTTTTCCTGATTTTGCCTTCTCTCGCCGTTCTCTCCGTTCCAGAGGCGATACAGCCTTGTGTGTGTAGGCAGTAGGCGCGTTTCTTCAGGCGCCAAGCCGCCGGCACGGTGGCGCGTAGTTCGAATTATCCGTGGTGGAACTTTCTCACTTTTGAATTAACTGGCTTTTTTATACATAGACTTCTGTGGAGCTTGGCAGAACCAAATCGTACAGTTCGAATTATCCATAAATTCGAATTATTGAAGTTCGAATCAACGAGCTTTCACTGTGTGTATATATATATATATTGCTGTGGCATTATCACCTAGAATTTTACTACGATAAGTTCCACCGTTTGTGTTGCTGCAAAAGTTATTTGCTCAGATCCACTTGAGTATTGAATATTGCTATTTGTTGGGGACTAACTTGGTGCATTGCTCACTATCTTTTTCAGTGGCCTGGTGCCTTTACATAATGCGTGTTCCTACGGCCATTTTGAAGTGACTGAGATGTTGATAAAGGTACGTGCTGCTCTTCCCGTACCAGTTCCATAGATGTGATTGCAATGCCAGTTGTGCCAGACTGTACCAAGCAATGAAAGCTTCTACGTCATGCTACATTTTGTCAAAAATTGCATAATTGGTGCTGAAGGTTGCGCCAAGAAGAGAAAGAAGGTGGGAAGCGCTCACAATTCGCCATTCAGTCTCCCATGACATGTAGGGCCATTTTGAGTGGTCGCAAGAGCAAATGTACGAGTGCCCTGCATTTAAAAAAGGAGGAGGTTATGGGAATGCACCACGACATCTCTGAAAGTGAGTAGATGTGTACTGAAGAGAGTACAATACGGTAAACTTTCGTTAATTCGACCGTGACGGGACTGCTGAAATTAATCTAATTATCTGGCAACTCTATTAAGACCCAGAAGATGATGTCAAAACACACAGCTGATTCATTTGGCAGTATTTGCCCGATTCTAACACAGCCACGAATCACGCGTGCACACTTTCTACGAGTCCAACATAGAAATCTAACGTAGAAATGACATCAATGCCCCTAAACAAAGAAATCCATTGCGCCACTGATATTAATGGGCAAGGGTGCAAGTGTTGCTTAATGGCAGCCGGTTTCCTAAAGTCAGCTTCGCCGCAGTACATGTTTTTTTTCGGTAAAGCATACAAACGCCGCAAAGGAGGTTTTGGTTTCGTATCCGATGGCATCGCCCAGGTAATTTACGGCCTAATATTTTTGAAAATGAAGTTGCGCATTAGAACTGAATATATACAGCAATGAGTCATTGTGAGCTACGATTATTGCTTGAAAATCTTTTTAGGGCAGGCTGAAAATAGGTGCTTTTGATGGGCAGGTGGCCTGTGTCCAATGCATACAGTGTGCCCTAAGCTCCTCCGGGACAGACGCTGCCACTAGAGGTCGCTATTGGGGGTGTCATAAGGGGCGTAGGTGTTGACTGGTCAAGTTCGAATGATCTGGCGAATACCAATTTTAGAATCGAAATTATGAAAGTTTGGACCCATAGAAATGTATAAGGCCTGCCAGGACTGTCGGTCGGGATCGAATTATAAGGCCTGCCAGGACCGAAAAATCGAATTAACCTAAGTCAAATTAACCAAAGTCTAATAGTAGATTAGGCTGATGATGACTAGCAGACCAAACAAAGCCTTCACTGCACACGAAAGATGCTGCAATGTGATGACGGTGTCTACCAACCGGGAAAACCAGGAATTCTCAGGGATTTTGACTAGTCTGCAAATACTCAGGGAAAACTCGGGAATTTGTGCTTCTATCAGGGGAAATTAGCTCTAACTTTATTGAAAGGGAACGGAAGCTGCGCTAATGCTGGCTCGAGTAACAGAAGAATCGTAACGAATCGTCTTTGACGCCGTGTCGTCATCGGGAGGAGTTGCCAGTGTACAGTCAACGCCCGATTTTTGGGACATGCCCGTTAATTCGGACGGCTTCGCGGCACCACCACGTACCCCATAGAGTGAATGTGTAAGAACGTCCGAAATTTCGGACACAAGAACCCTTCGCCGTGCGATTTCCCGGACTTTTTTGCGTGTCCGTACGTCCGAAACAGCATTAATCAAAGCCGGAACCACCGCCATTTTGATTACCTTGTTGCCTCGAAACGGCGCTCTCGCACGCAGATCGCTGGCAGCCGTAGCCACCACCGCGGCAAGCGCTAGGCCTAGCTGCTTCGACGTTCGCTATTAAGCTTCTTGCCGTTCGGTGCCGTATTTTTTCATTGAAAGAATTCGGTGCTGTCAGCAATGGCACCGACTCCACCTTTGTAACCCTCGTGATTGGCTTCAAAGCACGAAAAGCACACCGCGTCGCATAATGCCGGTTCCCGAGAGTCAACTTTGCCTCAATACAGAACTGTTACGCGGTGAAGCTTAACTAGCGTGGAAAGGGGCGATTGCCACGGGACACGACATGTATTCCTTAATTATACGCGCATGCACCCGCCATCTCCTGTCGCAATACCAGCTCGGATATGCCCAATAAGTGTACTCAGGCCTTGAGAGCTTTTTCGGACGTACCATGGCAGTAAAAGACATGCATTCATTTTTTTTCGGACTGCCCGATTTTTCTGACGTTTTCGCGGCCCCTAGGGAGTCCGAAAAATTGGACGTTGACTGTACAACTGACCAAGAGAATGCTTCAAATAGCCCGGGGCGCGAACGCATGGCGGAAAGAGGACGAGAAGAGAAAGAACCGACGCATTGAGGAATGAACAGGAATGGAAGTGTGCTGCCTCTTCCTTGAAGGAGCTTGAGATTTAAAAAAAAAAAAAAAAAGTGTTGGCTGACACCGAGATGCAGGTGTCCTTCATCCAAACCAAAATAAACTCTTTAAAGCAGTGAAATGCAACACTGAGGCATTGTGCATGGGTGAGAGTGTGTCAGGACAGTTGAGGTTTACTTTCCAGCTGCTGAGAGAGAATCTCACTTGAGACAAAGTTTGGGCCTCATACTAATGAGTTTGCTGTCAGTTGATAGAAATAGCTCATATTCGAAAATATTTGCTTCTGTGTGCATCTCTTTTTATTCATATTTGAAAATGTTCGACTCGATTTGCAACGGGCTTAACCATTTTTTTCGAAGATATTTTATTTGCTTTGCATTTTACTCACCCCTCCCTTCTGTTTTCTATTTAAATAAACTAAACATTACTCTGTACTATTCAAACTGAATTAAGTCGTTTTTAAAAAAAAATTTTAACATGCTTACTAGAGAGTGACAGCATCGGCGACATGGTGTCAGCCCGTCTTGACATAAAACAAAGTTGTGTCACTTTGGGAATATTGCAAAGGCACTCAAGGGAAATCTGGAAAACGCAGGGAATTTGGAAATTTCAACTTGGTAGACACCCTGGTGTTGGCATGGCTCATGCTGTCTTATACCCCTGTCACACCGGAAGATTTAATGTCATTCGAATCGAATGGCATTCACATATAATCCCATTAATCGGAATTTACACGCGACAATTTAATGTCATTCGAATGGAATGACATTTGCCATCGAATGAGTTAGGGTAACTTATTCGCATTCGATTTCGAACTGAATGTATACTCTTGACCCCAGATAGACACCAGCGACACGCTACGCGAAAAAATAATGCGTGCATTAGCAAAGTCAGAAGATATTTTTTTAGTCTTATAAAAAGGAATAATAATTTTTGCGCTGGCTGCGCTTCCTCCGCAGAGTGCCATGTCGGCCAAATTGCTTGCTTACATTTACCGGATTTGCGCTTGGCTTTAGTTGTGGCTTGGCTTCTGATTATCGAAGTGCTTTTAGTTGTGAATAATTGGTGTCAGAATGTTTTCGTTCATTTTAAAATACTCGCAAAAGTTTTAATAGGCACAAAATTTCTTTGAATTTCACAAATTTTGTTCCAGATCGTCACTGCTATCATTTGCGAATGCCATTATATTTTACTGCGTAGCACCGCAAGAGAGCGAATGGTATTCGATGCATCGAATGGCATTCTATTCGAATGACATTAAATCTTCCCGAGTGACAGGGGTATTAGATTTGTGTGTGTTGCATCGTCTGGCTGTGTAAATCTTGGACGCTGACCGCGCTTATTGCCCACTGTTGTCATCAGATGGGCCTACAAATTAAGATCAAAAGTCTTCGTTAAGGAAAAGAAATGTCAGTTTTGCCCTTAAAACAAAGCATTAATGGCGACAGCAAAGAGACAACCACACAAAGTAAATTAATAGTTATATAGGCACCATAAATTGTGCTAAACATTTGCTTGCCAAGCTGCATGGACAGCCATGCGCAGCCACGGCCAGGGTAGAGGAGGAGACTCGCACACTCTGAAGGGAGGGCAGATGGGCACGCATTGCCTCTCCCTCTAGCATGTGCTTGATCGCATTACCGTGCACTCACCCTCTCCCCACCTTTCTTTCACTAAAGGAATCTTGTTACTCTGAGCTGCTGTACTCCATGTGACCTCCGCTAGTTCTTTACCAACGTGACAGATGGCGCAGCAGTGTTTCCTGCTTACCGCTCTCCGGCGTGTTCACTTCCACGGTATTTTGCCGCTGAAGCTTTTCATGCTGAAGGACGTGGGCAAATCATGACTTCAACTAATGACATTACTAGCTGGGTTGAGTCAGTACTGTCCCACTAAATTTGAAACATTTGACGACCTTAGTTACATCTGGACTTGATACAGCTTAGACCACTTATTGTGCAGAACCGGCTACAGTGCAGCTTTTTCTTACTGCCGTTTACCCTACTGTAACACTCTCTATATATGCATACTATTCATAGTGCAGCCATGCAAGACGACACACTGATTTTAATGCGGCATCTGCGGGAAAACCCCACATGTAAGTGTGCTTCACAGCGAGGTGCGCCAGCGGATGGGAGCATTGAGGGGGATGGGAAGATGCAGAGCTGATGAAGGAATGGAAAGAGGAAAAAGAGAAGTGGCGAAATGCAGGGGTTGCCGAGGCTGTGAAGAAGTCTTTGCTTGGCCGCAGCGGTGTGTGCTCTGCGCTGACCGTGTGCACATTGTCACTCGTCAATTTGTGTGCACTCCTCCCGATGCATGTTGTTGTGACAAGCACATGCACCTTGACTGCTGCCATTTTAAGTGGTGCTCCACAAATTTCATAGGGAGCTTTTAGGCTTTAAAATGTCCACATGTGTTCCTACCACTATGTGCACATGGAAGCTTGGTAGGCATTCGCAGCAGTTGCTGTGGCTGATCGCCCGAGAAACCACACTCACTTCAAATGCGCTGCTATCAGTTGTCTGCGCTAGTGATCACATGCCCAATCTCAATGAAATTGTTTACGGGCAGGAACATATCAAGGGTCAGCAGACCACTCAAAACCCCTGTTGGCTAGGCCTAATCAGTGCGCCTTATCAGGAGTTCACAACAAAAGTGCCGTTTTGGTGCTGAGTCAATGAAATGTGCCGTAGTGGCTGTATGGCTCTTGGAAAGCTGAAGAACTCCATTGACCACATAAGTGAGGGCACGGGCGGTGCAGGCAGTGCTGGAATGGCGGCAACTGGGTCCACAGTCAACATGTTTTCTACATCGAGTGCAAGCTAATTAGTCCGAGAAGTGGAACAAAACACTGTACGGCATCCTAAATTTCAGTTGCCATTCTGCATTAGTTTTGTAGAGTTGGTGGCGCAGCGCCTGGGGAATTTCAAATAATTCAACAGATCTGAAAATTGAATTGGTGACTTACTTTCCTTTGTAATTTTTTTTTCTGTGTTAATTTGTCTGCTTGATGTGAACAGCACGGATTCTCGGACATTAACCTTTCAACATTTGCAAATTTAAATGGATGCAAACATCCCAGTCGCATGCTTTGATTCTCACATATGCTGCCTGGTTTACATGTTTTGCACGTGTGCAGCCTTTGAAAAATGTTCTGTTTACTGCGCTATACTGTTAAAGAAAAAGACTGACACACATTGCGCACATGTGTGTCAGTCTTTTCTTTTTGTCCTTTGTATAACAGTATAACACAGTAAACAGAATGATGTCATAGCAACTAGCCCCAGTCAGAGCCTTATCGTGCGGTACTAGTACTTATAGCGGGGATATTCATGACTGTGACCACTTGTGGTCTATGTGTAAAGTGGTCTATGCTGTAAAGCTGTGTTCTTTTATAAGATGCCGCAGAACTACTTGTTGACTTGTTTAAGTTTCCAGAAACAAACAAACAGTAATTAAATGCAGCATGGGGCCAATGTGAATGCCATGGATCTGTGGCAGTTCACACCACTGCACGAAGCAGCCTCCAAGAGTCGAGCTGAGGTGTGCTCACTGCTACTTGCACATGGAGCTGACCCTGGTCTGCTCAACTGCCATTCGAAGAGCCCAGTCATGGTAGCTCCTTCCCGTGATCTCCAGGACCGCATGCTTTGTGAGTACTCAGCGATTTCTATTTCTAGGTGTGTATCACTGCGAGCCGGCCTAGTTGGAATTGATTCATTGGGAAACTGCGCTACACAAACGGGGACAGAGAAAGATACAAGCGCTCATCCTTCTTTGTCCCTGCTGGTGTCGTGCAAAGTTTCAGGATAATTCCAGGGGTACTTTGATATTACAGCATGAGCTAATGCTTTGCTTACAAACATACGCTGGTGCCTATTAGTGCTGCTTTACAGTATGTATATATTTTGTTCACTGTGAGATCTGAATATTCTTTAACTACAGTCGCCGACCGTTTATTCGGACCTCACGGGGACTGCGAAAATGTCCGAATAAACAGGTGTCCGAAAAAACAGATTAAGAAAAAAAATTAAATCCTTTATTTCCACGCACTTATTCGGACTCGGCAGTAGGCTTGGAAGAAATCGTGAATGCGCCGTTGCACGCTGTTCCGTTTACGCGCAATCAGATAAGCCTGAATCTCGGAGAGGGTCGTACGGTCACTATTAGCGGCTGAAAGCACAGTCACTGCTTGTACAGGCTCCGCATGCGACGGCAGCGTAGCACATGGTGCGTCATCTTCCAACTCGGAGTCGTCGTCCGACGGTGCAGCAGAAACCTGATGAATGATCTCGCCGTCGTCGAGTTCTGCGCATGTCAGCACCTATGAAACTGTCAAATGAGACGGTGTCCGGAATCGCAATGCAACCACTGCGCAGGTCTCGGCAGAACATTTT
Organism: Dermacentor andersoni; assembly: GCF_023375885.2. Classification (NCBI taxonomy): domain Eukaryota; kingdom Metazoa; phylum Arthropoda; class Arachnida; order Ixodida; family Ixodidae; genus Dermacentor; species Dermacentor andersoni. The sequence continues at coordinate 20,707,184 of NC_092814.1, read as the reverse complement.
CCGCGTCAGTAGGGAGCACATCGGAAGGCGACAAGTCTGCCTCCCGGCACCCGCTTGCCGGCATTCCCCAGCGCAGTCTGCGCGGGCACTGTCGGCGCCATTAGACCCTTGACGCGATGTTTACGTATGCCGCGTTGGTTCACCGAAACCTCGACACAGCACACAAAGCAAACACCACCGTGCCGACACCAGTCGCACAAACGAAAAACGCGGCCTGATCGCAGCGTCTTGCGCGAAGAAACAAATCAGCTGCTGGATTGTCTTGATATGGCTTACTAAGCTGAAACCGGAACTGCTGCAGAGCCACTATCTAACCAGGCAGAAACGATGATGATGAGCGGGGATTTCCAGTAGCGCCACTTCGTGGGGCAGCAAGGAAGCTCCGTGCAAAACAAAAATGGCGCTCAGCAAGTCGAACCATGCACCGATCAGAGTCGGTGCATGGTGCTCTCGACCGAGTTGGCTCAAGGAGTGTCCGAAAAATCAGACGAGAGGTTGCAAGGTGTCCGAACTTTCGGCAGTTGTTATACATTATGGTCTATGGGAAGAATGGCGGTGCCGCGAGGCTGACCGAATAATCGGGCATGTCCGAATTTTCGGAGTCCGGAAAATCGGTCGGCGACTGTATTTTCCTTTTTTGTCTCCTTAACCCTTTCGCTGTCACGGATGTACCGGTACGTCTTCGCGCTTCCCCCCCACAGTGTCATCGACGTACCGGTACGTCCTGTATCGTGCGTTCAAAATTTCGCGCCTCAGTGCAAAGCTGGCGCTCTTGAACTGGCCCCTCCATCTGTTGACTCTTTCTACAAGTTCGTATTTTCGCCTCGACCTTTGTTAGCCATGTATTGAAGAGTACGGTGCGACTGCCACTCGCCCCTCTCTCTTTGCTGAGTGGCGCGGTGGCTCCGCGTTCGCTGTATCATGCGTCGCGCGCGTGTGGTTATGGGTTCAAGGGTTGTTCTGCCATCTCCGCGGGTTTGAAGGTTTTTATTTTTATTCTGTTGGTGTGTCTGCTACGGCGTGTCAAGTTCAGAGGCACGTGCCACGCCGTTGCCTCTCCGAAAAGAGTGACTCGATTGCTGCTTTCGCTCTCTCGCCGCACCCTCGCTTCCGACTTGCAGCCGTAAACGTAAAGCCTTTTGAACTTTGTTTTAGCCTTTTTCCATCTCCCTCTGTCTTCTTGATCACGCAACGTTCTCTCCGTTGTGCGGGCGACTGAAAGCGCATCCTCCTTGCGCGCGGTTACTTTCGGATGGCTGAACGCGCGGACCTTCGTCTGCTCATTGGAGCAGTGGCTCAATTCCGATTCAGAATACGAGCCGAGCTCGGATTCGGACTCGGACAGTCTCATGCGAGGAAGAGGGGAGTTCCGCATCGTCAGTTTCGGATGTTGAACGGATGTTATAGTCAGGCTGATGATGATGATGATGTTTACTAACAACAGCTGCAGAACACTGAAATGTGCATATTGCAGGGACTATGTTGTTTGTATACCAATCATAATCAAAAATAAATTGCTATTTTCATTCCCTGTTATGCTCGTTCCCTGAAACCAAGCCGACACTGGGGGGGGGGGGGGGGGGGGGGCGTCACGGCCAGAAAGGTCCGACAGCGAAAGGGTTAAAGTGTACCCGCATTTTACAATGTATGGGAAGTTGTATTGCTTGATTAGTATGGCAGTTTTGTTACAAATTCTGCACAACTTAGGGTTAGGTACTTTGTCTGTTTCAATGAAATCTCAACCATTATTGCAAAACCGAAGCTTCAAAGGAAGCTTTAGCTTGGGGCCTGCTTTCCCACACTGCTGACTGATATTTAGGTGTCGGCCGCACACTAGACAGTTACGGTGCGATGCGCAGGCTTTCTTTTTCTCTGTCAATCTCCTATCTAAATGCATGGAAACACAGAATTGTTTTTCTTTGCAATCACTGCACCAGATGTGATGAGGTTTGTGGCATATAAAAGAACAAGTTAAAGTCTAATGACTGTGAGTAGCAGATTTCTTAATAGGCTGTTGACTTGCAAAGGAACATTTTGGAAAATTTAAAAATTTTAAAAATGATTAATTTTGTAACTGTAACTTCGCAATAAAAAAAATATCACAATTCTGTAAACTGCACCTAACAGTACATCTAAAGTGGACAAAATAGATGTAATATACACTCCTCTGAAGTACAGTAAGTAGAACCTCGTTCATACGTTTTTGAAAAAAAACTTGAGAAAAAATGCACTAACCTTGAAAATGTACGATCCAAAGTAACTAAAAAATTTTGGACAGACTAAAACATCTACATAATGCGAAGCGTCGCGCAGATCGTTGTGGCACGAGACACCCACGCGTGTAGAGCTGGTGGTGCTCCAGTGGCCCAAGACACGTTTTGTTGTTTTCCTATTGCATGGTGTTTTAAGAGGGCGACGGGAAACTGAAACAAAATCGAGCTGGTGGGCGAGACAGGATGCCGCTGAAGCGAAAATCGTGCAGTGTGGTACCAATGGCACTACCAGTGGCGTAGCCAGCAATATATTTCGGGGAGGGGGGTTTCTGCCGGCAACTACCACTCCTTTCCCTCCTTCACCCCTCCTCTCTCTCTCTCTTCATATATATATATATATTTAATAATATATATATATAATAATATATATATATTGAAAGGGGGTTCGAAAGTAGCGCTTGATCGCGAGTCCTAGGCGTTCGCATCAGCAGCCCGAGCTTGGGTCTCGCGCCGCAGCGGTGGCAGTCCGCCCAGCGCAACATGCATATTACCCACTACAATATATATATGGATGTTGTACACCACGCAAACACACTCCTAGCACTCCCTGGACAAAAATGCTTTAACAACGAGGATGCATGTTTTGCAGTCACTTTGCATAAAATTATGCTATCATCCTTATGCTATTTTTAAAAATGATATAAAAAAAAGCTAAAATTTTATTAACGAAATGATGCATTTATATTGTGTATGTCGATGACCTAGCTGGTACGTGACTTGGAAAATTAACAGCGCTAAAAATGGGGTCATACAAAAACAAGACAGCGTGCTGTCATGTCTTCTCATGTGCCGGCCAGACTTGTTGCAACCCAGGTGACAGTGTCCTTGCCTTGACAAGGCAAGGAAACGCTACTACTACAGACACGATAGTGTTTGCAAGGAAACTGTATAAACTCAAGTTCTAAATACGGTGACATGACAACCCCCTCCTTCCCATTTTGACTGGCACTCTCCCTCACCTTGCTTTAACGTGCAAGCTTTCCCTTTCATCAATGTTGCTCTTTCAGAGCTCACCTCCCGAAAGTTTTCCTGGGAAAGGGGGGAAGGTTTTATTACCCCTCCCCCCAGCTACGTCGATAGGCACTATGCACCACACGCTCTAAAACAGATAGGTGAAGATGCTTATCGCAATAGGGTTGGTTGAGATAGCTGTGAATGCGGCGTGCAACGACCCGGGCAGAGATTTGCTGGTACCGGAATAAGAAACTGTACACGCCGCCATTTTCGCGTGAGACGGTCGGCTATGTACTGTTCTCGATCGTGCGTGCCTCGTGCCTTTTCTTGTTCGCATGGGATCTAGTGGCCAGAAAACATATACGATTGCAGTCTGCAGCAGGGAATGGCAGTACGTTTTGGTTATCGCCTATTAAAAACGTCCGCTATGCTTCCGATGGCACCGCACGCTGTGAAACAGATAGGCGAATGTTGCTTATTGCAATAGGATTGGCAATGATAGCTGTGAATGCTGTGTGCGGTGATCCCGGAAGAGATATGCTCGTATTGGAAATGAGAAACTGAGTGAGTGCCGGCGTTCTCGCGTGGGACGGGCCGACGAGTTGAAGCTGCCATGGCAGGCAGCTATATACTGTTCTCGATCACGCATGCCTCACCCATTTTCTTGTTTACATGGGATCTAGTGACTGGAAAACGTATCATACGATTGCACTTTGGCGACGTGCTGAACGTTGGCGCTGAAAAATCGTATTTTCTGGGAATGTACAAACTGGTAAAAAATGAGTGTAACTCTATTTTTGTGTTCTCGTTTGCAAACATTCGGGCCAGGAAAACGTACGTAACGGGAACATACCAGTGAGGTTCTACTGTATGCTACTAATTTGTGAGTAGGACTTTTGCAACACCATTGCAAACATTGTAACAAATTTACATACACTGGAAGTTCATATACAGTGGAAACCCGGTTAAACGTCCCCAGATTTTCCACCGTCCTAGGTTTTACAATGGATTGAACTGCTCATTGAGACAATTCATTAAAAACCTTCATTATATGACATGAGATTATGCATGTCCCATCTTGTACGACGACTCGTGGCGAACTGCGAACCCAACGGCAGACTCATGAGAAGCACCACTTGCTTCCGGTGGCTTCCTTGCAGCGCCGTCCTCTCTATCAGGAAAAGGAAAGTGTCCCTTTCCATGCAGAAAACTCCGATTGATTTCTGGGATCCCTCCTGGCCTCCTTTTATCTTCGCGTGTGTTTGCTGCCCTCTCTTCATTTGTTTGCCTTCCCCCTCTTTGCGTCGTTCGAATGCCACCCACCTTCGTCCCTTCGTTGCCCTCTCTCGGCGTTTTCTTGCAGCAGCGCCTACTCCCATCACTGGACGCGTATACAGCCAAGAGCGTTTTTGCACTATGCCAAGCATGCTATCTTTGTACTGTTGGCCGCACAGTTCAACGTGTCAATTGCCGAGTCTTGTCAAAGGGATCACCCAAGAATACTGCCGCAGCGGGTGTGGAAAACATAAAAGCATGTACGAAAATTGAACTGATTAGCCATCGGAAGGCACGCAGATTGTATCAGTTCACGCACACAGTTTTGAGCTTCGTATTTGAATATCTTTAACTATGTCCTTTTTATATCTCCTCTAATAAAACTCTTGCTTGGGCTAGTTGGTTCATGCTTGAAGTAGTAAAGGCAAGGCGCAGAAGACCAGGACTCGAGAAGAAGAACACAAACGACAGGACTGGCGCCGGCGCCGGTCCTGTCGTTTGTGTTCTTCTTCTAGAGTCCTGGTCTTCTGCGCCTTGCCTTTACTACTTATATCTCCTCAAAGTGCACCCGCATGGTACATGTATGGGAAATTGTGTGCAAGCACACAAGACTTCTCACGTGGCTATGGCTGGGTTTGTGGTTTTGCACGGGTTTACGTATCATGCCGAAACTGCTGGCGGCCACCTCAGACGGGGATGACGCCACAAGCCAGAGATGCTGCTGTTCATAGCTGTCGATGCACAGTATTTTCAACACTAGCAGATTTGTCGGGCAACAACGCCTTGCGGACATTGCTGCGCTTGAGAGACAGCTCTTGCTGCATGGCTTAAAGAAAGTCTATAAGAAATGGACCAATTTAAAAAAAATTATGTAACTGAGAGAACAAAAACAACATTGTGACATGCTAGCGGGAGTGGATCGCGGTACACTCTCCAATAAAATGTGATTGGCACCTGCAGTGCAGGATTCTTCTAGCATTTACTTTTTTGTTGGTAAGTATTAGTCTGTAGCTTAAATTGAAGCCCCTTGCAACTCTTTTGCATCGAACAGTGCATGAAATAGACAATTTTTGTTAGTCAGATAATACGACTCCCGGATGACATGGTGTTATGTGGGCTCAAGAAATCATAATTGGGGTCCCCACTGTATCCAATTCTCCTGCTTTGGATGCTCTAGCAGATGCCCTTTACAGAACTGAAGCATCTGTTTTTGGTGAAGAGTTATGAATTTGTAAACATTGTGCTTCCATATTTTTTCTAACTTACCGATTTTCAGAAATTTTTCAAAACAAGTTTGAGCTCTAAATCAAAATGTTGCTCCCTACAGTCACTAAAATTTCTTTCTTTCGACAGATTTCACTCAAATTGGTCTAGTAGTTTTCTCATAAAATAATTTCTGCGTTTTGCATGTACTATAACCTTCATATAACGCACTTCAATATAACAAAATTATCGATTTAATGAAGTATTTTACTTTTTATAGCTTGTCCATAGAATGCCATGTATTTTGAACTTAAAAGGACTGACAACCAATCTTTAAGGACCTAGTTTTTTATGGTGCAACGAAAAGCTCACCCCTGGTAGTGTGTTCACCTGCAGTGGTTACTTCCAAAAGCATGTGAATATTTTGTATGCAGAACTTTTAAATCTGAGCAGCCTCCAAAAAAGGAGGAGTCTCCTCTCCAGCATTGCTGAGAAATGAGAGTAATGCCGATAGCCCGACTCTCAAATTCTTAAAGCTGCCCATCATTCTGCTTTCACAGGAGTGAGTGCAATTAACCGACTAGATTTTGACCTTTTTAACCACTTTAAGGGAGGGCATGGCTTTCGAAATCAACTTCCTTATTTCTTCATGGATTTTGATGAAACTTGGTAGAGTTAGTGGTAATGTTTCTGGGATGTTATACAAATTTCAATTATATCTTAGCACCATTTTTATTAACAAATTTTTTTTCTCCTTTTGGGTTTGTACCAAGCCTTAACGACCTACACTTAAAAAATATGATGGAAGACTTGTTCGAAGCACTGTGAATTCTAAAATGAATAGTTGAGGACATGACATTCTTAGATTTACTTATTTACAACATGATTTTTGTTAGTTTTCATATTTTATGAGGTGACTCTGCAATAGGCATTGATTGTGAATCATTAATTCAGAAAAAAGTGAACTGGAAAAGCAAGAATGTCACGCCCTGAACTGCACTTCAAGGAACATAGTAAAATAAAACAGAATTGAAATAGGCCTAGCAGTCTCAATGAAATCAGCGGGACAAACTGAGCATGAGGCAAAAAAACAGTTTTGAGAAGCTGGCTTTCAAAGTTTTACCTTAAGTTTTACTTTATCAGAGGGCACCATAGTTGTAGTCATTGATGTCCTATCAAATGCAGGGCTTCTGGAGTGTTTCTCATTTAGTCTGAAGTGCTTTGTCTGCCTTTTTTCCCTAAGACATCCTTCTCTGCTGCTCTGTGAAGAGCGTGTTGGCCAGGTTGCAGACCAAGTGGTACACAAGATCCCACAAAAGCATAGCGGGGCCCAAAATTGTGTTTGCGTACTGCCTTGTTGACGGCTGGCTCTAGTGGAGCAGGGTGGCTTACCCCTTGGCATCACTCACATAATGTTTCTGTCGCATTCAATGGCATGTTTTCATCTTTTTGTAGCAGTGACAAGATGACTAAACAAAGGCTTTCAGCAGCATTCAGATCTTTCTTATTTTTTTATTATTTTTTTGCTGAACAACGGCTAAGGAGCTGCACCTACCTCGAAAAAGCAATGGTACTTGGGCAGCAATGCAGCTGAAGCAAGCATGCCTTGCAAGCCAGCCCTTATGTGGTTGTTTACCCTGTGCTTTTGCGGCCTAATGTTTGTACCAGCTGCCATATTTTGACAACATTGTATTGTACAAAATTTTTCTCATTTGAAATTTGTGAGGGCCTAGAGAGAGCTGAAAGCAGAATGCAGTGGAATGTTTGTTGAATATTGTGAGCATAGCTAAATGAGACATTCCTAGTCCCTCTCCCCCTTCATTTTTTTTCTAACAAAGATTTGCATTTGCACTTATCATTTTTCTTGCCACCTTCACATCAGATATACTTTGGGTGTAAATTGAAATAATCAAGCCAGACAAAGCATGAATGTCCCAACCTGCTCTTTAGCTCAAGAAACTGTGACCAAGAAAAACAAATAAAATTAAAGCCAGGCTTTGGTGTGCGATGTGCCTGGTCGCAAAGCCTGAGGCGCCAACGTGTGAAATGTTTAGCCACGGGTCTGAGTCTGTGCAAGATGTTCTCGATTGCTGAGTGCAAGGTGCTGATGCACGAAATTCCTAGCCGCGGGTCCAAGGAATATGCTCGCAATGTGCATGGTCAGTGGTTCGAGGATTGCGTGCACAATGTGCTTGGTCGCAATGTCCAAAGCACTGATGCTCCAAAGGCTTAGCTGCGGTTCCAAGAATACCGCGTGCGAGATGCTTGGTCACAAAGGCTGCATCGCCGATGCTTGGCATACTTATCCATGCATCTAATACATCCAAACACGGAGGGACCGACCGGAATTCGGCAATGTCTTCGTCATGCCTGTTCTGACACTAGTCTAGACCACGGTGGTCGAGAGCTTGCGAGTTGTGGAGAACAGACGACACCTCTATGGAGCGAGTGTCAGACCTATGGCGAAGCACACTGGAGTCGCGTGGTAGGTGTGGCCAATCGGAGACTCCAAGACGACCTTCAATAGTCTGATTTTTGTGTGCTTGTTTCTGTGTAGAGGGCATACCTGAAGCCCCAAATTTGAAGACACAGAAATGTGTTCTCCAATAAGGCCTAGATGGCGGTACTTGGTTGCGCCATTCCAGAGATATTGTGGCTTGAAAGACTGGTTTTCGTGATTTTCTTAAAATTTTTTGTCACCTTGGCTGTTGCAAGAAATTTTTTAGAGCGTCTACATGGTTTTCAGTAAAGATATTTTGGAATGAGATAGAAAAGGGGCTACAGAAACTGAAAATGTGATCTTCAAAAAATCAATTCTTGGTATATTTTGCTATGCGGAAGCTGCATCCCTCTTAATGTAACAAAGTCTGTTTATACATGATTTAAACATATTGAAATGTCACTGCCACCTTGAAGGAACACTGAGGCAATAGGTGAAAACTCACGGGTACAGATGGTCAAGTGGTTGAATTACATGCGGCTGCTTGCGAGTGCACCTCTCAAATCATGGACCGCGTGACGAATGGTCGTCAAAGCATACCAGCGAAGCAGCGAGATGCTCTCGCCTTGATGTTCCATATAAATGCTCTTTCTTGCGATCTACCAGAAGCATGACAAGGGACTGAGACAAAACCACCTCGCCCATGGTCTTGCTAGAAAATGAAAAGTGCCATCGATGAGCATAGCGCTTCCTTAGCCATTTTTACCGGAAACCCAGCTTGTCCAAGGCTCAGAAAGGGCTAAGGAACTTCCTTTGCAAACTGCATTGTGAAAGGCAGCAAAACATTTCGTTGGACTCGTTTCTTTGGAGTGGCCAATTGTTCGATTCTTGTAGACCTCACTGTGTCTGAAAACTGACCAGCAATTGTGCAGGACTTTTCCAGTTATGAATAAATTTGCATGAATGCATGTGTGGTACCTCAGCATACAATTTTTAGTTTTCTGGACAATTAGAATTTTATGCGTCTATGTAAAATATCTCTATCATAAAATTTGTATCTAGACCTGCCAGTGCTTCGACACCCGTTGGATTTCCAGGATTGAGATCACCTCTGAGAACCAAACCACCTTATCCAATAAAGCTTTTCCCTATCGATCCTCTCCCGTATGTGCCTGTAATTTGCACCTGCCAAGGGCAAACGCGCGAGTGTTGTGCAGGTACAGCTCGGTCCACTGTTAGAGGGAACGCGCGAGTTCGTGGCTCCGCGCAGCGCCATGTACAGGAAGCAGTGAAAGCCAAGGGCATGCGCGAAACGGCACATGGGCGGCGCATGCCACGCATCATCTGCAGCCCCCCCATCATTGCGCCTGCACGTGGCGTGAGGCGCGGTGTGCAGCTGGGCAACCACATGTCTTGAGCTGCGGTTGTGATGAACACAATCTAAAGGAGCAAAGTTGCACTTGCCAGCCATCTGGTTGCTAAGAGTGTTGAAGTGATCGAGCTTCCACAACATTATACACGACATAAAGCGCTGTTTTTCTGGAGGAAGCTGTGCGTTCAGACATTATCACATGACAGATCGAAACACGTTCACTTTGTGGATGGGCCGTTGTAATTGATTCAACGAAATGAGCACGAGTCACACCGCTGTTTGTTTTTGGCACTATTCTGCATGGCATGGTTCAGTGAGGTCTGGCTATGACACGCTTAGTCTGCTGAGTTGCTGGAAGATGCGAAACACTGCGTAAAGCTATCGTTGGCGAATCAGGAAACGTGAACATGTATATAGTCATTTGAAAGTATTGCTCTTCCAAAAGGATGGTGAGGGAGTGACGTATATAAGCAAATACATACAGAAGACTTTGCAGTTACCGGCGGTGTTGTGAATGTGTTTCCATCCGCGGAATGCTCATGCAAGACGCAGCACAGCGATGTTATTATACCGTTCTCCAAAACAAAGTTCTTCCACTACCCTATTCGCATTCTACGCCACTGCAGTAGAAGTCAGTGTACTTACATGCTTTCTATATCTCGCGGGTGACACGAAAATAAATGTTTCTCTTGACGTGTCGGCAGGGCAGCCACACACGAGTAAAGTGAAGGGGTGGTTGGGTAGCAGATGATGCATGGCATGTGCCGCCCCCACGTTGCTTGGCACATGCACTTGGTTTTCGCTGCTTCCCTTACATGCCGCTGCATGGAGCATGTTCCCTTTAACAGTGGACCGACCCGTACATGCCAGATATCGATGAATGTACCTGAGCGGTGGGGGAGGCAGAGGAATTTGCATGTCCGCTTAAAAAATGCCTCAATGCTGGCCCGTGAGCAAAGGTGAGGCTTGCAAATGCCCTGCAAATATCTGGACTTTCCTTCTATTTATAATGATCGGCTTAATGGTCTATTCATGCATGCCCTCATACTGTCCCCGAGTTTGGGAGGAGAAATATGAGTAAATTAGGCAAATAGTTGCTGTTGTATATACTGTAAATATCTCAAATAGTCACTCCTTTATTCTCTCCGCTGGCTCTGTGCTTTCTCTTATTCGGCTCCCTTTATATTCTATCCTCCTTGCTAGCTGATGTTGATGTCTATCAGCCGTCAGCAAGCCAGTTACAGTGCTGCCAGCAGAATTCTTCTTTCTTCAGCAGCCACAATTCTTGCTTTTTGCACAACTAGATTGCTTAGACGTCAGACGTGCATTGTGTGGTGCTTCCTGCATATGGCCATTTGAGAAAAGGGTTGTGGTGGGTGAGAAGACTCAAGATTGCTAAAAATGTTCCTTCGTTTATACATGGAAGGGAACAAGAAAGAATCGAGGTTGCCTTGACGAAAAATTGAGAGAGGTGTCAGGATTTCCGGACATACCCCCTCGATCCACACTTGTGCACCTCATGGGAAAGGGCAATACAAGCAGCTGTGTGATGAACCTCATCTGATGTGCAGAGCTGAGATATGTTAACAAGAATCATCATCATCATCATCATCAGCCTGGTTACGCCCACTGCAGGGCAAAGGCCTCTCCCATACTTCTCCAATTGCCCCGGTCATGTGCTAATTGTGGCCATGTTGACCCTCCAAACTTCCTAATCTCATCTGCCCACCTAACTTTCTGTCGCCCCCTGCTACGCTTCCCTTCCCTCGGAATCCAGTCCGTAACCCTTAATGACCATCGGTTATCTTCCCTCCTCATTACATGTCCTGCCCATGCCCATTTCTTTTTCTTGATTTCAACTAAGATGTCATTAACGCGCGTTTGTTCCCTCACCCAATCTGCTCTTTTCTTATCCCTTAATGTTACACCTATCATTCTTCTTTCCATAGCCCGTTGCGTCGTCCTCAATTTAAGTAGAACCCTTTTCGTAAGCCTCCAGGTTTCTGCCCCGTACGTGAGTACTGGTAAGACACAGCTGTTATAAACTTTTCTCTTGAGGGATAATGGCAACCTGCTGTTCATGATCTCAGAATGCCTGCCAAACGCACCCCAGCCCATGCTTATTCTTCTGATTATTTCACTCTCATGATCCGGATCAGCAGTCACTACCTGTCCTAAGTAGATGTATTGCCTTACCACTTCCAGTGCCTCGCTACCTATCGTAAACTGCTGTTCCCTTCCGAGACTGTTAAACATTACTTTAGTTTTCTGCAGATTAATTTTTAGTCCCACCCTTCTGCTCTGCCTCTCCAGGTCAGTGAGCATGCATTGCAGTTGGTCCCCTGAGTTACTAAGCAAGGCAATATCATCAGCGAAGCGCAAGTTACTAAGGTATTCTCCATTTACTCTTATCCCCAATTCTTCCCAATCCAGGTCTCTGAATACCTCCTGTAAACATGCTGTGAATAGCATTGGAGAGATCGTATCTCCCTGCCTGACGCCTTTCTTTATAGGGATTTTGTTGCTTTCTTTATGGAGGACTACAGTGGCTGTGGAGCCGCTATAGATATCTTTCAGTATTTTTACGTACGGCTCGTCTACACCCTGATTCCGCAATGCCTCCATGACTGCTGAGGTTTCTACTGAATCAAACGCTTTCTCATAATCAATGAAAGCTACATATAGTGGTTGGTTATATTCCGCACATTTCTCTATCACCTGATTGATAGTGTGAATATGATCTATTGTTGAGTAGCCTTTACGGAATCCTGCCTGGTCCTTTGGTTGACGGAAGTCTAAGGTGTTCCTGATTCTATTTGCAATTACCTTAGTAAATACTTTGTAGGCAACGGACAGTAAGCTGATCGGTCTATAATTTTTCAAGTCTTTGGCGTCCCCTTTCTTATGGATTAGGATTATGTTAGCGTTCTTCCAAGATTCCGGTACGCTCGAGGTCATGAGGCATTGTGTATACAGGGTGGCCAGTTTTTCTAGAACAATCTGCCCACCGTCCTTCAACAAATCTGCTGTTACCTGATCCTCCCCAAGAATCCCTGGCTCCGGACAGGCCGCCATTGGAATATGAACCTGGCAACGTTTAACGCAAGAACATTATCTAGTGAGGCGAGTCTAGCAGTGCTATTGGAAGAATTAGAGGGCAGTAAATGGGATATAATAGGGCTCAGTGAAGTTAGGAGGCCAAAAGAAGCATATACAGTGTTAAGGAGCGGGCACGTCCTGTGCTACCGGGGCTTAGCGGAGAGACGAGAACTAGGAGTCGGATTCCTGATTAATAAGAATATAGCTGGTAACATACAGGAATTCTACAGCATTAACGAGAGGGTGGCATGTCTTGTTGTGAAACTTAATAAGAGGTACAAAATGAAGGTTGTACAGGTCTACGCCCCTACATCCAGTCATGATGACCAGGAAGTCGAAAGCTTCTACGAAGACGTGGAATCGGCGATGGGTAGAGTGAAAACAAAATACACTATACTGATGGGCGATTTCAATGCCAAAGTAGGCAAGAAGCATGCTGGAGACAAGGCAGTGGGGGAATATGGCATAGGCACTAGGAATAGCAGGGGGGAGGTATTAGTAGAGTTTGCAGAACAGAATAATATGAGGATAATGAATACCTTCTTCCGCAAGCGGAATAACCGAAAGTGGACATGGAGGAGCCCGAACGGCGAGACTAGAAATGAAATAGATTTCATACTCTGCGCTAACCCTGGCATCATACAAGATGTGGACGTGCTCGGTAAGGTGCGCTGCAGTGACCACAGGATGGTAAGAACTCGAATTAGCCTAGACCTGAGGAGGGAACGGAGGAAACTGGTACATAAGAAGCCGATCAATGAGTTAGCGCTAAGAGGGAAAATAGAGGAATTCCAGATCAAGCTACAGAACAGGTATTCGGCTTTAAGTCACGAAGAGGACCTTAGTGTTGAAGCAATGAACGACAATCTTGTGGGCATCATTAAGGAGTGTGCAATAGAAGTCGGTGGTAACTCCGTTAGACAGGATACCAGTAAGCTATCGCAGGAGACGAAAGATCTGATCAAGAAACGCCAATGTATGAAAGCCTCTAACCCTACAGCTAGAATAGAACTGGCAGAACTTTCGAAGTTAATCAACAAGCGTAAGACAGCTGACATAAGGAAGTATAACATGGATAGAATTGAACAAGCTCTCAGGAACGGAGGAAGCCTAAAAGCACTGAAGAAGAAACTAGGAATTGGCAAGAATCAGATGTATGCGCTAAGAGACAAAGCCGGCAATATCATTACTAATATGGATGAGATAGTTCAAGTGGCTGAGGAGTTCTATAGAGATTTATACAGTACGAGTGGCACCCACGATGATAATGGAAGAGAGAATAATCTAGAGGAATTCGATATCCCAGAAGTAACGCCGGAAGAAGTAAAGAAAGCCTTGGGAGCTATACAAAGGGGGAAGGCAGCTGGGGAGGATCAGGTAACAGCAGATTTGCTGAAGGATGGTGGGCAGATTGTTCTAGAAAAACTGGCCGCCCTGTATACACAATGCCTCAAGACCTCGAGCGTACCGGAATCTTGGAAGAACGCTAACATAATCCTAATCCATAAGAAAGGCGACGCCAAAGACTTGAAAAATTATAGACCGATCAGCTTACTGTCCGTTGCCTACAAAGTATTTACTAAGGTAATTGCAAATAGAATCCGGAACACCTTAGACTTCCGTCAACCAAAGGACCAGGCAGGATTCCGTAAAGGCTACTCAACAATAGATCATATTCACACTATCAATCAGGTGATAGAGAAATGTGCGGAATATAACCAACCATTATATATAGCTTTCATTGATTACGAGAAAGCGTTTGATTCAGTCGAAACCTCAGCAGTCATGGAGGCATTGCGGAATCAGGGTGTAGACGAGCCGTATGTAAAAATACTGAAAGATATCTATAGCGACTCCACAGCCACCATAGTCCTCCATAAAGAAAGCAACAAAATCCCAATAAAGAAAGGCGTCAGGCAGGGAGATACGATCTCTCCAATGCTATTCACAGCGTGTTTACAGGAGGTATTCAGAGACCTGGATTGGGAAGAATTGGGGATAAGAGTAAATGGAGAATACCTTAGTAACTTGCGCTTCGCTGATGATATTGCCTTGCTTAGTAACTCAGGGGACCAACTGCAATGCATGCTCACTGATCTGGAGAGGCAGAGCAGAAGGGTGGGACTAAAAATGAATCTGCAGAAAACTAAAGTAATGTTTAACAGTCTCGGAAGGGAACAGCAGTTTACGATAGGTAGCGAGGCACTGGAAGTGGTAAGAGAATACATCTACTTAGGACAGGTAGTGACTGCTGATCCAGATCATGAGAGTGAAATAATCAGAAGAATAAGAATGGGCTGGGGTGCGTTTGGCAGGCATTCGCAGATCATGAACAGCAGGTTGCCATTATCCCTCAAGAGAAAAGTGTATAACAGCTGTGTCTTACCAGTACTCACGTACGGGGCAGAAACCTGGAGGCTTACGAAAAGGGTTCTACTTAAATTGAGGACGACGCAACGAGCTATGGAAAGAAGAATGATAGGTGTAACGTTAAGGGATAAGAAAAGAGCAGATTGGGTGAGGGAACAAACGCGCGTTAATGACATCTTAGTTGAAATCAAGAAAAAGAAATGGGCATGGGCAGGACATGTAATGAGGAGGGAAGATAACCGATGGTCATTAAGGGTTACGGACTGGATTCCGAGGGAAGGGAAGCGTAGCAGGGGGCGACAGAAAGTTAGGTGGGCAGATGAGATTAGGAAGTTTGGAGGGTCAACATGGCCACAATTAGTACATGACCGGGGTAGTTGGAGAAGTATGGGAGAGGCCTTTGCCCTGCAGTGGGCGTAATCAGGCTGATGATGATGATGATGATGATGATGATCCTCCCCAGCTGCCTTCCCCCTTTGCATAGCTCCCAAGGCTTTCCTTACTTCTTCCGGCGTTACTTGTGGGATTTCGAATTCCTCTAGACTATTCTCTCTGCTATTATCATCGTGGGTTCCACTCGTACTGTATAAATCTCTATAGAACTCCTCAGCCACCTGAACTATCTCATCCATATTAGTAATGATATTGCCAGCTTTGTCTCTTAACGCATACATCTGATTCTTGCCAATTCCTAGTTTCTTCTTCTCTGCTTTTAGGCTTCCTCCGTTCCTGAGAGCTTGTTCAATTCTATCCATATTATACTTCCTTATGTCAGCTGTCTTACGCTTGTTGATTAACTTCGAAAGTTCTGCCAGTTCTATTCTGGCTGTAGGGTTAGAGGCTTTCATACATTGGCGTTTCTTGATCAGATCTTTCGTCTCCTGCGACAGCTTACTGGTATCCTGTCTAACAGAGTTACCGCCGACTTCTATTGCACATTCCTTAATGATGCCCACAAGATTGTCGTTCATTGCTTCAACACTAATTTCCTCTTCCTGAGTTAAAGCCGAATACCTGTTCTGTAGCTTGATCTGGAAGTCCTCTATTTTCCCTCTTACCGCTAACTCATTGATCGGCTTCTTATGTAGCAGTTTCTTCCGTTCCCTCCTCAAGTCTAGGCTAATTCGAGTTCTTACCATCCTGTGGTCACTGCAGCGCACCTTACCAAGCACGTCCACATCTTGTATGATGCCAGGGTTAGCGCAGAGTATGAAGTCTATTTCATTTCTAGTCTCGCCGTTCGGGCTCCTCCACGTCCACTTTCGGCTATCCCGCTTACGGAAGAAGGTATTCATTATCCGCATATTATTCTGTTCCGCAAACTCTACTAGTAACTCTCCCCTGCTATTCCTAGTGCCTATGCCGTATTCCCCCACTGCCTTGTCTCCAGCCGGCTTCTTGCCTACTTTGGCATTGAAATCGCCCATCAGTATAGTGTATTTTGTTTTCACTCTACCCATCGCCGATTCCACGTCTTCATAGAAGCTTTCGACTTCCTGGTCATCATGACTGGATGTAGGGGCGTAGACCTGTACAACCTTCATTTTGTACCTCTTATTAAGTTTCAGAACAAGACATGCCACCCTCTCGTTAATGCTATAGAATTCCTGTATGTTACCAGCTCATCATCATCATCATCAGCCTAGTTACGCCCACTGCAGGGCAAAGGCCTCTCCCATACTTCTCCAACTACCCCGGTCATGTACTAATTGTGGCCATGTTGTCCCTGCAAACGTCTTAATGTCATCTGCCCACCTAACTCTCTGCCGCCCCCTGCTACGCTTCCCTTCTCTTGGAATCCAGTCCGTAGCTCTTAGTGACCATCGGTTATCTTCCCTCCTCATTACATGTCCGGCCCATGCCCATTTCTTTTTCTTGATTTCAACTAAGATGTCGTTTACCCGCGTTTGTTGCCTCACCCAATCTGCTCTTTTCTTATCCCTTAACGTTACACCCATCATTCTTCTTTCCATAGCTCGTTGCGTCGTTCTCAATTTCAGCAGAACCCTTTTCGTAAGCCTCCAGGTTTCTGCCCCATATGTGAGTACTGGTAACACACAGCTGTTGTACACTTTCCTTTTGAGGGATAGTGGCAACCTACTGTTCATGATTTGAGAATGCCTGCCAAACGCACCCCAACCCATTCTTATTCTTCTGGTTATTTCAGTCTCATGATCCGGATCCGTGGTCACTACCTGCCCTAAGTAGATGTATTCCCTTACCACTTCCAGTGTTTCGCTACCTATCGTAAACTGCTGTTCTCTTCCGAGACTGTTAAACAGTACTTTAGTTTTCTGCAGATTAATTTTCAGACCCACCCTTCTGCTTTGCCTCTCCAGGTCAGTGAGCATGCATTGCAATTGGTCTCCTGAGTTACTAAGCAAGGCAATATCATCAGCGAATCGCAAGTTGCTAAGGTATTCTCCATCGACTTTTATCCCCAATTCTTCCCACTCCAGGACTCTGAATACCTCCTGTAAACATGCTGTGAATAGCATTGGAGATATCGTATCTCCCTGTCTGACGCCTTTCTTTATAGGGATTTTGTTGCTTTCTTTGTGGAGGACTACGGTGGCTGTGGAGCCGCTATAGATATCTTCCAGTATTTTTACATATGGCTCATCTACACCCTGATTCCGTAATGCCTCCATGACTGCTGAGGTTTCGACTGAATCAAACGCTTTCTCGTAATCAATGAAAGCTATATATAAGGGTTGGTTATATTCTGCACATTTCTCTATCACTTGATTGATAGTGTGAATATGGTCTATTGTTGAGTAGCCTTTACGGAATCCTGCCTGGTCCTTTGGCTGACAGAAGTCTAAGGTGTTCCTGATTCTATTTGCGATTACCTTAGTAAATACTTTGTAGGCAACGGACAGTAAGCTGATCGGTCTATAATTTTTCAAGTCTTTGGCGTCCCCTTTCTTATGGATTAGGATTATGTTAGCGTTCTTCCAAGATTCCGGTACGCTCGAGGTTATGAGGCATTGCGTATACAGGGTGGCCAGTTTCTCTAGAACAATCTGACCACCATCCTTCAACAAATCTGCTGTTACCTGATCCTCCCCAGCTGCCTTCCCCTTTTGCATAGCTCCTAAGGCTTTCTTTACTTCTTCTGGCGTTACCTGTGGGATTTCGAATTCCTCTAGGCTATTCTCTCTTCCACTATCGTCGTGGGTGCCACTGGTACTGTATAAATCTCTATAGAACTCCTCAGCCACTTGAACTATCTCGTCCATATTAGTAACGATATTGCCGGCTTTGTCTCTTAACGCACACATCTGATTCTTGCCTATTCCTAGTTTCTTCTTCACTGTTTTTAGGCTTCCTCCGTTCCTGAGAGCCTGTTCAATTCTATCCATATTATAGTTCCTGATGTCCGCTGTCTTACGCTTGTTGATTAACTTAGAAAGTTCTGCCAGTTCTATTCTAGCTGTAGGATTAGAGGCTTTCATACATTGGCGTTTCTTGATCAGATCTTTCGTCTCCTGCGATAGCTTACTGGTTTCCTGTCTAACGGCGTTACCACCGACTTCTATTGCGCACTCCTTAATGATGCCCATGAGATTGTCGTTCATTGCTTCAACACTAAGGTCCTCTTCCTGAGTTAAAGCCGAATACCTGTTCTGTAGTTTGATCCGGAATTCCTCTAGTTTCCCTCTTACCGCTAACTCATTGATTGGCTTCTTGTGTACCAGTTTCTTTCGTTCCCTCCTCAAGTCTAGGCTAATTCGAGTTCTTACCATCCTGTGGTCACTGCAGCGTACCTTGCCGAGCACGTCTACATCTTGAATGATGCCAGGGTTCGCGCAGAGTATGAAGTCGATTTCATTTCTAGTCTCACCATTCGGGCTCCTCCACGTCCACTTTCGGCTAATCCGCTTGCGGAAAAAGGTATTCATTATACGCATATTATTCTGTTCTGCAAACTCTACTAATAATTCTCCTCTGCTATTCCTAGAGCCTATGCCATATTCCCCCACTGACTTGTCTCCAGCCTGCTTCTTGCCTACCCTGGCATTGAAGTCGCCCATCAGTATAGTGTATTTTGTTTTGACTTTACCCATCGCCGATTCTACGTCTTCATAAAAGCTTTCGACTTCCTGGTCATCATGACTAGATGTAGGAGCGTAGACCTGAACAACCTTCATTTTGTACCTCTTATTAAGTTTCACAACAAGACATGCCACCCTCTCGTTAATGCTATAGAATTCCTGTATGTTACCAGCTATTTCCTTATTAATCAGGAATCCGACTCCTAGTTCTCGTCTCTCCGCTAAGCCCCGGTAGCACAGTACATGCCCGCTTTTTAGCACTGTATATGCTTCTTTTGTCCTCCTAACCTCACTGAGCCCTATTATATCCCATTTACTACCCTCTAATTCCTCCAATAACACTGCTAGACTCGCCTCACTAGATAGCGTTCTAACGTTAAACGTTGCCAGGTTCAGATTCCAATGGCGGCCTGTCCGGAGCCAGGTATTCTTAGCACCCTCTGCAGCGTCACAGATCTGACCGCCGCCGTGGTCAGTTGCTTCGCGGCTGCTGGGGACTGAGGGCCGGGGTTTGATTGTTGTATTCATATAGGAGGTTGTGGCCAAGTACTGCACCAGGGTGGCCAATCCTGCTCTGGTGAGAGAGTGCGTTACCGGTTCTGGTCACCGGGATCAGGCCGCACTCCAGGCCTGTTTGTGCAATTTTCTCAACACACGTTTTTTTTTTTTTTTTTTGTATTTTCCGGTGGAGAATAGCGCGGCACCGGGATTTGAATCACGGTCCACTTGCACTGGAGACGGATACTCTACCGTCCCCGTAGGAGTTAGATTAAAAATTAATTTATGGGGTTTTACGTGACAAAACCACTTTCTGATTATGCACGCCGTAGTGGAGGACTCCGAAAATTTCGACCACCTGGGGTTCTTTAACGTGCACCTAATTCTAAGTACACGGGTGTTTTCGCATTTCGCCCCCATCGAAATGCGGCCGCCGTGGTCGGGGTCCGATCCCGCGACCTCGTGCTCAGCAGTCTAACACCATAACCACTGAGCAACCACGGCGGGTCCCGCAGGAGTTGTACGCCTCATTTAACCTACAGTGGTGCCCTACTTGGTCAGTCAAGGTGGACCAATCTGAGCTCGGTTATACCGCATGGATGGCACTCGGCTAGAGAACCTGGTATTTATGACCTGCACATGTGAGTGTGAGGCCATAAATATTTGAAGATCTATATAAATATATATTTTTTTTTTTTTAGGAGGGTTCCCGTACAGTGATAAAATAAAGGAAAAGACATTAAAAGAAAGGAAAAAAAAAAAAAAAAAAAAAAGGGGCAGAAAAAAAAAAAAGGAACATAACAGCTGATTTGAACTCGTGACCCTTCGATGTTGCCCAGAAAGATAGCTCAGTCGGTTGGTTCGTCAGGTCCCAGGCTACTTTCAAGCGCCACAGCTCCTGCTCCGAGCCTCACACTTACGTGGAAAGAGACTCATGTTGTCCGCGATAGTCGGTTTATGCTGATTCCGAGTAGTTGGAAGGCATACTTTCTAGGAAAAATGGCCGCTCAAGGAGAAGAGCCAACTCGAGCGGCTTTAGAGGCTAGGAAAACTGCCTTAAAATATTTAGACTTGAGGGAAAGCTTCGTTAACAAACTATAACACGGCAATCAGCACTCGAATACGACGAGAGAAATTACTGAGACGTGGAAAATTCCCTTGAAAAAAAAAAAAATCTGGTTTGCTAGGCAAATGCTTGTATGTATTGAACCTCTTAAAAGATGAGGGGTGAAATATGCGCTCACCGAGAGGGCATCTTCGGCACGAGACATCCCCAAGGCACCTTACAGAGATGTGGAGAGCTTCGCGGCCGGAACGAAGCTTCCCTTCTCCGCCGGCCAAGAGGGGGAAACGCGCTTTCCGATCGCTCAAGGTTGCGCGGACAAAGCCTAACTCTAGCGTCTAGGAAAAGCTTAACCAGGTGCGATGGCGGCACGCATAGCGTGGGAAGGTAGCCGCCAGAATAACTATACCAAGGACTGCTGCTGATGAGGGCGAAATACCTTCGTGTAATTATAATAACCCTAATAGGACTACTTTCGAAAAAAAAAAAGGAAACGGCCCAGAGGGCTATACTACGAGAGCTATGACTGATAGTTTTCTCTCTCTCTCTCTCTATATATATATATATATATATATTCATCTCATCTATGGGATCGCATGCGCGCGCTGTTTCTTTGTCTCTGCGTGTAGTACAGTGAAGAGAGCCAGTTTAAGGGCGGAGAAGAAGAAAGAAGAGAAAAGCAAAAACTGCAGCGCCGTGGTTTTAAAGCGCACCCGTGGTAGAGAAACGGAATGCGATATAAGCGTGCGTAGCCATGATACGCACACGACAAACTGCCTTAATATATTTAGACTTGAGGGAAAGCTTCGTTAGCAAACGATAGCACGGCAATCAGCACTCGAATATAATTATAACCCTAATACTGATTGTAAATATTCATCTCATCTATGGGATCTAATGCGCGCGCTGTTGCTTTGTCTCTGCGTGTAGTAGTTGAGAGAGCCAGTTTAAGGGCGGAGAAGAAGAAAGAAGAGAAAAGCAAAAACTGCAGCGCCGTGGTTTTAAAGCGCACCCGTGGTAGAGAAACGGAATGCGATATCAGCGTGCGTAGCCATGATACGCACACGACAAACTGCCTTAATATATATTTAGACTTGAGGGAAAGCTTCGTTAGCAAACGATAGCACGGCAATCAGCACTCGAATATAATTATAACCCTAATACTAATTGTAAATATTCATCTCATCTATGGGATCTAATGCGCGCGCTGTTGCTTTGTCTCTGCGTGTAGTAGTTGAGAGAGCCAGTTTAAGGGCGGAGAAGAAGAAAGAAGAGAAAAGCAAAAACTGCAGCGCCGTGGTTTTAAAGCGCACCCGTGGTAGAGAAACGGAATGCGATATAAGCGTGCGTAGCCATGATACGCACACGACAAACTGCCTTAATATATTTAGACTTGAGGGAAAGCTTCGTTAGCAAACGATAGCACGGCAATCAGCACTCGAATATAATTATAACCCTAATACTAATTGTAAATATTCATCCCATCTATGGGATCTAATGCGCGCGCTGTTGCTTTGTCTCTGCGTGTAGTAGTTGAGAGAGCCAGTTTAAGGGCGGAGTAGTTGGAAGGCATACTTTCTAGGAAAAATGGCCGCTCAAGGAGAAGAGCCAACTCGAGCGGCTTTAGAGGCTAGGAAAACTGCCTTAAAATATTTAGACTTGAGGGAAAGCTTCGTTAACAAACTATAACACGGCAATCAGCACTCGAATACGACGAGAGAAATTACTGAGACGTGGAAAATTCCCTTGAAAAAAAAAAAAATCTGGTTTGCTAGGCAAATGCTTGTATGTATTGAACCTCTTAAAAGATGAGGGGTGAAATATGCGCTCACCGAGAGGGCATCTTCGGCACGAGACATCCCCAAGGCACCTTACAGAGATGTGGAGAGCTTCGCGGCCGGAACGAAGCTTCCCTTCTCCGCCGGCCAAGAGGGGGAAACGCGCTTTCCGATCGCTCAAGGTTGCGCGGACAAAGCCTAACTCTAGCGTCTAGGAAAAGCTTAACCAGGTGCGATGGCGGCACGCATAGCGTGGGAAGGTAGCCGCCAGAATAACTATACCAAGGACTGCTGCTGATGAGGGCGAAATACCTTCGTGTAATTATAATAACCCTAATAGGACTACTTTCGAAAAAAAAAAGGAAACGGCCCAGAGGGCTATACTACGAGAGCTATGACTGATAGTTTTCTCTCTCTCTCTCTCTATATATATATATATATATATATATTCATCTCATCTATGGGATCGCATGCGCGCGCTGTTTCTTTGTCTCTGCGTGTAGTACAGTGAAGAGAGCCAGTTTAAGGGCGGAGAAGAAGAAAGAAGAGAAAAGCAAAAACTGCAGCGCCGTGGTTTTAAAGCGCACCCGTGGTAGAGAAACGGAATGCGATATAAGCGTGCGTAGCCATGATACGCACACGACAAACTGCCTTAATATATTTAGACTTGAGGGAAAGCTTCGTTAGCAAACGATAGCACGGCAATCAGCACTCGAATATAATTATAACCCTAATACTGATTGTAAATATTCATCTCATCTATGGGATCTAATGCGCGCGCTGTTGCTTTGTCTCTGCGTGTAGTAGTTGAGAGAGCCAGTTTAAGGGCGGAGAAGAAGAAAGAAGAGAAAAGCAAAAACTGCAGCGCCGTGGTTTTAAAGCGCACCCGTGGTAGAGAAACGGAATGCGATATCAGCGTGCGTAGCCATGATACGCACACGACAAACTGCCTTAATATATATTTAGACTTGAGGGAAAGCTTCGTTAGCAAACGATAGCACGGCAATCAGCACTCGAATATAATTATAACCCTAATACTAATTGTAAATATTCATCTCATCTATGGGATCTAATGCGCGCGCTGTTGCTTTGTCTCTGCGTGTAGTAGTTGAGAGAGCCAGTTTAAGGGCGGAGAAGAAGAAAGAAGAGAAAAGCAAAAACTGCAGCGCCGTGGTTTTAAAGCGCACCCGTGGTAGAGAAACGGAATGCGATATAAGCGTGCGTAGCCATGATACGCACACGACAAACTGCCTTAATATATTTAGACTTGAGGGAAAGCTTCGTTAGCAAACGATAGCACGGCAATCAGCACTCGAATATAATTATAACCCTAATACTAATTGTAAATATTCATCCCATCTATGGGATCTAATGCGCGCGCTGTTGCTTTGTCTCTGCGTGTAGTAGTTGAGAGAGCCAGTTTAAGGGCGGAGTAGTTGGAAGGCATACTTTCTAGGAAAAATGGCCGCTCAAGGAGAAGAGCCAACTCGAGCGGCTTTAGAGGCTAGGAAAACTGCCTTAAAATATTTAGACTTGAGGGAAAGCTTCGTTAACAAACTATAACACGGCAATCAGCACTCGAATACGACGAGAGAAATTACTGAGACGTGGAAAATTCCCTTGAAAAAAAAAAAAAATCTGGTTTGCTAGGCAAATGCTTGTATGTATTGAACCTCTTAAAAGATGAGGGGTGAAATATGCGCTCACCGAGAGGGCATCTTCGGCACGAGACATCCCCAAGGCACCTTACAGAGATGTGGAGAGCTTCGCGGCCGGAACGAAGCTTCCCTTCTCCGCCGGCCAAGAGGGGGAAACGCGCTTTCCGATCGCTCAAGGTTGCGCGGACAAAGCCTAACTCTAGCGTCTAGGAAAAGCTTAACCAGGTGCGATGGCGGCACGCATAGCGTGGGAAGGTAGCCGCCAGAATAACTATACCAAGGACTGCTGCTGATGAGGGCGAAATACCTTCGTGTAATTATAATAACCCTAATAGGACTACTTTCGAAAAAAAAAAGGAAACGGCCCAGAGGGCTATACTACGAGAGCTATGACTGATAGTTTTCTCTCTCTCTCTCTCTATATATATATATATATATATATATTCATCTCATCTATGGGATCGCATGCGCGCGCTGTTTCTTTGTCTCTGCGTGTAGTACAGTGAAGAGAGCCAGTTTAAGGGCGGAGAAGAAGAAAGAAGAGAAAAGCAAAAACTGCAGCGCCGTGGTTTTAAAGCGCACCCGTGGTAGAGAAACGGAATGCGATATAAGCGTGCGTAGCCATGATACGCACACGACAAACTGCCTTAATATATTTAGACTTGAGGGAAAGCTTCGTTAGCAAACGATAGCACGGCAATCAGCACTCGAATATAATTATAACCCTAATACTGATTGTAAATATTCATCTCATCTATGGGATCTAATGCGCGCGCTGTTGCTTTGTCTCTGCGTGTAGTAGTTGAGAGAGCCAGTTTAAGGGCGGAGAAGAAGAAAGAAGAGAAAAGCAAAAACTGCAGCGCCGTGGTTTTAAAGCGCACCCGTGGTAGAGAAACGGAATGCGATATCAGCGTGCGTAGCCATGATACGCACACGGCAAACTGCCTTAATATATATTTAGACTTGAGGGAAAGCTTCGTTAGCAAACGATAGCACGGCAATCAGCACTCGAATATAATTATAACCCTAATACTAATTGTAAATATTCATCTCATCTATGGGATCTAATGCGCGCGCTGTTGCTTTGTCTCTGCGTGTAGTAGTTGAGAGAGCCAGTTTAAGGGCGGAGAAGAAGAAAGAAGAGAAAAGCAAAAACTGCAGCGCCGTGGTTTTAAAGCGCACCCGTGGTAGAGAAACGGAATGCGATATAAGCGTGCGTAGCCATGATACGCACACGACAAACTGCCTTAATATATTTAGACTTGAGGGAAAGCTTCGTTAGCAAACGATAGCACGGCAATCAGCACTCGAATATAATTATAACCCTAATACTAATTGTAAATATTCATCCCATCTATGGGATCTAATGCGTGCGCTGTTGCTTTGTCTCTGCGTGTAGTAGTTGAGAGAGCCAGTTTAAGGGCGGAGTAGTTGGAAGGCATACTTTCTAGGAAAAATGGCCGCTCAAGGAGAAGAGCCAACTCGAGCGGCTTTAGAGGCTAGGAAAACTGCCTTAAAATATTTAGACTTGAGGGAAAGCTTCGTTAACAAACTATAACACGGCAATCAGCACTCGAATACGACGAGAGAAATTACTGAGACGTGGAAAATTCCCTTGAAAAAAAAAAAAATCTGGTTTGCTAGGCAAATGCTTGTATGTATTGAACCTCTTAAAAGATGAGGGGTGAAATATGCGCTCACCGAGAGGGCATCTTCGGCACGAGACATCCCCAAGGCACCTTACAGAGATGTGGAGAGCTTCGCGGCCGGAACGAAGCTTCCCTTCTCCGCCGGCCAAGAGGGGGAAACGCGCTTTCCGATCGCTCAAGGTTGCGCGGACAAAGCCTAACTCTAGCGTCTAGGAAAAGCTTAACCAGGTGCGATGGCGGCACGCATAGCGTGGGAAGGTAGCCGCCAGAATAACTATACCAAGGACTGCTGCTGATGAGGGCGAAATACCTTCGTGTAATTATAATAACCCTAATAGGACTACTTTCGAAAAAAAAAAGGAAACGGCCCAGAGGGCTAAACTACGAGAGCTATGACTGATAGTTTTCTCTCTCTCTCTCTCTATATATATATATATATATATATTCATCTCATCTATGGGATCGCATGCGCGCGCTGTTTCTTTGTCTCTGCGTGTAGTACAGTGAAGAGAGCCAGTTTAAGGGCGGAGAAGAAGAAAGAAGAGAAAAGCAAAAACTGCAGCGCCGTGGTTTTAAAGCGCACCCGTGGTAGAGAAACGGAATGCGATATAAGCGTGCGTAGCCATGATACGCACACGACAAACTGCCTTAATATATTTAGACTTGAGGGAAAGCTTCGTTAGCAAACGATAGCACGGCAATCAGCACTCGAATATAATTATAACCCTAATACTGATTGTAAATATTCATCTCATCTATGGGATCTAATGCGCGCGCTGTTGCTTTGTCTCTGCGTGTAGTAGTTGAGAGAGCCAGTTTAAGGGCGGAGAAGAAGAAAGAAGAGAAAAGCAAAAACTGCAGCGCCGTGGTTTTAAAGCGCACCCGTGGTAGAGAAACGGAATGCGATATCAGCGTGCGTAGCCATGATACGCACACGACAAACTGCCTTAATATATATTTAGACTTGAGGGAAAGCTTCGTTAGCAAACGATAGCACGGCAATCAGCACTCGAATATAATTATAACCCTAATACTAATTGTAAATATTCATCTCATCTATGGGATCTAATGCGCGCGCTGTTGCTTTGTCTCTGCGTGTAGTAGTTGAGAGAGCCAGTTTAAGGGCGGAGAAGAAGAAAGAAGAGAAAAGCAAAAACTGCAGCGCCGTGGTTTTAAAGCGCACCCGTGGTAGAGAAACGGAATGCGATATAAGCGTGCGTAGCCATGATACGCACACGACAAACTGCCTTAATATATTTAGACTTGAGGGAAAGCTTCGTTAGCAAACGATAGCACGGCAATCAGCACTCGAATATAATTATAACCCTAATACTAATTGTAAATATTCATCCCATCTATGGGATCTAATGCGCGCGCTGTTGCTTTGTCTCTGCGTGTAGTAGTTGAGAGAGCCAGTTTAAGGGCGGAGTAGTTGGAAGGCATACTTTCTAGGAAAAATGGCCGCTCAAGGAGAAGAGCCAACTCGAGCGGCTTTAGAGGCTAGGAAAACTGCCTTAAAATATTTAGACTTGAGGGAAAGCTTCGTTAACAAACTATAACACGGCAATCAGCACTCGAATACGACGAGAGAAATTACTGAGACGTGGAAAATTCCCTTGAAAAAAAAAAAAATCTGGTTTGCTAGGCAAATGCTTGTATGTATTGAACCTCTTAAAAGATGAGGGGTGAAATATGCGCTCACCGAGAGGGCATCTTCGGCACGAGACATCCCCAAGGCACCTTACAGAGATGTGGAGAGCTTCGCGGCCGGAACGAAGCTTCCCTTCTCCGCCGGCCAAGAGGGGGAAACGCGCTTTCCGATCGCTCAAGGTTGCGCGGACAAAGCCTAACTCTAGCGTCTAGGAAAAGCTTAACCAGGTGCGATGGCGGCACGCATAGCGTGGGAAGGTAGCCGCCAGAATAACTATACCAAGGACTGCTGCTGATGAGGGCGAAATACCTTCGTGTAATTATAATAACCCTAATAGGACTACTTTCGAAAAAAAAAAGGAAACGGCCCAGAGGGCTATACTACGAGAGCTATGACTGATAGTTTTCTCTCTCTCTCTCTCTATATATATATATATATATATATTCATCTCATCTATGGGATCGCATGCGCGCGCTGTTTCTTTGTCTCTGCGTGTAGTACAGTGAAGAGAGCCAGTTTAAGGGCGGAGAAGAAGAAAGAAGAGAAAAGCAAAAACTGCAGCGCCGTGGTTTTAAAGCGCACCCGTGGTAGAGAAACGGACTGCGATATAAGCGTGCGTAGCCATGATACGCACACGACAAACTGCCTTAATATATTTAGACTTGAGGGAAAGCTTCGTTAGCAAACGATAGCACGGCAATCAGCACTCGAATATAATTATAACCCTAATACTGATTGTAAATATTCATCTCATCTATGGGATCTAATGCGCGCGCTGTTGCTTTGTCTCTGCGTGTAGTAGTTGAGAGAGCCAGTTTAAGGGCGGAGAAGAAGAAAGAAGAGAAAAGCAAAAACTGCAGCGCCGTGGTTTTAAAGCGCACCCGTGGTAGAGAAACGGAATGCGATATCAGCGTGCGTAGCCATGATACGCACACGACAAACTGCCTTAATATATATTTAGACTTGAGGGAAAGCTTCGTTAGCAAACGATAGCACGGCAATCAGCACTCGAATATAATTATAACCCTAATACTAATTGTAAATATTCATCTCATCTATGGGATCTAATGCGCGCGCTGTTGCTTTGTCTCTGCGTGTAGTAGTTGAGAGAGCCAGTTTAAGGGCGGAGAAGAAGAAAGAAGAGAAAAGCAAAAACTGCAGCGCCGTGGTTTTAAAGCGCACCCGTGGTAGAGAAACGGAATGCGATATAAGCGTGCGTAGCCATGATACGCACACGACAAACTGCCTTAATATATTTAGACTTGAGGGAAAGCTTCGTTAGCAAACGATAGCACGGCAATCAGCACTCGAATATAATTATAACCCTAATACTAATTGTAAATATTCATCCCATCTATGGGATCTAATGCGCGCGCTGTTGCTTTGTCTCTGCGTGTAGTAGTTGAGAGAGCCAGTTTAAGGGCGGAGTAGTTGGAAGGCATACTTTCTAGGAAAAATGGCCGCTCAAGGAGAAGAGCCAACTCGAGCGGCTTTAGAGGCTAGGAAAACTGCCTTAAAATATTTAGACTTGAGGGAAAGCTTCGTTAACAAACTATAACACGGCAATCAGCACTCGAATACGACGAGAGAAATTACTGAGACGTGGAAAATTCCCTTGAAAAAAAAAAAAAATCTGGTTTGCTAGGCAAATGCTTGTATGTATTGAACCTCTTAAAAGATGAGGGGTGAAATATGCGCTCACCGAGAGGGCATCTTCGGCACGAGACATCCCCAAGGCACCTTACAGAGATGTGGAGAGCTTCGCGGCCGGAACGAAGCTTCCCTTCTCCGCCGGCCAAGAGGGGGAAACGCGCTTTCCGATCGCTCAAGGTTGCGCGGACAAAGCCTAACTCTAGCGTCTAGGAAAAGCTTAACCAGGTGCGATGGCGGCACGCATAGCGTGGGAAGGTAGCCGCCAGAATAACTATACCAAGGACTGCTGCTGATGAGGGCGAAATACCTTCGTGTAATTATAATAACCCTAATAGGACTACTTTCGAAAAAAAAAAGGAAACGGCCCAGAGGGCTATACTACGAGAGCTATGACTGATAGTTTTCTCTCTCTCTCTCTCTATATATATATATATATATATATTCATCTCATCTATGGGATCGCATGCGCGCGCTGTTTCTTTGTCTCTGCGTGTAGTACAGTGAAGAGAGCCAGTTTAAGGGCGGAGAAGAAGAAAGAAGAGAAAAGCAAAAACTGCAGCGCCGTGGTTTTAAAGCGCACCCGTGGTAGAGAAACGGAATGCGATATAAGCGTGCGTAGCCATGATACGCACACGACAAACTGCCTTAATATATTTAGACTTGAGGGAAAGCTTCGTTAGCAAACGATAGCACGGCAATCAGCACTCGAATATAATTATAACCCTAATACTGATTGTAAATATTCATCTCATCTATGGGATCTAATGCGCGCGCTGTTGCTTTGTCTCTGCGTGTAGTAGTTGAGAGAGCCAGTTTAAGGGCGGAGAAGAAGAAAGAAGAGAAAAGCAAAAACTGCAGCGCCGTGGTTTTAAAGCGCACCCGTGGTAGAGAAACGGAATGCGATATCAGCGTGCGTAGCCATGATACGCACACGACAAACTGCCTTAATATATATTTAGACTTGAGGGAAAGCTTCGTTAGCAAACGATAGCACGGCAATCAGCACTCGAATATAATTATAACCCTAATACTAATTGTAAATATTCATCTCATCTATGGGATCTAATGCGCGCGCTGTTGCTTTGTCTCTGCGTGTAGTAGTTGAGAGAGCCAGTTTAAGGGCGGAGAAGAAGAAAGAAGAGAAAAGCAAAAACTGCAGCGCCGTGGTTTTAAAGCGCACCCGTGGTAGAGAAACGGAATGCGATATAAGCGTGCGTAGCCATGATACGCACACGACAAACTGCCTTAATATATTTAGACTTGAGGGAAAGCTTCGTTAGCAAACGATAGCACGGCAATCAGCACTCGAATATAATTATAACCCTAATACTAATTGTAAATATTCATCCCATCTATGGGATCTAATGCGCGCGCTGTTGCTTTGTCTCTGCGTGTAGTAGTTGAGAGAGCCAGTTTAAGGGCGGAGTAGTTGGAAGGCATACTTTCTAGGAAAAATGGCCGCTCAAGGAGAAGAGCCAACTCGAGCGGCTTTAGAGGCTAGGAAAACTGCCTTAAAATATTTAGACTTGAGGGAAAGCTTCGTTAACAAACTATAACACGGCAATCAGCACTCGAATACGACGAGAGAAATTACTGAGACGTGGAAAATTCCCTTGAAAAAAAAAAAAATCTGGTTTGCTAGGCAAATGCTTGTATGTATTGAACCTCTTAAAAGATGAGGGGTGAAATATGCGCTCACCGAGAGGGCATCTTCGGCACGAGACATCCCCAAGGCACCTTACAGAGATGTGGAGAGCTTCGCGGCCGGAACGAAGCTTCCCTTCTCCGCCGGCCAAGAGGGGGAAACGCGCTTTCCGATCGCTCAAGGTTGCGCGGACAAAGCCTAACTCTAGCGTCTAGGAAAAGCTTAACCAGGTGCGATGGCGGCACGCATAGCGTGGGAAGGTAGCCGCCAGAATAACTATACCAAGGACTGCTGCTGATGAGGGCGAAATACCTTCGTGTAATTATAATAACCCTAATAGGACTACTTTCGAAAAAAAAAAGGAAACGGCCCAGAGGGCTATACTACGAGAGCTATGACTGATAGTTTTCTCTCTCTCTCTCTCTATATATATATATATATATATATTCATCTCATCTATGGGATCGCATGCGCGCGCTGTTTCTTTGTCTCTGCGTGTAGTACAGTGAAGAGAGCCAGTTTAAGGGCGGAGAAGAAGAAAGAAGAGAAAAGCAAAAACTGCAGCGCCGTGGTTTTAAAGCGCACCCGTGGTAGAGAAACGGAATGCGATATAAGCGTGCGTAGCCATGATACGCACACGACAAACTGCCTTAATATATTTAGACTTGAGGGAAAGCTTCGTTAGCAAACGATAGCACGGCAATCAGCACTCGAATATAATTATAACCCTAATACTGATTGTAAATATTCATCTCATCTATGGGATCTAATGCGCGCGCTGTTGCTTTGTCTCTGCGTGTAGTAGTTGAGAGAGCCAGTTTAAGGGCGGAGAAGAAGAAAGAAGAGAAAAGCAAAAACTGCAGCGCCGTGGTTTTAAAGCGCACCCGTGGTAGAGAAACGGAATGCGATATCAGCGTGCGTAGCCATGATACGCACACGACAAACTGCCTTAATATATATTTAGACTTGAGGGAAAGCTTCGTTAGCAAACGATAGCACGGCAATCAGCACTCGAATATAATTATAACCCTAATACTAATTGTAAATATTCATCTCATCTATGGGATCTAATGCGCGCGCTGTTGCTTTGTCTCTGCGTGTAGTAGTTGAGAGAGCCAGTTTAAGGGCGGAGAAGAAGAAAGAAGAGAAAAGCAAAAACTGCAGCGCCTTGGTTTTAAAGCGCACCCGTGGTAGAGAAACGGAATGCGATATAAGCGTGCGTAGCCATGATACGCACACGACAAACTGCCTTAATATATTTAGACTTGAGGGAAAGCTTCGTTAGCAAACGATAGCACGGCAATCAGCACTCGAATATAATTATAACCCTAATACTAATTGTAAATATTCATCCCATCTATGGGATCTAATGCGCGCGCTGTTGCTTTGTCTCTGCGTGTAGTAGTTGAGAGAGCCAGTTTAAGGGCGGAGTAGTTGGAAGGCATACTTTCTAGGAAAAATGGCCGCTCAAGGAGAAGAGCCAACTCGAGCGGCTTTAGAGGCTAGGAAAACTGCCTTAAAATATTTAGACTTGAGGGAAAGCTTCGTTAACAAACTATAACACGGCAATCAGCACTCGAATACGACGAGAGAAATTACTGAGACGTGGAAAATTCCCTTGAAAAAAAAAAAAAAATCTGGTTTGCTAGGCAAATGCTTGTATGTATTGAACCTCTTAAAAGATGAGGGGTGAAATATGCGCTCACCGAGAGGGCATCTTCGGCACGAGACATCCCCAAGGCACCTTACAGAGATGTGGAGAGCTTCGCGGCCGGAACGAAGCTTCCCTTCTCCGCCGGCCAAGAGGGGGAAACGCGCTTTCCGATCGCTCAAGGTTGCGCGGACAAAGCCTAACTCTAGCGTCTAGGAAAAGCTTAACCAGGTGCGATGGCGGCACGCATAGCGTGGGAAGGTAGCCGCCAGAATAACTATACCAAGGACTGCTGCTGATGAGGGCGAAATACCTTCGTGTAATTATAATAACCCTAATAGGACTACTTTCGAAAAAAAAAGGAAACGGCCCAGAGGGCTATACTACGAGAGCTATGACTGATAGTTTTCTCTCTCTCTCTCTCTATATATATATATATATATATATATTCATCTCATCTATGGGATCGCATGCGCGCGCTGTTTCTTTGTCTCTGCGTGTAGTACAGTGAAGAGAGCCAGTTTAAGGGCGGAGAAGAAGAAAGAAGAGAAAAGCAAAAACTGCAGCGCCGTGGTTTTAAAGCGCACCCGTGGTAGAGAAACGGAATGCGATATAAGCGTGCGTAGCCATGATACGCACACGACAAACTGCCTTAATATATTTAGACTTGAGGGAAAGCTTCGTTAGCAAACGATAGCACGGCAATCAGCACTCGAATATAATTATAACCCTAATACTGATTGTAAATATTCATCTCATCTATGGGATCTAATGCGCGCGCTGTTGCTTTGTCTCTGCGTGTAGTAGTTGAGAGAGCCAGTTTAAGGGCGGAGAAGAAGAAAGAAGAGAAAAGCAAAAACTGCAGCGCCGTGGTTTTAAAGCGCACCCGTGGTAGAGAAACGGAATGCGATATCAGCGTGCGTAGCCATGATACGCACACGACAAACTGCCTTAATATATATTTAGACTTGAGGGAAAGCTTCGTTAGCAAACGATAGCACGGCAATCAGCACTCGAATATAATTATAACCCTAATACTAATTGTAAATATTCATCTCATCTATGGGATCTAATGCGCGCGCTGTTGCTTTGTCTCTGCGTGTAGTAGTTGAGAGAGCCAGTTTAAGGGCGGAGAAGAAGAAAGAAGAGAAAAGCAAAAACTGCAGCGCCGTGGTTTTAAAGCGCACCCGTGGTAGAGAAACGGAATGCGATATAAGCGTGCGTAGCCATGATACGCACACGACAAACTGCCTTAATATATTTAGACTTGAGGGAAAGCTTCGTTAGCAAACGATAGCACGGCAATCAGCACTCGAATATAATTATAACCCTAATACTAATTGTAAATATTCATCCCATCTATGGGATCTAATGCGCGCGCTGTTGCTTTGTCTCTGCGTGTAGTAGTTGAGAGAGCCAGTTTAAGGGCGGAGTAGTTGGAAGGCATACTTTCTAGGAAAAATGGCCGCTCAAGGAGAAGAGCCAACTCGAGCGGCTTTAGAGGCTAGGAAAACTGCCTTAAAATATTTAGACTTGAGGGAAAGCTTCGTTAACAAACTATAACACGGCAATCAGCACTCGAATACGACGAGAGAAATTACTGAGACGTGGAAAATTCCCTTGAAAAAAAAAAAAAAAATCTGGTTTGCTAGGCAAATGCTTGTATGTATTGAACCTCTTAAAAGATGAGGGGTGAAATATGCGCTCACCGAGAGGGCATCTTCGGCACGAGACATCCCCAAGGCACCTTACAGAGATGTGGAGAGCTTCGCGGCCGGAACGAAGCTTCCCTTCTCCGCCGGCCAAGAGGGGGAAACGCGCTTTCCGATCGCTCAAGGTTGCGCGGACAAAGCCTAACTCTAGCGTCTAGGAAAAGCTTAACCAGGTGCGATGGCGGCACGCATAGCGTGGGAAGGTAGCCGCCAGAATAACTATACCAAGGACTGCTGCTGATGAGGGCGAAATACCTTCGTGTAATTATAATAACCCTAATAGGACTACTTTCGAAAAAAAAAAGGAAACGGCCCAGAGGGCTATACTACGAGAGCTATGACTGATAGTTTTCTCTCTCTCTCTCTCTATATATATATATATATATATATTCATCTCATCTATGGGATCGCATGCGCGCGCTGTTTCTTTGTCTCTGCGTGTAGTACAGTGAAGAGAGCCAGTTTAAGGGCGGAGAAGAAGAAAGAAGAGAAAAGCAAAAACTGCAGCGCCGTGGTTTTAAAGCGCACCCGTGGTAGAGAAACGGAATGCGATATAAGCGTGCGTAGCCATGATACGCACACGACAAACTGCCTTAATATATTTAGACTTGAGGGAAAGCTTCGTTAGCAAACGATAGCACGGCAATCAGCACTCGAATATAATTATAACCCTAATACTGATTGTAAATATTCATCTCATCTATGGGATCTAATGCGCGCGCTGTTGCTTTGTCTCTGCGTGTAGTAGTTGAGAGAGCCAGTTTAAGGGCGGAGAAGAAGAAAGAAGAGAAAAGCAAAAACTGCAGCGCCGTGGTTTTAAAGCGCACCCGTGGTAGAGAAACGGAATGCGATATCAGCGTGCGTAGCCATGATACGCACACGACAAACTGCCTTAATATATATTTAGACTTGAGGGAAAGCTTCGTTAGCAAACGATAGCACGGCAATCAGCACTCGAATATAATTATAACCCTAATACTAATTGTAAATATTCATCTCATCTATGGGATCTAATGCGCGCGCTGTTGCTTTGTCTCTGCGTGTAGTAGTTGAGAGAGCCAGTTTAAGGGCGGAGAAGAAGAAAGAAGAGAAAAGCAAAAACTGCAGCGCCGTGGTTTTAAAGCGCACCCGTGGTAGAGAAACGGAATGCGATATAAGCGTGCGTAGCCATGATACGCACACGACAAACTGCCTTAATATATTTAGACTTGAGGGAAAGCTTCGTTAGCAAACGATAGCACGGCAATCAGCACTCGAATATAATTATAACCCTAATACTAATTGTAAATATTCATCCCATCTATGGGATCTAATGCGCGCGCTGTTGCTTTGTCTCTGCGTGTAGTAGTTGAGAGAGCCAGTTTAAGGGCGGAGTAGTTGGAAGGCATACTTTCTAGGAAAAATGGCCGCTCAAGGAGAAGAGCCAACTCGAGCGGCTTTAGAGGCTAGGAAAACTGCCTTAAAATATTTAGACTTGAGGGAAAGCTTCGTTAACAAACTATAACACGGCAATCAGCACTCGAATACGACGAGAGAAATTACTGAGACGTGGAAAATTCCCTTGAAAAAAAAAAAAATCTGGTTTGCTAGGCAAATGCTTGTATGTATTGAACCTCTTAAAAGATGAGGGGTGAAATATGCGCTCACCGAGAGGGCATCTTCGGCACGAGACATCCCCAAGGCACCTTACAGAGATGTGGAGAGCTTCGCGGCCGGAACGAAGCTTCCCTTCTCCGCCGGCCAAGAGGGGGAAACGCGCTTTCCGATCGCTCAAGGTTGCGCGGACAAAGCCTAACTCTAGCGTCTAGGAAAAGCTTAACCAGGTGCGATGGCGGCACGCATAGCGTGGGAAGGTAGCCGCCAGAATAACTATACCAAGGACTGCTGCTGATGAGGGCGAAATACCTTCGTGTAATTATAATAACCCTAATAGGACTACTTTCGAAAAAAAAAAGGAAACGGCCCAGAGGGCTATACTACGAGAGCTATGACTGATAGTTTTCTCTCTCTCTCTCTCTATATATATATATATATATATATTCATCTCATCTATGGGATCGCATGCGCGCGCTGTTTCTTTGTCTCTGCGTGTAGTACAGTGAAGAGAGCCAGTTTAAGGGCGGAGAAGAAGAAAGAAGAGAAAAGCAAAAACTGCAGCGCCGTGGTTTTAAAGCGCACCCGTGGTAGAGAAACGGAATGCGATATAAGCGTGCGTAGCCATGATACGCACACGACAAACTGCCTTAATATATTTAGACTTGAGGGAAAGCTTCGTTAGCAAACGATAGCACGGCAATCAGCACTCGAATATAATTATAACCCTAATACTGATTGTAAATATTCATCTCATCTATGGGATCTAATGCGCGCGCTGTTGCTTTGTCTCTGCGTGTAGTAGTTGAGAGAGCCAGTTTAAGGGCGGAGAAGAAGAAAGAAGAGAAAAGCAAAAACTGCAGCGCCGTGGTTTTAAAGCGCACCCGTGGTAGAGAAACGGAATGCGATATCAGCGTGCGTAGCCATGATACGCACACGACAAACTGCCTTAATATATATTTAGACTTGAGGGAAAGCTTCGTTAGCAAACGATAGCACGGCAATCAGCACTCGAATATAATTATAACCCTAATACTAATTGTAAATATTCATCTCATCTATGGGATCTAATGCGCGCGCTGTTGCTTTGTCTCTGCGTGTAGTAGTTGAGAGAGCCAGTTTAAGGGCGGAGAAGAAGAAAGAAGAGAAAAGCAAAAACTGCAGCGCCGTGGTTTTAAAGCGCACCCGTGGTAGAGAAACGGAATGCGATATAAGCGTGCGTAGCCATGATACGCACACGACAAACTGCCTTAATATATTTAGACTTGAGGGAAAGCTTCGTTAGCAAACGATAGCACGGCAATCAGCACTCGAATATAATTATAACCCTAATACTAATTGTAAATATTCATCCCATCTATGGGATCTAATGCGCGCGCTGTTGCTTTGTCTCTGCGTGTAGTAGTTGAGAGAGCCAGTTTAAGGGCGGAGTAGTTGGAAGGCATACTTTCTAGGAAAAATGGCCGCTCAAGGAGAAGAGCCAACTCGAGCGGCTTTAGAGGCTAGGAAAACTGCCTTAAAATATTTAGACTTGAGGGAAAGCTTCGTTAACAAACTATAACACGGCAATCAGCACTCGAATACGACGAGAGAAATTACTGAGACGTGGAAAATTCCCTTGAAAAAAAAAAAAAATCTGGTTTGCTAGGCAAATGCTTGTATGTATTGAACCTCTTAAAAGATGAGGAGTGAAATATGCGCTCACCGAGAGGGCATCTTCGGCACGAGACATCCCCAAGGCACCTTACAGAGATGTGGAGAGCTTCGCGGCCGGAACGAAGCTTCCCTTCTCCGCCGGCCAAGAGGGGGAAACGCGCTTTCCGATCGCTCAAGGTTGCGCGGACAAAGCCTAACTCTAGCGTCTAGGAAAAGCTTAACCAGGTGCGATGGCGGCACGCATAGCGTGGGAAGGTAGCCGCCAGAATAACTATACCAAGGACTGCTGCTGATGAGGGCGAAATACCTTCGTGTAATTATAATAACCCTAATAGGACTACTTTCGAAAAAAAAAAGGAAACGGCCCAGAGGGCTATACTACGAGAGCTATGACTGATAGTTTTCTCTCTCTCTCTCTCTATATATATATATATATATATATATTCATCTCATCTATGGGATCGCATGCGCGTGCTGTTTCTTTGTCTCTGCGTGTAGTACAGTGAAGAGAGCCAGTTTAAGGGCGGAGAAGAAGAAAGAAGAGAAAAGCAAAAACTGCAGCGCCGTGGTTTTAAAGCGCACCCGTGGTAGAGAAACGGAATGCGATATAAGCGTGCGTAGCCATGATACGCACACGACAAACTGCCTTAATATATTTAGACTTGAGGGAAAGCTTCGTTAGCAAACGATAGCACGGCAATCAGCACTCGAATATAATTATAACCCTAATACTGATTGTAAATATTCATCTCATCTATGGGATCTAATGCGCGCGCTGTTGCTTTGTCTCTGCGTGTAGTAGTTGAGAGAGCCAGTTTAAGGGCGGAGAAGAAGAAAGAAGAGAAAAGCAAAAACTGCAGCGCCGTGGTTTTAAAGCGCACCCGTGGTAGAGAAACGGAATGCGATATCAGCGTGCGTAGCCATGATACGCACACGGCAAACTGCCTTAATATATATTTAGACTTGAGGGAAAGCTTCGTTAGCAAACGATAGCACGGCAATCAGCACTCGAATATAATTATAACCCTAATACTAATTGTAAATATTCATCTCATCTATGGGATCTAATGCGCGCGCTGTTGCTTTGTCTCTGCGTGTAGTAGTTGAGAGAGCCAGTTTAAGGGCGGAGAAGAAGAAAGAAGAGAAAAGCAAAAACTGCAGCGCCGTGGTTTTAAAGCGCACCCGTGGTAGAGAAACGGAATGCGATATAAGCGTGCGTAGCCATGATACGCACACGACAAACTGCCTTAATATATTTAGACTTGAGGGAAAGCTTCGTTAGCAAACGATAGCACGGCAATCAGCACTCGAATATAATTATAACCCTAATACTAATTGTAAATATTCATCCCATCTATGGGATCTAATGCGTGCGCTGTTGCTTTGTCTCTGCGTGTAGTAGTTGAGAGAGCCAGTTTAAGGGCGGAGTAGTTGGAAGGCATACTTTCTAGGAAAAATGGCCGCTCAAGGAGAAGAGCCAACTCGAGCGGCTTTAGAGGCTAGGAAAACTGCCTTAAAATATTTAGACTTGAGGGAAAGCTTCGTTAACAAACTATAACACGGCAATCAGCACTCGAATACGACGAGAGAAATTACTGAGACGTGGAAAATTCCCTTGAAAAAAAAAAAAATCTGGTTTGCTAGGCAAATGCTTGTATGTATTGAACCTCTTAAAAGATGAGGGGTGAAATATGCGCTCACCGAGAGGGCATCTTCGGCACGAGACATCCCCAAGGCACCTTACAGAGATGTCTGTTACCAGCTATATTCTTATTAATCAGGAATCCGACTCCTAGTTCTCGTCTCTCCGCTAAGCCCCGGTAGCACAGGACGTGCCCGCTTCTGAGCACTGTATATGCTTCTTTTGGCCTCCTAACTTCACTGAGCCCTATTATATCCCATTTACTGCCCTCTAGTTAATTACTTACTGCCGTCTAGTTACTGCCCTCTAGATAACGTTCTAGCGTTAAACGTTGCCAGGTTCATATTCCAATTAACAAGAATGCGCTTGGCCAATCATCATCAGAAGCACATCTGACTTGGCCACACTGTGTGAGTGCACAGTAGAATCTCCGTAATACGAATTTCTCAGGACGGTGCGAAGGATTCATATCGCCCAAAAACGACGAGATGCAGCAATGAAGGGACTGACTTGGTCAAACTTTTCTATTCTGAATTAATTTGTTTTTGTTTTTCCTATCCTAAGACCTTTCTTATCTCATGGTGAAATATTACGAAGAAATACGTAGCATAATCTGAGAAAATGGCACTTCTTTAGTGTTGTCTATCAAATCAGGC
The DNA here is from genome assembly GCF_023375885.2 of Dermacentor andersoni. NCBI lineage: Eukaryota > Metazoa > Arthropoda > Arachnida > Ixodida > Ixodidae > Dermacentor > Dermacentor andersoni. The sequence goes on along the minus strand of NC_092814.1, from coordinate 20,667,635 downwards.
TACAGAAAGTACTTTCACACTGCTGATAGCGTAGCTTTCCATTGACGCAGTGCCGCCATCTTAGTATCACCATAAACATGAGAAATCGGAGCTTCAGATAGCCACAGTGCCATATTTCACGATGCATAAATAAAAGCAAAAGAAGTGAGCACAAAATGGGACAACTAGTGCTGGGATTTGTTATTGCAGTCATGTGGCGCATTGGGAGTGTTCCTCTTGGCTGATGTGGATTTGAATCACTCGCACACTTATTTTGCATGCATTTTGACAGCAGTAAGCAACGCACTTGACGTGTTCCGAGACCAACATTTCAATACGTGTTCTGAGACCAACATTTCAATTTTCACTTAAGTTCCAACTTCACGATTAGTGCAGATTCTGCCATTTTGCGCTAGCCGTCATGGAAAAACAAAAGGAAACGTGGGAAAACAACACAAACAATAATGTGAACCTCCACAAGCCACAAATGTGTAGGAAAAGGAGCTGATGAGGAACTCTGATTGGCTGTATGAGCGAGCACTGCGGGGCAGGCCAGGATAACTTTTCGTAAGGGGTGCCCGGGCACCGCAGTTATAGCCAAATTCCAAGACAGTTTTGTGCCGTTTGAACTGCGATATATTGGCAGTGGCTGCTATTTTTGTTCGATATAATCATACTTTTTGCTATATATTCTCATTGTAACTTCACGGTGGTCAGAAATTGATATAAGGGATAATTCGATTTAAATGGGTTCATGTAGTCGGATTCGACTCGGTCATTAAGATTCCGCTGTACTCGCCCTACTGCCATAGCTCTGCTTCTGTTTTTGATTTTCTTTGGTTTGCAAAATGAGAAAACGAGAATCAAATAAAAACTGAAGCAAAACTTACTGTAGGATGAGCATCCTCGCACCTTGTAAGCAAACCAGATGTGCGTGCTTGTCTCTGGTGATGACTGGTTGACGGCATGCACTGTACTACCTTCAGTTATACTTCGGCCATGTACTCGCTCGTTCCTGTTAAATTGTTAATATATCTGAGCTCTGCATTTCTGCTGATGCATTCTGTTCAGTTGCTAATCCTTGATGGAGCCTGATATGTATTTCATGAGGAGCGTTTTCGTGTTGGACTACATTGCTTTTCTTTTCTTGGTGCAGATGAGTACAAAGGACATGCACTACTGGATGCAGCTCGGCAGGCTGACCTGGCACGCATCAAAAAGTACAACACCCCTGATGTAGCCAACTTCAAGCATCCGTTCACAGGAGACACATCCTTGGTAAGCTGCCTAGCGCTCTTGCCCCACAGTCAATTTCTCTGTTGTGCCAACTGCCAAACTGCACCAGCCTGCATAGTGGCTATTTTTACTGTGCCAGTTAAAGTACCTACATGTACCACCGCTTTGAGTAAATGCCAAATCAGTAGCTGAAACACACTTTATCCAGCTAGTTAGCACTTGCCATAGAGCAATTGTACTGGGAGAGGATGGCTGGGGACTTGAGGAAGATACTGGCCTGTTTACTGCAGCAACTGGGTCCACACATGCAATTAGTGATAGCAGCATGATAGTCACCCTGTACCATTTCATGGCAATCATACTTTTTCTCCACGTGATGTCTTGGAATAATCAATGGGACCCCATCCTTGTTTTTTTAAACTCTTCTCAGCCATCAGCTTGCATGTCTGGAGCCTATTCTCACGGTCGGTGCAAATGAGTGATTTTGCTTTATCAGTGAATTATGAAACAAAATGAGTATCAGTGAGGAAATTGGCTCAGGTTTCTGTCCCTGCGAAGCAAGCTCATACACATTTGCAGCATCACATTTCCTCTTTTATATTTCTCTCTTTCTCTCTCTCACTCTCTTCTACACTTCTCGGTGGCCGTACATGCGTTTATTGCGATGTTGGTAGACGTCAAAGTCATAGCACAGGCCAGACTCAAATGTCATTTCCCTTAAAATGGGAGTTTTGTCTTCTCCTGTGAGACGGAGGCTCCTTTCTCACAACTATGGGTCCAGCACTGGTTGTCTTTTTCTTCCTCAATGTTGTTGTCAGGCTGTCTGCAATTTTTTCTGACCTGCAGCGTGACGTTACTTAGGTGACAACCTGCTACCATTTTCTCAGTAGGCACTAACTCTATGCAGATTAACCAGGCTGACCCTGAAAAACATTTCCAATACAGAGGAGGCTTCCTCAAGTGTCATCTTTACCATTGTGATACATGCTAGTCTCTTCGACAAATTGCTTTGTCATACAGTTAAAGCTCGATATAACAAACTTCTTTATGCAGTCGAATCTTGTTAATTTGAACACGTTTAATTCAAACTTTCAGTTTATTTGAACTGATGCTGTTCTCTTGTCAAAGCTATGTGTATTCCAATGGGCGAAAATGCCCGGTAATTCGAATGCGCATGCATTTGCAAGGGTTAATTAGAACGTACTGCACTCTGACAATGCTCTTAGCAGCGAGCCAAATCACGCAGCAGCACCTCCAACTAACATTCCTCAGACCCCGCCATAGAGGAAAAAGAAAAGAAAAAGCCGTGGCGGAAATTTGTGTGGAGGCCGTGTGCAGGCGCACATCACATTACTTCTGTTCGTGATGGGTTAGAGACTTCTGTTAGTGTCGCGGCACTGCCATTCGACTTTCTGGACTTTTTGCCGTGACCGCAGGTCCGAAATGGCATTAATCGAAGCCTGCACCACCGCCATTTTGATTATTGCGCTGCCTCGAACCGGCGCTCTCGCACGCAGATCCGCTGGCAGCCGTAGCCACACCATGGCAACTCTAGGCCTAGGTACTTCGACGTTCGCTACCAAGGTTCTTGCTATTCGGTGCCGTGTTTTTCATTGAAACAATTCGCTGCTGTTAGCAATAACGCCGACCCCGCCTTTGTAATCCTTGCCAATGTCTTCGGAGTGCGTATAGGACGGTGCCTTACATAATGCCGGTTCATGAAAGTCAACTTCGCCCCAATACGGCAGTCTTACGCGGTGAAGCATACCAAAAGTTTGAAGGGGCAATCGTCACGGGACATATGTTTCATTTTATTATACACGTGGGCACCCACCGTCTCCTATCACAGTACGAGCACCGATACGCCTAATAACTGACTGTAATTTGTGAATACGTGTGAATAAACCTTGTGGAACTTCCCACTCATGTGTTAGCTCAATGCACATGCACCACTGCAGGAAAGTCCTCCATTCAGTTAGCTTCCTTTAATTCAAACTTTTAATTCGATAACATTTTCAGACCCCTTTGAGTTCAAATTATCGCGATTCGACTGTCATCAAATTCTCTATATAACGAAGTAGTTAATTTTTATAACTTGTCTATACAACACCATGTATTTTGAACTTCAATATAACGAAATTTAACTGTTGCTGCGAAGGAATACAGAGGCAATAAATATAAGCCGCCGTTGATGCAGATGCTCAAATGGTCGAATTACATGCAGTTGCCTGTGAACGCGCCTCTCATATCAGGTGCTGTGCAACAGAGCGGCCACCGAAGCGGAGCAGTGTTCTCAATGGTAGCAGTGAATTCAGCTGGTCATGGCCTCTGAAATCTTATGCTACATGTTGCCCGATTTCAGAAACCAAAACTGGCAAATGCAGTATCGGGGCAGGATGTCATGCATTCGTATTGTTGCATTCTACGCTGCATAAATTTTTGTATTCCAAGCATGCGTTGCGTCAGCACCTGATAATGTGTTTTTGTTGTGGCCATAACAGTGATAAACATGAGTAGTGGTACTACAATCAAACCTCATTATAGCGAAGTTGAAAGGGAAGCCAAAATTACTTTGTTAAGAATATTGACTATTGCCCTTTACTGCAGTATATGGGTAGGCGCAACTCCGATGCTCCGTGGCTGCTTATGTGATGAATTTTTATTACAGCAATAGACATTCCAGCCCGTGAAACTTGCGACTTTTTAGCACCTGATGTAACAGCCTTTCCAATAGCCTCCTCCTGTTCCACCGTGATGGTTTTTCACTTCCACGTTCCACTTGGCTCGCTCATATTGTTGTGAAACCGGCGAAACAGTGACATGGTCTAAGTGAACAGCTCGCACGCTGCAATGCGAAGTTCGTCGTGTTTGAGCAGCACGTGGCACACAATACGGTGCGCAGACTACACAGCTGGGCAAGTACTTTGGGGTGACCTTCATGACTTTTGGAGATGCAGTAAACCCTCGTTGTAACGAAGTGAATGAGATGAAGGGGGGAGGGGGGGGGGGGGGCAGAAAAATTTCGTATATGCGATAATTTGACAAAAGCGACTACTCCATAAAAGGTAACAAAGTATAGCTGAAATAGCACAACTCTGCGGAAGTCTAATACGGGTGTCGTGTTGCGCATTTTCGATTGCAAATTGAGCAAGATTGGGATCGAATTTCTCGGTCGCCATTGGCTTCTTTGCGCAAGCTGCGGGAGGGAGCCAATAGGTTCTTGGTTCGGCTGACTGGGCAATGCTCAGCAAGACGCGAACAAGGTGAAAACAGGAGCACCTAGATGCGGCCACCACATCTTTGTTATGATGATGGTGAGGGTACTGCGGAAACAGCGTGGGCAACAGCAGGTCACAGCCAGATTGCGATTGTCAGTCTCCTGCGATGGCTGGTTCCACAGGAGCACTTGAGGCGGCCACCACATTTTTGTTATGATGGTGAGGGTACTACGGAAACAGCGTGGGCAGCAGCAGGTCACAGCCAGACTGCGATTGTCAGTCTCCTGCGATGGCTGGTTTCACAGGAGCACCTAGAGGCGGCCACCACACTTTTGTTATGATGATGGTGAGGGTACTGCGGAAACAGCGTGGGCAATAGCAGGTCACAGCCAGATTGCGATTGTCAGTCTCCTGCGATGGCTGGTTCCACAGGAGCACTTGAGGCGGCCACCACATTTTTGTTATGATGGTGAGGGTACTACGGAAACACCGTGGGCAGCAGCAGGTCACAGCCAGACTGCGATTGTCAGTCTCCTGCGATGGCTGGTTCCACAGGAGCACCTAGAGGCGGCCACCACACTTTTGTTATGATGATGGTGAGGGTACTGCGGAAACAGCGTGGGCAGCAGCAGGTCACAGCCAGATTGCAATTGTCAGTCTCCTGCGATGGCTGGTTCCACAGGAGCACTTGAGACGGCCACCACATTTTTGTTATGATGGTGAGGGTACTACGAAAACAGCGTGGGCAGCAGCAGGTCACAGCCAGACTGCGATTGTCAGTCTCCTGCGATGGCTGGTTCTACAGGAGCACTTGAGGCGGCCACCACATTTTTGTTATGATGGTGAGGGTACTACGGAAACAGCGTGGGCAGCAGCAGGTCACAGCTGAAAGCCGGAAAGTGTGTCTTCTTTAATTTGATTACATTTCAGATCACAAAAATATACAGTAGAACCCTGCTGTTACGTTCCTCACTGCTGTGTTTTCCCGGCTGCTACATCATTTTCATCCAATCCCGGCATAGCTTCCATAGGATCCAATGTATAAGGAACCCCGCTGTTACGTAGTAGCTGTGAAAATGTTCCCGCATGATACGTCGCAACTTAGCACCCCGAACCCGCCTGGGCTAAAGTAGGCAACGCGCTCCAACCGCCATTTTGGCTTTTGACGAGTCTTGGCCGGGCTTGGCTATGGAAGTGGCTGCAAGAAGCCGCACGCCAGTTCGAGAGGCCGCCACTAGGTGGCCATTCGTGAAAAATGCTCTCACTATCATCACTGGGATTACGGTCACCGCATGGTTGTTGGACGGGTCGACTCCTCTTCTATCGTGCTATCGTCATTGTGCATTAAGCCTCGTGAACGTCAAACTTGTGCTTAGATGGCGTCGCGCAAGCGGAAGGCGCTTTTCCTCGAGGAAAAGCTGGACGCATTAAACGCAGTCGACAGGCAGCCAGCGCGGAAGAGAGTCGACATTGCCAAGGGCTTTGGTCTCTCACCCTCGACTCTTAACAGCATTGCTCGAAGCGTGCCGAGATAGAGGGGAATGCTGCGCTCTTCGGCCCGAAAGCAAAGCAGGCTCATGGCGCCAAGTATGGAAACCTCGACAAGGCTCTTCTTACCTGGTTCAAGCAAGCTCGCGCTGCCGGTGTCAACTTCAACGGCAGCATTTTGTGCGAGAAGGCGATGGACATAGCCGACAAACTGGGCATCACCGGCGTCCAATGGCTGGATCGACCGTTTCCGGAAGAGGCACGGCATTGCTTATAAGACGGTAAGTGGAGAAGCAGCGAGTGTCAACATGGAAGCAGTGGATGATTGGAAGGCCACCCTATCTGGAATAATTAAGGGGTATGACCCTCGTGACATTTACAATGCCGACGGCGTGGACTGCAGTGAGTGTGTCAACTGCGCAGCACTGCTACGCCCGGTGTGGCTTTCGTGTGGACTGTGAGATGGAAGCTGCCACGGAAGCTGAAGAGTTACAAACTGCCTCTTGTGTAGAAGAGCTAGCTGAGGCAATGAATGCACTGGGTGCCATGGGAGTCGCATACGACGACTACGTCGCCGTGGATGCTGCCGTTGTGACGTCAGAGTGTCAGAGCATCGCCGATATCATTGAGAACTCGGTCGCGAGTGAAGCCGCGGACTGTGATGGCGACGAGGAGCACGAGCCGCATGATGCTGGGGAGTTGCCAAATCCTAGCTTTGGAGAAGCCGTCGCGGCTCTGGACCTCCTCCGCAGGTACGTCGCACCTCACAGCGACACTGACAGCAATGCGGCCTTCCAGGCTATTGCGAAACGTGTGGCGATTTCTAGCGAGTGAAAGAAACGGCAAGCCACCGTTCCGGACTTCTTTAAGTCCTAAGTGCACTCTGTGGAAATAAATTGACTATAGTTGAAGCTGCACTTTTTTCATTCATTTTCGGAGCTTTCCTCACTGTTGCGTTTTACCGGCTGTTATGTTTTTTTTCCCCGGTCCGGTGAAAAACGTATGAACGGAGTTCCACTGTACCAATGAGGTAATTTATCGAGAGCACCCTGTGGCACTGTATGCTTCAACGGTGCTGCAGGATCTACTTCAGTGCAGCTGCAACGTCATGCAGTTGCCAAGCTTTTTTCTGCGACATCTGCGCAACTATATACATTATTTTAGAGGCTTGAGGCACTGTATGAACGGTAATAGATGACACCTAGTACGCTATACTTTTTTAAAAACGAGTTTCATATTCATGCCACATGCTACCACCATACACACTGTGCTGCATTTTTACCCTGCTTTGTCACCACAATAGTCGTGTGCTCTTAGCATATTATGATTGATATGAGTACACTATATTTTCTATGTTTTGTACGCTGCACGCTAGTCACAGGGAAATCTCTAGCTCATATGTGTTTACGTAAGACTGACATGACGCAAGTATGAGCAGCATTTCACACTAACAGACACACTCAGCAACATAACCAATTAGGGGGCCAGTGCAGTGTGCACAGGATAGAAGCATTACTTCTTGTGTTTTTTGTGCAGCCAATTACAGGCACTTTATTATTTTCTCCCTAGCAGTCAATAGAGAACCCAGAATAATTAGCATACCATTCATGTACGACATCGCTGAGTGGTGCACCAGCTCTGTTAGCAATGACTCAACATGCTTCTCATGTAGTTGAGTGGCTATTGCACGTTACAGCAGTTCAAGCACCCACATATTGCGCGAAAGAAAGCGAAGTCATCGGGCATTGATGTGTGCATAGCCATGGTTTTGTGCACGCTAGTCATATGCTGCTTTCTTCCGCCGCAGGGACGTCTGCGTGAGCAGGCGTTTGGTGTGTTGTGACACCACGTACGTGAGCACACGAGGGTCGGACCCTTTCTCGTGTAGCTGTGTGCGGCTTAGCCATGTTTGGGGAAAGGGGGATCCTGGGGGTTGAGCCGATGCCAGGTGTTTGGACCTTCAAGGCCCCCCCCCCCCCCCCCGGTGGAGGCAACACACTTCTTTGGCCTTCGCGTTAGGCCATACGTGCCGAATCCCCTTCGATGTTTTAAATGCCAGCGTTTCGGCCACAGTTCGCAGAGTTACCGAGGCCGCCAAACTTGTGTGAAATGCAGTGCCTATGAACACACCTCTGAAGCTTGCGAGAACTCTTTCCACTATGCAAACTGTGATGGGTAGCATGCCGGGTACTAGCGGTTGTGTCCATCCTGGAAGAAAGAAAAAGAAATTGTGACGATAAAAGTAAAAGAGAATATTTAATTCAAAGAAGGATGCAGGCAGGTAACCTACCTGCCAAAGAACAGCTTTGCCGAAGTGGCGCGTCAGGGACGGCACCACATGGGATGAGCCGGCAGTGAAGCCATCTGCCCTCCCTGCGGTTGCCGCTAGTGCTGCTCCGCCACCCCAGCAGAAGGGGCCATCGACCTCCAAGACGGTGGCCTCAAAGGTCTTGTCTGCCGAGACAAGGCCTTCAGGTCAAACCCAGCGCGTGTCCAGCGCCTCACAAGAGGCAGTGGACACAAAAACCAGCCAGAAGGCGCCACCAGCACCTAAGGAGCAGCGAGCCCCTCTTGATCGCTCCAAAAAAGACAAAACTCGCATCACAGCACCTGGAAAGGGCCCGTGAGCTAATCTCGGTCTCTTAAAACACACAGCACAAAACACATTTATCATCATGGAGACACAAATAATACAATGGAATGCTAGAGGACTTCTTCATAACCTAGATGACATTACAGAACTTCTGCACAAGAATCACCCAAAGTAGCTGTGTGTTCAAGCGACACATATGAAACCCACAGACACAAACTTTCTTCGTCAGTACACAATTTATCATAAGGACTGCAACGAGGCGAATGCCTCGTCTGGCTTTTGGTGTAGTAATAGTTGTCGACAAGTCAGTAGCTTGTCATCATGTCGCCCTTCAGATGCCCCTTGAGGCAATGTCAGTTCGGATAATTCTTTTTAATGAATTAATCAGTGTGTGTTGCATATAGTACATACCCCCAAATTATCTTCTTGGAAAAAGTGGTTTTTATAACCTAATTGATTGGCTCCCGGACCCCTACATACTCGTAGGCGATTTTAACGCCCACAACACCGTGGGGAGACTCGCGATGCGAACACGCGAGGTCGTTTTATTGAAAATTTGCTTGTAAACTCCGGTGCATGCCTCTTCAGCAAGAAGGAGCCAACGTATTATAATATTCATCATAATTCATACTCATCAATAGACCTGTCGATTGGATCTGCTTCAATTTTCCCTCACTTGCAATGGCATGTAACCAGAAACCCCTATGGAAGTGACCACTTCCCTGTAATGTTAAATTTAATACATCAGCACGAATGCCCTCCACACGCCCCCCGGTGGAAACTAGCCTCTGTCGAATGGAATTATTTTAAGGAATCCACTTACTTATCATGACATCTTATCACTGATTTTAGCATAGATGAAGCAGTAACATATTTTACTTGTTTTATACTCAATGCAGCTGAAAAGTCCATTCCACAAACACAAGGTCTCTCATGTAAAAGATGGGTCACCTGGTGGAATGAGCAGAAAATCTCATGGAATTTAAATTGGTAAAATCACAGGGAAGGCACACGCGGAGACAGGCAAGGAGGGCTAGTTGGGAGAGGTTTCTCTCGGGCATCACTTCCTACACCCAAGAGTCTAAAGGCCTACAAAATCTAAAAGAGCAGCAAATCCACCCATTGCCCTTAGTTGACGACCAAGGGACTACCTTGGATGACCAGGCCAATGCTCTGGGCGAACACTTTGAGCATGTATCAAGCTCAACACATTACACAAAATCATTCCTCAAATATAAACAATTAGCTGAACTTAATGCACTGGATCGTAAATGCCGTCCGGATGAACCATACAACCGTCCTTTTAATATTGTGGTGCCTTGAGCACATGTAGAAGCTCTGCACCGGGAGCTGATAGAATCGTATGACATAATTAAAAACTTACGCACTGACACACAGATGACACTTCTGGCACTTTTCACCTCTATCTGGGCTGGCGGATACCTGCCATACTCATGGAAGGAAGGTATTGTTATTCCCGTCTTGAAGCTGACCCTTCCTTGGTGGCAAGTTATCACCCGATAGCTCTTACAAGTTGCCTGTGTAAGCTGTTTGAAAATATGATTAATCGTTGACTCATGCATTTCCTTGAACTGAACAATATGCTTGATCTCTATCAGTGCGGTTCAGAGAAGGGCGGTCCACGGCTGATCATCTTGTGCGCATTGAAGGAAGTATCCGTCATGCATTTGTACATAAACATTTCATCCTATCGATATTCCTCGTTATGGAGAAGGCGTATGACACAACGTGGCGATATGGAATCTTGCGAGACTTGTTGGGAATGGGCATTCGTGGAAATATCTTAAACATACTAGAAAGCTATTTGTCCAAACGTACCTTCCATGTGAAAATCGGCAATGTATTGTCGCAACCTTTTATACAAGAAACTGGTGTACCCCAAGGAGGTGTGCTTAGCTGCACGCTCTTTATCGTGAAGATGAACACGCTTCGTGCTTCATTACCGCCAGCCATTTTTTATTCCATTTACATAGACGACATACAGATAGGTTTCAAATCCTGCAACCTTGCAGTGTGTGAGAGGCAAGTACAAGAGGGCTTGAACAAAGTGGCCAAATGGGCAGACGAAAACAGATTTAAAGTGAACCCGAACAAAAGTTCCTGTGTGCTTTTTACAAGAAACAAAGCGCTCATTGCAGATCCCAATATCGAAATGTATGGGCAACAAATACCTGTGAACAAAGAGTGCAAGTTCTTAGGCATTACAGTGAAACCTTGTTAAACCGTAGTTGGCCAGAGCTCGGAAAAAGTACGTACTAAACGGTAGTCTAGTACATACAAAAGCAAAAGCCCTAAATAGTCAAAATAGCATGAGATCGCCCGCTTACCTGTCAAAAACGGAATTCTGAGAGAGTGATGAAAGGGGGGAAAAAGCATGCAGTATTTATTCACTTTGTGTGACAGAAGTGTTAATTTCGTTTGATGCTGCCGCGGCCTAGGAGCGACGACAGCGGTCTCAAACTTACTGAAGCTGCGAGCCAGCTTTTCAGCCAGCCCCTTCTTCTCGGCAAACACTCGCATGGCAGATTCCTCATTGTCATTACGTATTCTCCGTGCACGCGCACGGTAGCGCTGCAAAACTCGCTGGGCACCTTTTTTATTGCGGGGTGCTGGTCTCATTGCGACGATTGCATTCATGAGGCTGATGTAACGCACAGCTTCTGCCACTGTCGGGCCTGAATCGCCTGTGCTGTCGCTTTCCGTGTTGTCCTCATCACTCTCGCAAGTCGACACTTCGGCAACAACAGAGGCAACGATGGCGAAAAGTCGAACCTCGTAGCCGACATCTCTTCACGGTTGCAGCAGCGCTGCCAAGCACCTTCTTCACATTCCAAATGACACACACCGTAGTGAACAGCAGATCCCTGTCGAGTGCCAGCGCCGAGTTCTTCGTGTCACATTCAATAGCACAAACAATGTCTAATTTTTCTTCTATGCTGAGCACCCGGCGTCTTCTTTATCCGAGCTTCAGCATGACGCGAGTCCTTGATTGCACGACGCCACAACGCTCTCTGGCACGGCGCCGAAATGATGATGTTGATGTGGCTTCACGTGCAAACACACAGGCCGCTTGGAGGCTGTTGTTCCGATCGAGGCTTGTTGTTCTGCCGGGCTGCCCCATGGAGATGACGCACCGCCATGTTTGCGCGACGAAAAGTGGAAACACTGCTGTATTTACACAATTGTAAGTTGAGTTGAATGTAAGTTGACCCCCCCATATCGTGTGCGACTGGAAAAAATAAATAAAAAAGAAGAGCATACTCGAGGGCGCATTCGATAACGAAAATTTATTAGTAGCTGACATGGACACTGGACTACTCGCCTTCACTAGTGCTGCCATCGTCATCGCTGCTACGGCCCCACAGCACGTCGTCGTCCAGTGAAATTCCGCATTTGGCAAACGACTGCACTACGACATCTTGTGGAACAGCAGCCTACGCCGAATGCACCCAACCACACACAGCCGTCAGGGAGGCTCTTTTGACAGGTTTGGTTGGCGTAAGTTCGCGGTCTTCTGCCACCAGCCACTTGTTGTACTTACGGCGGAGCATGTGCTTAAAAGGCGAAGGTCCGGGCTTGTTTCATGACCATGTCGCACTTCACTGGCAGGGACTGATCACGCATTTCAGCGACGTACGCCGCAAGCATGGCCTACAGCTCCGGAAAGTGTCCAGACTTCAGCACGTGAGAAATTCCTCACTTGCCGTCACAGGTGAAAATTTCGCTTCACTGCAGTCGCCACTCTCGCACCACCCGTTCAGAAACATCGAACTTGCGGCCCGCTGCGCAGTGATTTGTTTCTTCGGCGTAAAGGATGGCAGCCCTCTTGAACACTGCTGTGAACGTGGGCCAAATGATTAGTGGGCCTGGAGCACTCATGACGGCTGAGGAAGCATGGAAGTAGCACGTAGCCGGCAGTCAAGCCGAACGCGTCAAACCAATGCCTTTGGTCAAACTAAGAGTGCTAAGAGCATAGAGAAAGCTAAGAGCTACAGGGAACGAGAAACACGTGAGTGGTGTCTGCTCTTTCATGAACTACCAATGCTCCCCGCAAGCGCCGCCGTTCTGAGGGTGCCGCCGCGAATGGAACAGTGGCGCTTCGATCAACTATTGACACGCCCCCATGAGTGTTGTGTGCACTGTAAAACTCTCAAAAATGTTGAAAAACCCTTCCGAAAAGCAAACAAACACGCGGGATAGAGAAAAGGTACGGGTAGGGCCATAGAGCAAACATAAAATTGTAACTAACTAATTTACTCGCATAATGATCGCACCCCGAATTTTGTTGTCAAAATTCTATTTTTTTTCCCCCACGTAATGATCGCATCCTGAATTTGTCGCAGCGATATGTCGTGTGCCAAGTCTAGCTAATGATGATCACGCTTACCATCTGTCGAATGTGGCGCGAACGACTCTTGAAGACATACCAAGTGGTCTGCACGCACCCAACATTCTTAAGGAGATGCCCCATTTTATTCCTTTCATCACTTTTCGCACTTCCATGAAAAAAAAAAAAAAAAAAGCTACAACCAAACTTGCCTCGGCTTTATTATTTGTAGGCTTCATAATGGTTTTGGTCAACAACAACATAAAAGGGCGCCTTTCGATTCTTCTTGTCTACACTGGTGGGCACGCAACAAATCACGAGCGGCAACGATAGTGGTCACTTTTACACTGATACGTTACAAGTGTACCCTATTTATACGCCGACGCTTGTAACGCAGCTAAGATATTCGCCTACCCTTAGCAGAAGCGTGCCGTATTAAGATAGCAGTGAAGGTATCTCAAGGTGAAATGCTTAAAAAACAATGAACTTGCTGGAAATTTTATCCTGCACAACATGGGGCACTGACAGGAAGTGTTTAATGAACCTTTACAAGAGCCTGATTCGATCCCAATTGGACTATGGTGCCGTGATCTATCATTCTGCTGCCCCAAGCGGGCTAAAGATGCTAGATCCCGTCCACCATCTAGGGATCCGACTGGCCTCTGGTGCTTTCAGAACAAGTCCAATTGAAAGTTTATATGTAGAATCAAATGAATGGGCACTCCATCTGCAGAGAGTATACATCAGCCTAACATATTTTCTGAAAGTTCACTCTAATCATCAAATTCCATGTTCCAATACCATTAATGATATGACGTGTGCTACACTCTTTCGTAATCGTCGCTTTGTAAGACAGCCCTTTTCACTGCGTGTGAGAGAGCTTAGCGTTGAAATGGATGTCCCACTCCTCAAAGATCGCTTAATGCCTCTAGCTAATAGTGGCAAAAGTGGCAGCTAATACAATGTGATACTATATCTTTTCTACACGTTACAAAGCATGCTCCAGAGATTGAAATACGAATGCATTTCCTGGAACTCTAGTACAAGCATTCTTGCATGAAGTGCTACACAGACGCATCGAAGTCACATGACGGGGTGTCCTATGCAGCCATCAGTCCATCCTTCTTGGAATCCGATGTACTGCATGTGGAAACAAGTATTTTTACGGCTGAGGCCTACGCACTATTGTCGGCTGTGAAGCATATAAGGAAATCAAAACTCCAAAAATCAGTTATATGTACAGACTCCCTAAGGGTCATGAAGGTCTTGATGTCATTCTGTAAGCACAAAAATCCAGTATTTAATGAACTCTATTCCGTCCTGTGTAAAGTGTATATATCTAACCAGCATGTTATTATATGCTGTGTGCCTGGCCACAGGGGCATCGAGGGTAATGTTTTGGCAGACCAGATGGCCATGTCAATTACATCGCATGCTGTTGATCCTACCGCTGCAGTCCCTGGCACAGATCTGAGGCCTGTCTTACGAAGGAAACTGCGAAATCACTGGCAACGCTTGTGGGACATGGAAACAAATAATAAGCTGCACGTAATAAAGCCACGGTTAGGTTTCTGGCCCTCTGCAACAAAATCACACCGAACAGATATTCTGTCATCTCAGAATAGGACACACATTTGGCGCCTATAGTTTTTTACTCACTGGATATGAACCGCCAACCTGTGGTAGATGCAGGGAGAGGCTGACGGTCCTCCACGTCCTCCTGGAGTGTCGGGAAGCCGAATCTAAGAGAAAGAAACATTTTCCCCTCGCACACCGGCAACATCCCCTCTTCATCCTGTAATGTTCCTCGGCCCAGAACCACTCTGTGACACCAACACAGACCCAGGTTTCTTGAAAGATGTCGTGTTACATGTTATTAGCCCCATACATTCGTAGCGCTTCCTCTCTTCAGAGGATGCCGCTGTGATAGTTGTTTCGTATAGATATGCCTCTAGGCCCTTGTGGTTTAAGGACTCTGGTGAGGCAGTAGTGCTAAAGCCAATTTTAGCATCTGACATATTTTATATAGCGTATCATTCTTTTGCAATGCATCTTAATGCTCATATTACCCGTCATTTGTCAATGCCATTATTTTACTACACATAGATTTTACGCACCTTATAGTGACTATCTTTAAGGGCCCCTTTACAGCCACATCACATCAACTTCATAGAAGTCATGATTCCACTGCAAACTCATTAACACTGGCGTGGCGCTCTTTGGCCATACCTGGTTCTTGCGCCGCTAAACACCACACATTCAGTCATGCTGATTTTTTTGCAGTCACGAGCACTGGAATGTGGTTCATTCATGTGCACGAAAAACACGACATGAAAACAGCCTATTCCGTGCAGTATTGTTTAGTTGGAGTAATGAAACAATCTCTGGTGCAAGTTACGAAATCTACATGTGCACCCAAACGCTTTCTGCTTCCCTTTCCTTCGTACACAATATGCAGTTTTAAGACATGGGTTGACCTCCGTGGGCTTTTAATACAGAAAGTGAACCGTACAGACCAAAAATAATAATGCTGAGAGGTCATAAATGGCACTGTTACGCTGTTGTCGCAGGCCTCTTGTGCGGAAAGGCAAGACGCACATTATCACATGCATTACAACAAAATGAATACCCACCCAAGCAAGCTTGCTGGGCATGAAATCTTTTCTATTCAAGGCCACTATTCTTCTCAGGCTCCTCAAGAAACTTGTGCAGCGAATACATTCTATACAAACACAAGCTCCTTGTGTGTCTATGAACTTCGTAGGGCTTTTGCTTGAGCAGCTTCCTCCTTTCACTGGTTGTTGGTGCAGCCAACGGTGGTACAGTGCCGCTTGGACGTGTAGCTTTTGTACATCTCGCTCGGAAGACGCGGTAAGAACACGTCTAAATCAAACAGCCCACCAGATGTGCCAAAAGTGCGTTTAAAAACAGAACAACATGCAAATATGCATCGCAAGAACACGCACTGCAGTGCATTTTCTCCTGTCTCTAGCAGCCCTCACCAGAAGGCAGCACCTGGTGTCAAGACTATTAACAGGGCTGACACTTGCGCTATGAGGCTATAAAAATATCTGGTCTACATACAGTTCGGGTTCACTGAAGTGAGTGTGTAAAGTTTGTGTAAGTTTGGCGGCGGTGCATTCCGGCATTGCTTGCCACTGCATCTACACAATGGCCACCGCGTCGCATTCCCGTTAGAGACAAATGTAGCATGAGGTTCCTGCTGGCAGCATTTCTGGCATTGTGTCAGAAAGGGTTTTGTTGGCGTACTTCGATGCATCTGATGTAGAGACAATTCGCGTCATGGGTCGAAGATGATGCACCACCAGAAATGATGGCTCAAGAATATTTCCCTTCAGTACAACTTACCTTTGCTTTTCATGAATCATCATGGCTTATAGTACTTATATTCCTGAGAAATTGTTTGGCAAGTAAACCTTGCAAAGGACTGTGCTCTTGAAACGTAGCTTGTGCAGCTTTGCCAACTGGAGTTTACAGGCTTTATGCATGTTGGCTGGTCTGCATCGCCCTTGCTTGCAGCGGTGGGATGCACTCTTCTGTCCTGAAAGCTGGGACAGGAAAGATGTGTTCGACCTTCCTCTATGTAGTGTTGTGTACTGCACAGCCATCGCTCGTGTTCGAGTATATGTTTGAGCACCTGATGGCCACACAATGCGTCGGCATGTTTGCAACAGCCGAAATCAAGTGCGCAACAAGAAAGCACGCCGAAAGAGACACCCATCAACTTGCAAATGTTGTGTGGACGACGTGCCTGGGAGCAACTGAGAGATTAGCAGTCGTGTACAGTTCTGGGACATTAGCCATATCCACATCACTACCACTTGCTATCCAGGTGCATGCGTCGTCTGCTTAGCACTATTTGAAAGCTGCTAATACGACAGTTAGACAATCACCAGCCCTGTAGCTTTGCCAAGATTACATTGATAGTACAGTCAACGACCGATTTTTCGGACCCTCTAGGGAACATAAAAACGTCCGAAAATTCAGGCAGTCCGAAAAAATGAATGCGTGCAAAAAAACGCACCCTTTTTATTTTTTTCTCAGATCTAGAGGTAAAGGGCGAAGTAACAGGCTTCCGAAACCCTGCCACAGCATCAGTGAAGTGGCTATAAAAAGAGGCGTTCAAAAACTCTGTATGCAGCCGACTGCCGGTTTATTATGTACATGTGCATCGTCGGGCAGCCGGTGTTATTGCTGCAGGGGCTTGAAGAACTTGTTGATTGTTGTTTTGACGGCGTTCTGGTTGCATGCGATCAATTCGCCTCGATCTGAGCAAGGGTCATGTCAGCACTGTACACCGATGAAAGAGTCAACAGTGCTCGCGTCAATTCGGCGCTTGTAGGTGGCGCAGGCATTGGCTCCTCATTTTCAACATCGGAGTCTTCTGAATCCCCCACAACCCGACGGACTATTTCCTCGTCAGTCAGTTCTGCGCGGAAGTCGAGCTTGTTGTCAGCGTCAACAAACTGTTCAAAAGTTATTTTCGTGGGTATGGAAACCCCAGCAGAGCGGAGGTCGTTGATCACGTCGTCCGACGGTACTGCTTTCCGCGCTTCGATGCCATCGGCGAGGACTACGAAGACGGAGTGGGCACCTTCGAAAGCAAGCGAAATCCTCAAGTTGCGAACAGTGGAGTTCGCTGACGAGCGTCGAAGCACCTAGGCCTAGCGTCGCAGAGCACACTTGACACAACAGACAACCACACACCACGCTAGCCAAAATGTGGCCTGCGCAAACAAACAAACAAAATGGCGCCGCTCCGGAAACTCGCCGGAGGCGGAAATGCGGCGATGAACATAGCCAGCGTGGCCAGACCAAATCGGTGTGTGACGACTAGATTCGGCCAGTTGTGGTTCAAAGTGGTGATATGCTTCGGCTGCAAGTGGATTTCCTTCTCAAGGGCGCTGCGCGAGAAGCCAAAAGACCTTCCGTCCCTCAAAAAGTCCGGAAAATTGGACGGCGGGGGGTTTGAGCGTCCGAAACTTCAGATGTCCTTATACATTGATTCTATGGGGCTTGTGGCGGTGCTGCGAAGACGTCCGAAATATCAGGCATGTCCGAAAATTTGGGCGTCCGAAAATTCAGTCGTTGACTGTATATGCTTAGCATTTATAGGCAATTTAGCTCAAGTGAAATTTCTTTGCAGTTGGCCTTTAAAGGCCCCTTACCAGGTCTGGCTATTTTGAGCTGACAAGTGCAGAGCATACATTGCGTGATAACGATCGTGTCTGCAAAGTATTACATTGCTACACGCCGCGGAACCGAACGCTGTTTTTTTTTTTTTTCTCCTCGCCGCCGCCGCGCTCCAAGCCGGAGGTTTATGTACTCGCGTCCCTGCACCTATGTACTCAAGTTCGCAGTGTGACATCGTTTGTGGTGACACGTGAATTGAAGCTTAGATAAATAATAAAACACCCAAACGGAATGTCTGTGTGTTTTTTGCTTCACCTTGGACCGAAGCAAGAGCGATGGTACTTCCGCTTCGTCTGCTTGTTCCCATGGTCGTGCGGTCACATGCACAGGTACCGAAACTATGCCATTTTCTACCGTGTTCCAGCGCATGATCATGCCCGGCGATCCACTTGTTCTGCCTCGGTATTCGTGTGGCACTGAATTATACCGCTAGTCATGTGTCCTTGTGCACAGCGCGCAAAATTGTGCGCTGCGCGAAATGATAACAGCTCACGCGTAACGCCATCAGCGGAAATGAGCGTTGCCGAAAAAAAAAAAGAGAGAAGAAAAAAAAAGTGAAGGCTGGGCATGTGACTTCCGTGTCACGCGATCCTCAAGGTTTGGCATGGGAGAACGCAGGGAAGGAATTTCGCTTGCGAAGGCAAGACGGGGCAAGTGGAGAGGGAGTCCCACTATGCAGTGGAGCCCGCCTGCTGAAATCATGGGTTCGTGGCACTGAAATATTTTTATCCCGGCTATTAATGAGCCGACTTGAAAAAATTTTTGCGGCATAACCAAAATTTGCTATGGGGCCTGGTGAGGGACCCTTTTGGGGGGTCGTGGCTTCCGAACTCAACTTCCTTATTTTCTCATGGATTTGATAGAAATGGGCAGAATTATTGATAATGTTGCTGTAGTGTGTGGGCTTCTCATCTGTGTTCTTGGGACAAAGGAACGACAACACAGTAGTGCAAACAATCACAAGGGCATTTATTGCACCTTTCATAGATCAATGCCTGCTAGCCGAGTTGCTATCCACAAAACATGCCAATGGGCGCGCGACAAATCTAAAAGTCCGACTCACCGCGACCGGATAACGAGCAAATATGTTCGCCCCATGCTGGATCCCAACGCCTGGTCGTTCGTGCATACGGTCACGCGAACGGTGGCACGTTCCAAGGAGGCAGTCTCGCAGAAGCATGGATGGGTGCGCGCGCGAGACGTCCGCGGCGTTCGCCGACCCACAGCCATCCCTGCGCCATCGCAACCATCGGCCTTCCCCTTTCTGCGCCCAAGTAACCCCGCTGTGAGGCGGCGTTAGCAGCGCAACACTCGCGTCATCTCTCGTACTGCGCTTCAACCACACCGACCGCCGCGGGTCTCAGGCCACGCAGCGAAGCCGGATTACGGGAGACAGGAGCTATGCGGAAAAACAACGTATCAGGGGACGCGTGAGAGTCTCGCATCCCCACAGGTGTTATAAAATTTTAAAGTCAAACCTCAACTTTGTTATTTACAAATGTTTTTCTAATTTTGGGCTTGTTCCAAGCCTGAATAACTTACAAAATAGGATATAAGACTTGTTCTAAGCACTGTGCGTACCCAAGTGAATGGTTGAGGTTAAGACATTTTTTTTATTTTTAATTTACAACGTAATTTTCTTTAGTTTTCATTTTTTTATGAGGTGATTGTATAATAGGCACCTAGACTGTGAACTAGTTTAATCATCAAAAAAAAAGTCATGCTGGAAAAGCAAGAATATCATGATGGGAACCGTGCTTCAAGGACTATAGTAAAAGAAGAGAGAGAGAGAGAATTTAAAAAGATGTAGCAGTCGTGACGAAGTCAGCGGAACAAGCTGTGCAGTAGGCAAGAAAAACAGTTTTGAAAAAATGGCTTTCAATGTTGTGCCTTAGATTTTACTTTATCAAAAGGCGCCAGGATTGTAGTCATTCATGTTCTATTGAATGCAGGGCATCTGGAGTGTTTTGCATTTAGTCTGAAGTGTATTGCTTACCTTTTTTCCCCAAGCCATTCTTTTCTGCTGCTCTTTGAAGAGCACTTCGGCCAGATTACAGAGCAAGTGTCGCACAATATTCCACGAAAGCACAGTGGGTCCCAGCTTTGTATTTGCATACTGTCTTGTCGATGCTGTCTGGTGAAGCGGGAGGCTTACCCCTTAGCATCGCTCACATAATGTCTCTATTGCATTCAATGACGCATATTCCCCTTTTTTGTAGCAGTGACCAGATGACTGAATGAAGGCTTTTGGCACTACTTAAAATTTCTTTTCCCTTGACAATGGCTGAGGAGCTCATCAGAAAGGCACTGGTACAAAGGCAGCAATGCAGCTGAAGCAAGGATGGCTTGTAAGCCATTTATGCAGAGGTTTCCCCTGTACAGTGATGGAAGTGCTGTGCCAATTGTGCCAAACTGTGCCTGCTCTGAAGAAATGCTGCTAAATGCTTCTCCAAATTCTCCAAATTGTCGTTTATTGCATGTATTGCAGCACGCCTACACCGACATGCACCTGCTTCGGATATTCGAGCAGGCAAAAAAAAACATGTTCAACAATGTCCGACACTGAAGTATATGAGTGTATCTCAGGTAGGGCCTGGGACCCCCTCCCTTTCTGAATTCACTAGTGTATATGGAGAATGCAGCAGTACCGTGGGGAAGTGGGAATAATTATAGCAGGTGCAAAAAACACCAAGAGTTGGTATCCCCACACTTGGTTTCTGGCATTAAAGTCTCTAGCTTGGCTCACAAACGTGCTCTTGGGGCAATGGAATGAAAACACAGTTGTGCAAACAATCAAAAGGGCATTTATTTCCCCTTTCATACACTAATGCCTGCTAGCTGAATATGGGCGTGAGACAAATTGAGGAAGTCCGACTCACCACGACTGAATAGTGAGCGAATATGTTTGCCCCGATGCTGGACACCAATGTCTAATTGTTTGTGTGTACGGTCACTCGAACGGTAGGGAGTTCGTACGATCGTGTTTGTCCATCTCGGCGCCCCGCTCCAAAGCTTTTCTCGGGACGGCCCCGCGAAGTGTGGATCGGCGCACGCACGAAACGTACGCGTCGTGCGCCAACCCCAGGCCGAAAAGGGACGGCCTACTCCCTTTTGTGCTCGAGTAATCCCCCCATCGGGTGGCGTTAGCAGCGCAACACGTGCCACCTCTCATGCTAATCTGTAACCACACTGCCCACCGCCGATGGTTCACTGCGCAGAGAAGCCGGATTACAGGAACACAGGAGCCATATGGGGAAAACAACATCAGGGGACATGTGAGACTCAAGCGTCCCCACATCTCCACAAGCTTAACTCTTTGAGGGTCGAATTATTTTGAAAAGAACTTTCTCAGGTGGTCAAATTACTTTATTGCGGATCTTGAATGTACAAAATGTATAAAGTCGGGAATAAATAGTAAAAAAAAATTAGAAACAGTATTTTGGTGTCGGCATCACTCAGAACTGCAAAATGTTCAATAGTATTTCAGAGTGTGGTACTCCTTGAAACACGGGTCTACGCACAGCGCCTTATCGCATTCTGCACACCTAATACGCATGTCTGTTCTCCTCTTGGAGTGACGAGTTGTGTTGGTACACACATGACATCTCTGCGTGCAGCTGCCTTGGGCATAGGTATGAGGCACCCTCTCGCGTAAGCGCGTTGCCGCAGAGAGCGAGAATACCTCGTGAATGCCGGTGATAAACAAGCTAAGAGCAGCGCCAATCAAGATAGAAATCAACTTCTGCCGCCCCTGCAAGAGAGTGCCGACAAAGAGAAAAATCACATTTCGCACGCTTCCGTTGCGATCACGCAGCGGAACCGAAACCGCGAAAGCGCGTTGCCACAGAGAGCGAAAATACCTTGTAAATGGCGGTGATAACCAAGCTAAGAGCAGTGCCAATTAAGATAGAAATCAACTTCCGCAACCCCTGCAAGAAAGTGTCGACAAAGAGAAAGATCACGTTTCACGCACCTCCGTTGCGATCATGCGGCGAAACCGAAAACGCAAAAGGGCTGTTGCCACAGTCTGCGCGACGTGCTGAAGCTAGAAATCAGTTCTGTTTATCTCTGCAAGAAGGTAGCAGAAATTTCAAACGCTTCTTGCAAGTCCTAAGAGGTGGCAGCACCTCCCAGTGAGCACGCATCGTCATTATGGCGCGAAATTTCAAACGGAGGGTCGAAACCGTACACGTACGGCAAAGACCTTGCGGGACAGAAAACCGCCGCCGTACATGTACGGCAAAAACCTTCAAAGGGTTAAATCACTACATACTCTAGTGATCACACTGTCCAACATCAATGCGTGCTTCGTAAACAAGATGTAGTACATGCGACAGTGGCCGCACCGAGGAAATGTCCACACCCTGTCCATCATGCATGCCGACAACTTCTCTGGGGTACACCGCTGTCGTCTGTTGGTCACAGCAGCAGCTCTGCAGACTTGACGGCATGACTCCAGGCCAGGATCCCGGAAATGGCGACATACTAGTCGGCACGAGCAAGCATCGCTTGCACCGACCAACCCTGCTGGCGAGAGCCGCAGTAGCTGTTGGTGACTGTTGGTGCTTTTCGCTGTCGCTGAGGGTTGCGAGCTGGACACAGGCGGCCGCTGAAGTCGTCGTGTCCATCTGGCCACAGCCACCTCTATTGCCTGATGTGATCGTAGTCTGGGGCAGCAGCGCAGACAATGTGCAGGTGACAGCAAACCAAGGGTGACTCCACTCACGCTTTGTACACTCAGTGCACTCAACAGTCACTAAAGTAGTGCAAGAAGCAGGAAATCTGCATGCACATCACCCATGGGGTGCGATGTCCAGTTCGACTAATATCCCTGTCACATGGGCAAACTTGAGTGCACTTTGAGGAAGTGCACTTCATTGCTAGTGTCATTCTGAGGCTGCCACACAGGAGTGCTTGGTGACACGTACCGCAGAGCTCACTCGACGGCAAGTCTGTTTGGTGAACACACTTCGTAGCCTCATTAGCAATGAGTGAAAAATAAGTAATATTGAAAGTAATATCAGGAGTAATGTCTAATGCCGTTTTACCTTAAATTGCGAATGTTACAAGGTAGTAAGATGTGCAACAACGAAAAAAAAAAAAAAAGAACACGCAGCAAAAAACTAGGAACTTGCGCTCAAGCTGTTTACGGCCACGCCGGGTAAGAGCCGCGCAGTTGTTTGGTGGAACGCATCATTTGGACTGGTAGTGTTCTAGTCTTGTTGTCATGTCTTGGCTGGTGTTGATTAATCTTGCTGTTGAGGTTGTGATGAATTATTTCACTTACACTTAAGTTTATTGTAAGTGCTGTTTCTAAGAATAACAAACTGTTTTTGTACGTGCATTTTTAAGTTAAAAAATATCCGCATTTCCTTATGACTCACAATCTTCATCACCACCAATTTGAAAGAACACTTTTCTTTCTTGTCTAGCAGTGCGCCGCCAAAACGACACTCAGTGTGCTAAGTGCACTTGCTCAAAGAGCACTGTAGTTTGCTCATGTGACAGAGGTATAACAAAAGATAGACAGCTACTCAGATGCTAAGTTCACTTGAACAAAGCTCACTTTCTTGATTCGAAGGAGTAATCTCAATTCATGTGAGGCTAACTAGAATGAGGGAAGCAAAGTGCGACACTTCAGTGCCATGGTCCACCAGGCTGTCTCCCTTCACATGTGACATGCAGCTTCGCGAAGCCTTTGGAAGCCGGATTACAGGAGGCACAAGTGCCATGCTGGGAAAACATCAGAGGACACATGAGTGTCGAGTGTACCCACAAGCTAAGGCTTATTTCAAGAAACAAGTTCTCAGTATTTATGCAGAATTGCACAAGGTTCCAGCTGTTACACTTACCAGCACTGCAGAAAAATGTGAATGCATTTTGCCGTAGGTTTTGAGAACCTAGTTGAGCTAAGCACAGGATTTCTGTTAAATGGATATTACCTCCTCATTGCATGGCTTCAATCCTGCAGTTGGGATGTGTGCTGTAAAGGGACTGATTACATTAATTAGGGGAACATTTGTTAACTAGCTAATTCCACTCTGCTATTTACCTTTCAGGTAATATCTGCCTCTTCAATTAATTTTTTTTTTAATTTATAAATAGCTGATATCACTCTGCTATTTGCCTTTCAAGTAATGTCTGCCTCTTCAATTAATTTTTTTTAAATTTATAAATACTGCAATCCCCAATGGGGATTTTGGCATGTGGTTACAAAAGTTAGAAGATCTCAGAGAATGGCAAGGTTGCAACAAAAAGAAAAATACAGTAGAACAAAACAAGAAAAACACTACTAAAGGTGAGCAGCAAACATGTTTAGCATGGGCTTTAGCAAAATATAATTGGTAAGCAAGTGCCAGTTTAATATAGTCCTAGGGAAAAGAGTATTTAAAAGCATCTTTTTTAGTCTGAAAGGGAGTGATTCGTGCCGTTGACGTGTAGCATATCCAGTAGAAAAGGTTTATGGTTTCGGAAATGTCTATGGAGTACTGCCCTTTAATTAACTGAAACAAGAATTTCAAGCTGGTAATCCGATTTCAGTTGGTTTATGTTCGCTTTCGATAGAAGAGAAGTTGCAGAGGTGCATCCGAAGCAGTTGAAGACAAACCGAGTAGCCCATTGTTGTATTCTTGCTGATGTGATAGAATTGCAGATTGATAGAATTAATGTGATAGAAGTGATAGAATTGAATCTAGCTGATTTGAGAGAATTGCAATATTTATCTAGCCCAGAATGCCTTTAATATCTTTTTCCATTAAACTTTCGACAAATCACATGGGAACACAGCACATAATCAAATGTGTATTGTACAGTTATGGATACATTCCGTGGGAATTTTATTTAGCGTGGATGTATAGTGGTGCGTGCACAAAATCGCTCCTTTTCACCTTTTCATCTTCTGTGTTTACCATCAAGGGTGCTATGTTTTGTTTTAGGGCAGTGACGTGTATGCATATATGTACTAGTGAAATTTGCTCTACCACATCTGGGGCTTGGAGGGTATAAATATATTGGCAGGCTGATATTACACCCTTAATATTAGTCTTTCTTCAGGTACTGCAATAAGAAATTGTAATCACAATATTTAGTTAGCACTGTTGGTATGAATCTTCTAAGTCTGAAAGTTTAAAATGCCTACAAGGCAGAACTTGTTCTACATAAACTGCTGTGTAGAATGTAGGTATTAGCTAGTTAACAAATGTTCCCCTAATTAATGTAATCAGTCCCTTTACAGCATACATCCCAACTGCAGGATTGAAGCCATGCAATGAGGAGGTAATATCCATTTTTTTCAAGCTTTCGGGCTCTACAAGAAATAGTGTAATTACTATTTGCACAATATTTGCTCCTGTAGGTAATTAATACGAGGGATGTTCCAAAAGTAAGCTTTGTCATTTTTTTTAAACAAGTTGGTACACCAGGTAAAACAATCGCCATAAAACTCCACACCCGTTGCTGGTTCAGCGACCGAAGGAGTGTCAACGGAGGAGGAGTGGCATGTGTAGAGCACCAAAGAAGAAAGAGTAGCAGCAGATTGGTGTGCCCGAGGTTATTCGAGTACAAATCACGATGGCAGTCAGATGTGTGCGGACAATGTGGTTGCCAATGAAAGTGCATGCTGTTATCCGGTATGATGTTCCCTGCATTGAAAGCTGCACTTTCGGGACGTCACTTCCAATACAGTTCTGAGGTGGAGCAGGCTGTGCGACAATTCCTTGCATTGTAGGTCACCGAGTTTTACCAGAGTGGTTTCTTCAAACTGATTGCACGCTACGATAGATGTCTCAGTTTCGGTGGCGACCATGTGGGAAAATAGTGCAAGGTGGGTAGTTCATGGTTCCGTGGTGTATTTTTTTTTTTTTTTGGCAATAAAGTTTTTGTGTGAAAATAAATGACGAAACTTGCTTTCAGAACGTCTCTCGTAGTTTGCAGTGTGTAACTTACTTGTCTAACTTTATTCTTTGCAGCACGTGGTTGCGGTTTCTTCATTTCCCAAGCGCAAACAGGCTATAGAATTGCTGCTCCGGAAGAATGCTAACATCAACGAAAAGAACGAAGAGTAAGTCATTTTGTGATTTACAACAAAATTTTATTTCTTTCTATACAGAGCTCATAAGCGTTAACACATCACCATAGTAGCACTAGTAGTTCTTCACACTGCTCTCTTCTATTCAGAGCCATTAGCTAATGTTTTACCCTATGTCTTTGAATTTAAGCCCTTGCTTTCTTGCAAGATGTTCGACAAATCTCTGTAGTCAGTTTAGAATAGGTGAAAGTTGTAAGCATTTTCTTCAACAATATGCAAGGCTGACTCAGAAAGTACAGCAGCTAAACATAGCTACCACTGTCGTAACAACCACACATCACTAAACATTGGTGGTGAATTGTATAGTGGGCGTGTTGGAAAACATTACTCCTTTGCTGATCGTGTGACTTTGTGTGTACATTGTGTGAGGAACAAAGTGGCAGCACTTTACCTCCATTTTGATGACTTGAATACAACCGAAAGATGGAAACTTGAACACTGGGTAAACATTTTGATGAAGGGGGCCTTATCTTCCTTGATGGTGCTTCTGTATATTCTGGCCTGCACCTCTACCAGTTTTGTCACAAAATGACACTTGAAGATATACACTGCATTGGCAAGACAGCTAGCTGGACAAGATGGACAAGCCTGCCTCATCAGTCTGAACGTATTCTTTCTCAGAACCCCCCCCCCCCCCCCCCCATCTTCCATGGTGTGCATTCCAATCGTAATTTCTTTCTCACTGCTGGCTCATGACAATATATTCTCCCACCAGGGGTGCGTGTGAAAGAGAACTGGAAGCATTCAAAAGGAGGGATTAGAGGTGGGGTCATGTTGCAGATTCACCGCAGTCAGGCAGGCACATTGAATCACTTTGTGCGAGTGAGCGCATTCATAGCAAGTGTCAATTCTGTGGCATGCTGCTTAAACATGAAAGGAAAAGCTCATTTGCACTTGAGGGCAGTGTCGATTGGTAAATCCACTGGTATATTTGTTTTTTTTTTAACCGTTTGACAGTCAGACGTAAATATGCGGCGCCGCGAACAAGTCCCAAATGGCCGATGCCGTATATTTACACCGTGTCTGGTGTCTGTATGTTTGAAAAACATGCCAATTTTTCAACTCTCTGTAGCCCAGCAAGTACTGTTGCCTAGCAACTTGCTCCCTGTTAGAAGTAGTTCCGAAATGACTTGGTATTAAAAATGTCCCTCTTGAATTTCTGTTCACCGTGCTACCATGGTTAATGCTGCCGGCTTTACCTGTCGCACTGGCATAGTGGCTTTTGTGCTGCTCTGCTATGCCCAAAGTCGCAAGATCACAGCCTGGTTCTGGCGGCCGCATTTCGATGAAGTGAAATGTAATAACGCCAGTGTGCCATGCATTAGGGGCACATTAAAGAACCCCAGGTGGTCAAAATTAATCCCCACTGTGGTGTGCCTCATAATCATATCGTGGTTTTGGCGTGTAAAATCCGAGAATTTTATTTTTTATTTTTCACTGTTGCTGGCTTTGCAATCATGCAGTGTCTACTCTTGCGAGTGGTGACCGTCGCCAAGATGGTCTGCTCTCACTGTGACATGTCACTTGCGTGAAAAGCGAGTTAATGCAGCAGACAACGGTGGTGCCTGCAGTGTGCCAATATGTCATGGACAAGACAGCTTTGTGGTGGTAGCAGATCAGTAAACGTCTGGAGAATTATAGAGAATTTCATTTCTCACCGTGTATTTTGGACAAATTCGACCATAAACGCAAGTAGGAGCTGTTTTGCCTGGCTGCTCCCAGTGATGCAAAGCAACAGGAAAGTTGTTCTTCTAAATTTAGAACAGACAAAAGGTACGGTATCTTATTTTAGAGTCACTCAATCTACACGAGAGAAGTATTAGCCTTTTGCAATATCAGGCAAAGAGTAGAGCTATCTTGTTCGAAAGTAGAAGTCTAACCAGTCTGAGCTACATTTTCTATGCAGGTGGCTGGATTGCGTAATGCAGCTGAAGGGTATACAGTCAAACCTCGATATATCGAACACGGATATATCGAATTATTGCATATATCGAACAATTTCTATATCACATGGAAAATCGCATGCATTTTTAATTCTTTATTTCGAACGGGGCCGGATGTAAAATGGGTATATCGAACTCCGCCGCCCCAGACCAAGTGCGCTCTGTTGACATGAGGCGAGCTTTCCCGCAACACTCTCGAAGATAGCGGCGGCGCGATTGGCGTTGCAGACTGCTGCGTACGACAGCTGCCCACATCGGTTGCGCCGAGGGCGCCATTTGAACATAGCGGCGTACACACGCGGTGGCTTGGAGCCAGCACGGCCGCCTCGATCACGCGCGCACCTATGCGCGCACGGCGGGGCAAGCCGCCTCGATCACGCGCGCACGGCGAGGCTTGCCCCCGCCGTGCGCGCGTGATCGAGGCGGCCGTGGAGCCAGTTGGAGCGCTTTGTCGGTGCTGAGCCACACATCACGTGCATTGCGGACTTCGTTGGCGGTGACGACAGCACCGGAACAGTGGCGGAGTTAACAGACGTGGAGATCGCGGCAGAAGTGACTGCTGAGCGGCCAAACGAAGACGCTGCCGAGGTTGATCCAGCAAGCGCTGATGTTGCCCCGCTCCCGACTGCAACTGAGGCTGTAGCTGCTTTGGTCGTTGTACGCCGCTACTGCGGCGCAATAGAAGGCACTGGACTGTCTCTTGTGGACCGTTTGGACTATGTTGAGGACGCCGTGGTCAAGCACGTGGTTGCCAATATGAAGCAGGCTACGCTGCTTCAGTACTTTCAGCGAACTAAATAAATACTTTGTTTGAAGCTTCATGTGAGTATCTATTGCGCCACGATTGGTTCATTGATTGATTTGTGCTAGTTTTTGACGCGTTTTCTACGTGATTTTATATATCGAATTCTGGCTATATCGAACTATTTTGCGATCACCGCGCTGTTCGATATATCGAGGTTTGACTGTATAAGGATCTCCATGTGAAGTCAAAATTTTTTTTTTCATTCTAATGTTTTGTATAAGTACCATAGCAGACGCTAAGGTGTTGTGTTTTATGTTGTTGCAATGGCAGGATACTCATAACAACTTTGAGCTATATTCATGAGGAGTTCGAGCATAGCAAATCGTGTGACCTCAGGTTTGTGGATTTTGTTTTGGGACTGCACCCTTCGAGTTTTTGCTTACAAATGACTGCACATATTCAGAAGCCGCAGGAATGAAGTCCTGGCTTCTCTACGACCTGGTAACAGTGGAACTGTGCAAGGAGGACGGTGGTTATGTCTTGATGCAAAATACTGAAGGCTTTCTGGAGTTTCAAACTTAAAGGAAAGAGCTGAGAAACAGAAACCAATACATTGTTACGCAGCATGTGTTTTGCTTCTCTGTATGAAGGGTTTTGTTCTTTTTCATTATGGATGCCAAGATTTTTCAAGATTCAAGTTTTATTATCGAAGTACAAGTAATACATTGCATATGACATGTATGCCTTGTGGGGTTCTCACCCCCGTACTCTTGGGCAAAGGAACGACAACACACTAGTGCAGACAATCACAAGGGCATTTATTGCACCTTTCATAGATCAATGCCTGCTAGCTGAGTTGCTATCCGCAAAACATGCCGATGGGCGCGCGACAAATCTAGAAGTCCGACTCACCACGACCGGATAACGAGTGAATATGTTCGCCCATGCTGGACACCAACGCCTGGTCGTTCGCGCGTACGGTCACGCGAACGGTGGCGCGTTCAAACGAGGCCTCGCAAGATGGTCTCGCAGAAGCATGGATCGGCGCACGCGCAGGACGTCCGCGCCACTTGCCGACTCCAAGCCAAAGAGGAAGCGCCTTCTCCTTTCCGTGCCCAAGTAACCCCGCCGTGAGGCGGCGTTAGCAGCGCAGCACTCGCGCCATCTCTCGTACTGCGCTTCAACCACACCGACCGCCTGGAGCCCGCGGCGAAGCCGGACTACAGGAGACGGGATCTATGCGGGAAAACAACGTATCAGGGGACGCGTGAGAGTCGCGCATCCCCACAGCCTGTTTCAACGATTTGGAACGACAATATATGTCCATCCATCCTGGGGACAACGGCTGTTCCTATCGAAGCGGCCCGAGTCGACGAGAACTCTGCACCACGTGCTGCAGCCACGCAATGTCGTAGAGGCTCCAGGTTACTGCGTCATTATCTGAAGATCACTGTTAGGCGGCGCTTCGTTTGGGCATTGCCGATTGCTGATGACAGTTTGCGGTGAAGTCCTGACTTTTGAACATCTTTTTTGGCCGAAGTGACATAGGTAGCGTAATTTTACCGCTCTTGTGTTGCTGATGTGCATGCCAACACCTTCGCAGAATGCCGCAGTAGTTTCCGTAGTTTACACTCCTGGTCAACTAGGAATGCTTCGCTCTCTTGTGCAGAATCCCAGTCATGCCCCACTGGTGGTAAAATATATCACAAAATCTCTAATGAAATATGGTGGCTGCAATTGCAGTTTTGAAATGTACGACCCCGCATTTTACTCTTTAGATGGATGTTTCTAATGCAAGTTTGCATTAGATGCGGCATTCTAGATGTGGGAACGCACTGGGATCAAAATTGACACTGAAAATCTGGTTTTTGGACCAAAGTGCTGCCGAATTGTAACTGCTGATAGCAGCTTCAGTGTAGTTAAATTTTTAGTGTTTTTAAGGGTGAGTCCCTATATAATGAACTGTGGTTATAACGATCACTTTGTCAGAACAATAAAGTTAGTTATAAATGGGTTCGACGGTATATAAGAAACAATAAAGGGCCAAGAATGCTGCCTTGAGGTATACCTGAAGTTATATCACAGAACGAAGAAGTAAAATGATGATGATGAAGTACAACTCTGTACGTTTGTATAAAATTGTCGAAATCATTTCAGGGCCCCTTTAACTGTTGCAAATTGTTGGCAGAAAGAAAGTTATGATGCCATGACAGTGTAAAAGGATGTAGGCAATGAGCAGATAATGTCTCAAACAAACGGGTATGTGCAACGCAGTCAAAAGCTTTAGGAAAATCTAAAAAGATGCAGTAAGTTTGTAGGTTTGCGTCTGTGTTAAAATGCAAGTTGGTCATGAATTCTAGCGGTTCAGTGTCACCAGAAAATCCTTTTCGGAAGCCGTGCTGTTCAGGAAAAAAGAAAGAATTATGTTCGAGGTGGCAGTAAATGTGAGAAATGATATGTGTTCCAGTAATTTACAGCAAATGTGTGTTAGTGAAATTGGATGGTAGTTTTCAGGTGAATTTCTGTTTCCGTTTTTAAGCACAGGGATGATGGCAATTTTCCAGTCTGTAGGAAACAAGCCAGGTGATAGTGGTGCTGGAAACTGAGGCACAGAATTTGACAGAAGATAGATGCAGTGCTTTTTAATATTTTAGAGTTAATGTTGCCAACACTAGCACTTGTAGAAATCTTAAGGTTAGCAGTGAGTTGAGCGATACCTTCAGCAGGGACATTAATAGGGGCCATATATTGCCAAGCATGCCAGGTTGTCTTATGCAGCACATGGTTCATCCTTATTTGAATCAGATGGTCTGCATCCGGAAATGAGTATGTTCATGGCTGAGGCGTATGCGATATTGTCGGCTGTCAAATACATGAAATAAACAGATACAATAAGCTATTATATTTACTGACTCCTTAAATGTCGTAAAATTCATAATGTCATTCACTAAATGTAAATATCCTGCACTTAATCATCTTTATTCTCTTTTGTGTACAGTGTATATCTCTAACCAGCATATCACAATATGCTGGGTACCTGGCCATAAAGGTATTGAGGGCAATATGCTCGCAGATGAAACTACCACATCAGTAGCTACAAATTCCACCAACTTCTATGCAGCTGTCCTTGCCAAATACTTGAAACTTATGGAAACTTATCTTATGGAAAAATCTTAGGAGCTATTGACAACGTTTGTAAGACAATTAAGCATCTAACTGCATGTCATTAAACTACAGTTGGGGAATTGGCCACCCATATAAAAAATACGACGAAGTGAGGTCATCTGTCAACTTAGAATTGGCCATACATATGGCACACACTCGTACTTGCCGACTGGTGATGAGCTGCCTATCTGTGGTAAATGTGGCAAGACGTTGACTGTCCTCCATGTGTTGCTGGTATGTCGTGCATTAGAGGCTCACAGAAAAAGAAAAAAAAAACTTGTTTACCACACCGCCAACAAGTGCTGCTACATCCAGCAATGTTCCTAGGCAAGGACCTGATCTTTGATAGTAAATTAGTCTTAGGTTTTTTAAGTGATGTCGGTGTATTACGAGGGCGAATGAGAAAGTCATTGCCCCCCCCCCCTTTTTTTTTGCCAAACACAGTTATAAATGCGAAGTCAACATATCCATTCTCAGCGGTGCATCATTCTTGGACCAGCCCAACCTTATCTGCCGGTAGCTCTGCGGCGCAGCACTGCTGTCAGTTATTGAAGATTGCAGCTGTGCTTCACATGTCCACAGCGTACGAGCAGTGAAGTGCGATTCATTTTCTATGGAGCAAGAAACGGAACACCCTTCCAAATCCACAGGGAAATACAGACTACGTATGGGGAAAGATGTCTCGCTTTGAGAAGTGTGAGGTGGTGGTGTTGTGAGGTTTGCAAAAGGCTGCGAAGACTTGCATGACAATGAGCATTCAGGGAGTCCGCGTGCGTTGCTGACTGACGACATTTGCCACGTGGATGCAACGGGGAAAGCGGAACGGTGTGTGCACCTCAAGGACATTTTCTGGGAGTGTGGCATTTCGTATGAGAGTGTTTACGACATTGTTCATGGGTCCTTAGAGTACCAGAAGGTTTCATGTCGGTGGGTGCCTAAGCAGTTGGATGACATGATGAAAGGCAAGTGAATGATTGCTTCACTAAATCATCTGCAACAGTATGCCAAGGAGAGTGAAAGCTTCCTGGGCCACATTGTTACTGGAAACGAAATATGGGCACTGCATTTTCTGCCGGAATCGAATCAGCAGAGGATGGTGTGGAAAAATCCGGGTTCGCCTGTGACATAAAATTCAGTTCGGTGCTCTCTGTTGGGAAAGTGATGTTAACAGTCTTCTGGGATCGCTGAGGGCCGCTCCTGCTGGATTTCATGCCACAAGGTGCAACCATCAATGCCAACACTTATTGTTCCACACTGTCACGTCTGCTCTGCCATCAGGCGAAAATGCTGAGGGATTCTTGATGTGGACAATGCGGTTATCCTCCACTACAATGCGAGGCCACATGTGGCAATCAGAACCGCTGACGAGCTCCGGTGATTTCACTGGGAGAGTCTTGGCCATGCACCATACACTCCGGACCTCGCCCCTAGTGATTTCCACGTTTTCAGTCCGCTGAAGAAGTTTCTGGCAGGACAGCGATTCACGTGCAACGATGAAGCCGAGGCAGCAGTCCAACGGTTGTTCCATGGTCAGCCGGATGAATTCTACCACAGGGGCATCTCAAATTTAGTGCTGCGATGGTAAAAATGTCTGGACTGGTGCGGGGACTATGTTGAAAAATAGTATAAGGTACATAGAATAGTATGTATGTTTGTAATTACTTGTATGTACATTTTTGGCTAATCAAAAAATAGGGGCAAAGACGTTCTGATTCTCCCTTGCACATGCTATACACCCGAGCAATCTCTTGTCAGAGGCTGTTGCTGTGATAGTAGTATTTAGAGCACGTGCTTCCCGGCCTTTGCGCTTAAGAGCGCAGGTGAGGCATTAGTGCAGCTTACATATTTAATTTTTTATGATCACTTCGCAACAAATATTTTATAGTTGTGGCACATCCTATGTGTCATTGTCATGTTTTAGTACATATATATTTTATGCATTTATGGAGTGACTTATGTTAGGCCCCTTTACAGCCATGTTACACCCTTGACCTCATGTACCATTGTTAACTCTTTCCACCATGTGCTTGGTGCTCTTTGGCGAGAACTGGCCCTTGCACCATTAAAACCCATTGATAATCATCATTGTTGCAGCGAAGAAATCTGGCAACGTTCAACACGAGCTCTCTCGAGTGAAGCTAGCTTAGCAGGACTCTTTAAGCAGAGTGCGCACAGGTCCTTGAAATCCTTGCAAACCCTTGAAATTGACAAGTATATTTTCAAGGCCCTTGAATGTTCTAGAAATCTTTTTGTCCCTTGAAAACCCTTGAATTTCTTGATCCTGCACAGCACGACTTCGTCGCAGTCACACCCTCTTGAGCTCTATCCTGTTTCCCTTCCATCCCTTCTCTGTTGGTGCTGTTGGACTTGTGTTTCAAAGAGTGAAAGGGAGACGAGAGAAAGGTGTGCGAGGCTGGCGATGCAGCGAAATTCTGCCGCATTGGGCACACGGCACAAAAGCAGGTGCAGCAGCTTGTTTTTCCTTCTTCATGCAGCCACGCTTTATCTGTGAAGTTAATCTATGGTAGGTGCAAAGTCATCCCACCGTAGGCGACGCAATCAGTCGTGGCGGCAGAGTGTATGTGAAAGCTTCTCAGGCTTCGCTTCGTATCGTCGATGTAAAGTATTCATCGACATGGCATGAAAGTGTATCTTTGGTCGCGGACTGTTACAAATGAAAAAATATGCCTTTCTCATCATGAAATTCGTTTATTTTTCCAGTTGCGCGATGCTGCAAAAAGTTTTTCGGCCTCTTTCATGCAAGAAAAATACATCGGCGACTGTACTTATGTGCACAAAAGGTCCAATTTCAATATAACTAAGTAAAGTGCCAATTTTACCCACTTTATCTTTAAGTTTAGCTGTAGTGTTTTGAAAAGATTGTGATAGTAAAAAATTGCTACATGTGATGCCGTTGTGCACCCTTTAAATACAGTAAAGTGGAAAGTTGGGCTAGTTGGTGAGTGATCATCATACCTTGCTGGTGAAGCAGCGCACTGACACGGACACAGTGTCGTCTTTTCCTGTTTGTCTTCACTGTGTCCGTGTCAGTGCGCTGCTTCACCAGCAAGGTATGATGACCCTTTAAATAGCTTTGACAGGGCATTGAAAGTCCTTGAATGTCCTTGAATTTCTTTCTCCAAGACCTGTACGAACCCTGTCAAGAATTAACAGGCACTGCATGGGATAATTTTGGCTTTAGTGAGGTTAC
This sequence comes from Dermacentor andersoni, assembly GCF_023375885.2. NCBI lineage: Eukaryota > Metazoa > Arthropoda > Arachnida > Ixodida > Ixodidae > Dermacentor > Dermacentor andersoni. Next base: position 20,632,409 of record NC_092814.1, on the reverse strand, counting down.
TAACAGCCACGTTCTCTGCTACAGAGGACTTAAGGGAACAGGGTAGGCAAAGTTTCCAAAAAAATCGATTTTTGGTTTTTGTGTAATTTAAAATCTCTATTCTTTCCTTAACATGGCCCAGTGTTTCATTTGCGCGCACGCGAAATATTTATCTCAAAATCGACATTTTTCGAAACCTAGGCAGCATCCAGCCACGCCCCCTTTGACACATGCTCGGGATCTGTGCCTCTCCTAAACTGAAAAAAAAAATTTTTTTCACCGCCTATTTTTGTCACGCTTAGCGGAATGGCTGTCACTCATCTGGCAACAGTGAAAATCTAGCTAGCATATTTCACTTAGCCAAACGAATCCTAAGACGCAGCTGAATTACTCGCAACGCGCGGCGTTTTGCTCATGCTTCGGTGTGTTTTCGTGGACAGTCGAATTTGCTTATAGTTTGGTGCTGGTTATTTAGCGGTAATGCAATGACGAAGCCAAAGAAGTGCTTTAAAAAACGTCTCTTCCACGTAAACCGGCATAAGTTTGATCTCCAATGACGCCAATTGTCTGCAACACAATCCAGGAGTGGGCGCCGCGGCCACCACGTTCGCGTCTGCACCGAAGCTTTCGCGCTCGGCGGAACGCTTGAAGCGGAACGCCGGTGTTTCAGCAGCTCTCAAACCCTGAGGTGCTCCAGAAATGTCTCCATGGAAAAACTCAGAACTCAGAAGGTGTTCAACAACATTGTATGGGAGCGCGCTCCGAAGAATGGTTTTCTTGGCCTCAAGACGCTGAAAATGGCGACAATGGATGCTGTGCTAGCTTTTAATGACCGCAGCATTGCTCAAGCCGACATTTTGAGGTCATTCGGAGTTTCTACAGGACGATTCACAGTCCAGTGGTTGCGCGAAGCTGACCGGCGGCGAGTGTACTTTGCAGAGAGGGCTACACGACTGGTCACTAAGGAGGCCCGGAAAACAAGGCAGCTAGCACAGAAAAGAAGTGTTGGTGATGGAGGGGACTACCAGGCTGGTGGCTATTGAAGAAATGCGCCAGAATTTGTTTCTATAGTCCTATATTGTAATAAAGCTCTTTCTTCCACTTCAAAGCCAATTATCTCAAAACACCAAATTTTGCTGCATTTGACCCTTTTTTTCAGAAACTACAAGCGCAAGGGAGATATTTTCCAGATATTGAGCAAACATTACAGACAGTCTACTGAACCAGGATTAAAAATATTCTTATAGGGGATTTTTGTTTACAGGCTATTTACTGCAGATTTTGGCTCTAAAATTTGGTGGGTCCAGTAAAAAAAAAAAGAAAACAAAAAAACTGATCCCTAAAAAAATATAATCCTGGTTCAGTAACACTACCTAACATTGGAGATTACAATGCCACCAAGGTTAATGTTCTAACCCCAGCAGATCATGAGAAAAAGGGTCATGAACATAGCCTAAAATGCATGGCAAGAATAGGACCTACCCTGTCCCCTTAAGGATTTCTAATCCACAAGGGCATAGTGGGCAACATTGATGAATTCAACAGCATTAATGCGAGGGTAGCAGGAGTCTTACTAAAGCTGCATAGGAGGTATAAAATAAAGGTAGTATAAGCCTACGCTCCAACCTCCAGTCACCATGATTAAGAAATAGAACAGTTTTATGAAGATGTTGAATTAGCGATGAGAAAAGTGCAAACTCATACTGTAGTCATGGGTGACTTCAGTGCAAAAGTGGGGGAAAAGCAGGCTGGTGAACAAGCAGTTGGCAACTACGGCATTGATTCTAGGAACACTAGAGGAGAGATGTCGGTAGAATTCGTGGAAAGGAATAAGCCCTGAGTAATGAATACCTTCTTCAGGAAGTGTTGCAGCAGGAAGTGGACCTGGAAAAGCCCTAACGGAAGAACAAGAAATGAAATAGATTTCATACTCTCTGCCTATCCCAGCATAGTGCAGGATGTAGAAGTGTTGGGTAGGGTAAATTGCAGTGATCATAAGTTAGTGAAGTCTAGGATTTCTCTCAATATTGAGAAAGAAAGAGTAAAATTTGTCAAAAAGAAATGGGCTAACCTAGAAGCATTGAAGGTAAAAGACCAATTCAGGCTGGTGCTTGCAAACAAATATGCAGCTTTGGAACAGAGAGAAGAAGATGACCTAGAGATAATGAATGAAACCGTAACTAGGCTGATTTCACAAGCAACAATGGAAGTGGGAGGTAAGGCACCAAGGCAACCAGTAGGTAAGCCCTGCCAAGTAACAAAAGGACCTAATAAAGAAGTGACAAAGCATGAAAGTGTCCAACTCAAGAGATGAGATAGAACTCGCGGAATTGTCAGAACTGATCAACAAGGAGAAAGTAAGGGATATTCGAAATTATAACGTGAGAAAGACTGAGGAAGCAGTAAGAAATGGATGCAGCTTCAAATCAGTGAAAAGAAAACGTGGCATTGGACAAGCCACGATGTATACACTGAAAGATAAGCTGGGTAATATCGTCAGCAATTTAGAAGATTTAGTAAAAGCAGTGGACGAATTCTATACTGACCTATACAGTACCCAGAGCAGCCATGCTACCTTCATTTGATGTAGTAATGAACAGGGTACAGCGGCTCCTTCTACAGCTAACAAGGAAGTTAGGTGGGCCTTGCAAGACATGACCCGGAGAAAAGCAGCAGGAGAAGATGGAATAACAGTTGATTTAATCAAAGATGTAGGAGATATGATGCTTGAAAAGCTTGTGGCCCTTTATACTCAATGCCTCATGGCTTCAGAGAACTGGGAGCATGCCAACATTATACTAATCCACAAGAAGGAAGACGTTAAAGAATTGAAAAATTATAGGCCCATTAGCTTACTTTCAGTATTGTATAAAATGTTCACCAAGATAATTTCCAATAGAATAAGGGCAACAGATGATTTAAGTCGAACAAGAGAACAGGCTGGCTTCAGGAAGGGATATTCTACAATGGATCACATCCATGTCATCAATCAGGTAGTCGAGAAATCTGCAGAGTACAATCAACCCCTCTATATGGCTTTCATAGATTATGAAAAGGCATTTGATTCAGTAGAGATACCAGCAGTTGTAGGGGCATTACATAATCAAGGAGTGCAGGAGGCATGTGTGAATATCTCAGGAAATATCTACAAAGATTTCACTGCTGCGTTGGTTCTCCACAAGAAAAGTACAAAGTTACCTACCAAGAAGGGAAGGGGGTCAGGCAAGGAGACACAATCTCTCCAATGCTATTCACTGCATGCTTGGAAGAAGTATTCAAGCTATTAAACTGGGAAGGCGTAGGAGTGAGGATCAATGGCGAATATCTCGGCAACCTTCGGTTTGCAGGTGACATTGCTTTGTTCAGCAACACTGGGAACAAATTACAATAAATGATTGAGGACCTTAACAAAGAAAGTATAAGATTGGGGTTGACAATTGATATGCAGAAGACAAAGGTCAGAGTCAGAAGTGGTTTTATATAAACATTAAATGAATTACAAAAATTTGTGTATACAGAAGGAGGTCCCATAGTTAGAGACTGAATTGGGACCTCCTATGGTAGAGAATGTTGAAAAATTAATTGAATCAGCAGACAGCAGTAGTGAACACAATAAAATACATCGCAGGCAAAGCAAAGAAAAAAAACAGCAGTAGCGAAATCGGACAATGAAATAGATGGCAGGCAAAGGAACCAAAAGCCACAATTAGGGTACAAAACAAAGGTAATTAAATCAATTAATAAATCAATCAATCAAAAAACTTTATTCCATTCTAAAATCTGTTCTTTTCTGGAAGACGAGGGCTCGAAAAAAAGGGGGATCTATCCACTTGAGAAGCTTCGAGCCCCCGTTTACATGGCATACAGTGAGAGCATGAAAATACAAAAAATTTACACATTGAACTATGATAATTCCCTAAGGCATTCATGACAATAAATTCATCGATGCTTTATACAATTGTAACACTGCAAAAAAAAAAATAATAATTCGGAAATCTGGAATAAAATTGTACATAATGCGTAAGTTCTGTAGACCTGCCTTTTCTGAATCCAAATTGGGTGGGGCTAATCAAATTGTATTTGTTGGCAAACCCAATTATTCTATTGTACATTATTTTTTCTAAACCTTTGGAGAACACGGGTAGTATGGATATCGGCCTGTAATTTGATAAGTTTTTTTTTTTTTCTGCCCTTGAATATCGTAATAACTTTTGCTATTTACATTTTCTTTGGAAAAACACCTTTCGAGAGAGCTAGATTATAAATATGTGTAAGCTGTGTCAGTATGATGTCAAGAACGTACTTTACTGGCTTGATTTGAATGTTGTCGATATCACACGTTAAGCTGTTCTTAAGAGATTTGTACACGTTACTATTTATTTCACTCTCAGTTGTGGGATTCATATATATGCTGGTAGAATTTCTCGAGATCCCATTTACTGCCTCCGGAAAATGAGAGCTAGTGACTAGATTTATGAAGTTGTGATTAAATTCTTCCGCTAATTCAGCTCCTTGTTTAAGTTGATTGTTCAGCTTTATTTCACCAACCTCTGCATTTTTTGGTACCCGATTTAGTAGCTCATTAATTTTACTCCACGTTAAGTCCAATTTCTGTTTTCTCACGATATCGAAGTAACTGTAGAGATGGTTTCACTTTGTATTCTGTAATAAGGCATTAGTTTTATCTCTGTGTGTCCGAAATATGTCCCAGTCATCAGTGTTAGGCGTTTGGAGGAACCTGTTAAAAAGCTTATCTTTCTTTTTAATCATTTTAAGGCATTCCTTATTTATCCAAGGCTTGCACACTTTTTTACTTTTCTTGTATATGATATATCGAAATGACTTCCTATACGCATCAAGAAATAGGCGCAAGAATTCGTCATATGCATCGTCAGAGGTGTGAGACATGTATACGGCATCCCATTTTATTTTTATAAGGTGACTGCAAAAGTTCTGCAATGTTTTTTCGCAAATATCTTGAATTTTCTTGGTTTGTGGAAGTGTCGTGCGGTCTCGATTAAGCACTTTTGCCAACAGAAAAATAGGTAAGTGGTTATTAATGCTTGACGCCAATACACCACCAGTAACTTTGTGCTCTGGTAGGTTTGTTATAAATAGGTTAATTGAGGTACAGTCGCCGACCGTTTATTCGGACCTCACGGGGACTGCGGAAATGTCCGAATAAACAGGTGTCCGAAAAAGCAGATTAAGAAAAAAAATCTTTTATTTCCACGCACTTATTCGGGCTCGGGAGTAGGTTTGAAGAAATCGTGAATGTGCCGTTGCACGCTGTCCCATTTACACGCAGTCAGATAAGCCTGAATCTCAGAGAGGGTCGTACGGTCACTATAGGCGGCTGAAAACACAGTCACTGCTTGCACACGCTCCGAATGCGACGGCAGTGTAGCACATGGTGTGTCATCTTCCGACTCAGAGTCATCGTCTGGCAGTGCAGCAGAAACCTGACAAATGATCTCGCCGTCGTCGAGTTGTGCATGTCAGTACAGCAGTGTAAGCACCTGTGAAACTGTCAAATGAGACGATGTCCGGAATCGCAATGCAACCACTGCACAGGTCTCGGCAGAACATTTTCAGTGTCAGTAGGAAGCACATCGGAAGGCGACAAATCCTAGGCACTCCCGGCACCCGCTTGCCAGCATTCCCCAGCGCAGTCTGCGCAGGCACTGTCGGCACCGTTTGACACTTGACGCGATGTTTCCGTATGCCACACTGCATCACCGCAACCTCGACACAGCACACAAAGCAAACATCACCACGCCGTCAGCCGACACCAGTCGCACAAACGAAAAACGTGGCCTACTCGCAGCGTCGTGCACGAAGAAACAAATCAGCTGCTGGATTGTCTTGACATGGCTTACTAAGCTGAGACCGAAACTGCTGTAGCCACGAACCAGGCAGAAACGATGATGAGCGGGGATTTGCAGTAGCGCCACTTTGTGGGGCAGCAAGGATGCTCTGTTCAAAACAAAAATGGCGCTCAGCAAGTCTTACCATGCACTGGTCAGAGTCAGTGCATGGTGCTCTCGATCGAGTTGGCTCAAGGAGTGTCCGAAAAATCGGACTAGAGGTTGCAAGGTGTCCGAACTTTTGGCAGTTATATATTATGGTCTAGGGGGAGAATGATACTAAAAAACACGATATCAGTCTCGAGTAAAATATTATCTCATATATCCGACAATTATACTCCTTGACACTTTTTGAGTCAACTCGATCGAGAGCACCATGCACCGACTCTGACCGGTGCATGGTTCGACTTGCTAAACGCGATTTTTGTTTTGAACGGAGCTTCCTTGCTGCCCCACGAAGTGGCGCTACTGCAAATCCCCACTCATCATCATCGTTTCTGCTTGGTTCGTAGCTACAGCAGTTCCAGTCTCAGCTTAGTAAGTCATGTCAAGACAATCCAGCAGCTGATTTGTTTCTTTCTTCGTGCACGACGCTGCAAGTAGGCCACGTTTTTCGTTTGTGCGACTGGTGTCAGCGTGACGGCGTGCTGATGTTTGCTTTGTGTGCTGTGTCGAGGTTGCGGTGATGCAACGTGGCATACGGAAACATAGCGTCAAGTGTCTAATGGCACCGACAGTGCCCGCGCAGACTGCGCTGGCGAATGCCGGCAAGCGGGTGCCGGGAGCCTAGGATTTGTCGCCTTCCGATGTGCACCCTACTGACACCGAAAGTGTTCTGCTGAGACCTGCGCAGTGGTTCCGGACACCGCCTCATTTGAGAATTTCACAGGTGCTCAAGCTGCTGTACTGACATGCGCAGAACTCGATGACGGCGAGATCATTCGTCAGGTTTCTGCTGCACCGCCAAACAATGACTCCGAATTGGAAGATGACGCACCATGTGCTACGCTGCCGTTGCATGCGGAGCGTGCACAAGCAGTGACTGTGCTTTCAGCCGCCTATAGTGACCGTACGACCCTCTCCGAGATTCAGGCTTATCTGATTGCACATAAACAGAACAGCGTGCAACGGCGCATTCACGATTTCTTCAAGCCTATTGCCCAGCCCGAATAAGTGCATTTATTCGGACATGTTTATTCGGACATGTTTATTCGGACATGTTTATTCGGACATTTCCGCAGTCCCCGTGAGGTCCGAATAAACGGTCGGCGACTGTAGTCCATTATTGCTTTCGGAAGCTGCAAGACTGTTAACGTCTTCAGGTTGCAATGCCATGATGGATAGGAGGGATGTCCAAAGGCGTGACGCCATTCACTCAAACTATTTTTGCGATGTCACTTTCAGTGTTTATGCGAAGCACTGCAGACTGTTCATCCTTTCGAGTGAAAATCTTACCATCTCTTGTCCATACGAATTTCCATTCGCATGCCTTTTTCTTACTGATTGCCATTCCAAGCAATTTCTTGAGAGTAGGGCAGAGATGCTCATTAACAAATATTGGCTTATTACTTGAGCTACCGATGTCATTTGTCGAGAGCCTAGTTTTCCTTGCTTTGAGCAGGAAGGCGTCACGCTTTGAGCGGCTCTTAAATTGCACTATTATGTTTGAACAAGAATCATTCCTGATTTTCACTCTGTGGCAAACATCAATGTCGCTCACGGTTACTGGTTCAGAGCTGTACCCACTTGATTCAGTATTTCATGCAGATTTTCATTCCTATTCTCCTCTATCCCCTTGATTTCCACATTGCAGTTCCTAGAGTATTGCTCGCTATTTGTGATTCTTGATTCATGATCTGTAAGCTTTCTCACAATCTTATCACATTCTTCTTTTAGCGTTAGGTTCTCTTTTTTGAGAGCTTCATTCTCTTTTTGCAGCATTTCGTTTTTCACTTGGCTTTCTTCAAATTCAGATTTAGGAACTCGAGACTTTATTTGACTTCTCTCAACTCCTTCCTCAGATCACGTTCCATTTTAGACTTGAATTCTTTCATTTCTTTCCCCATATCTTCTTCGAAACGAGTAGACATGATTAGACAGGGTACCAAACGAACAGTAGACAATTATGGCAGTGGGAAAGCAGCAAAACAAAAAAACGATAAATAAAAAAAAAAGTATATATGGGAGTGATATCCAACCTGCGGCGACAAGAAAGACGTTTCAGGCATGCTCTTCGCTGCCCCCGCTGCTGCCAAGTAGTCCGGCGCACGATGATGTCCGGTTTATGTAGGCTTCGATGACCCCTGGTGGCGGTACAGTGGTGCAGATTCCAGAAGGTATTGTTGCCACACCCCCAACGTAGGCACGTGGATCCGCGGCAAGCAGCAGCTGTGGCTTGTTTGATGGGCTTCTTTGCGACGATGTTTCAGGTGTGCTCTTCGCTGCCCCCGCTGCTGCCAAGTCCTAACACTCCTAAGCAGTTGTCGGATGGTTACAGAGTGAAATTACTAAAAATAAATGAAAAAAAGAAAGCACAAAGAATTTGCATCTATTTTCAGCAATGTAAAAGAACCTCTGATGAGATGCTTCATCAACAAAAGGTTGTGGGCAGGTAGGTATAATAGGGAGCGGGACACCAAAAAGAAGTAACCACAGTCATGCAGAATATGGCATGGGTATGAGGAAAGTTTTCAGTTCTTTTTTTAATTCTCCAATTGATTGAAAGATTTTGATTACCGATGGTATGGTATTCCAGAGACAGATTCCAGTGAAGTGTGCCATTTGTTTGCCATATTTGGTATGAACTGAGGGTAAAATAAAATTCTGATTTTGTGTAAACCTTGTCAAGTTAGTATTCTCTAGGTTGGATTGGGGGATGATGAACAGAGGAAGCTGATTGCTGATTTCCTTGAATGATATACCTAGCTTGTATTTGAAAGTGTTATCAACCGTTGGGATGTTGTTGGCATGTAAGAGTGCTTTCACGTCACTGTGATAGGGACTACAGGTAAGTATTCTAATGGATTGATTGAAGGAAGTTTGAAGGGAGACAAGGTGGCTGCTGTAGGTATTGCCCCAAGATGTGATACAGTAATTAATATGGAAATGAATAAAAACATAGTAGAACGAAAGTAATGTACGCTGAGAAAATATATCATGGGATTGAATTATAACACGTGTGCCGTAAGCTATTTTTCTTTGCAGGTGAGCAATATGCAATTGAAATTTCAAGTGACAGTCCAGTTGAATCCCCAAAAACATAGCCTTTTCTTCTGCTTCAATTGCAAATTGATTTCAAAATACTGGTGGGATATAATTATGTACACGTTGATAAAAGTGAAAGACAACGAACCTCGTTTTAATGGGATTAATTTGCAGTTTGTTATGGAAGCACCAAGCCGCCAAGCTTGCCAGATCATTATTTAGTTTATGTGTCAGAGATTGGTTGCATGTATCAGTGTTAACAATTGTGTCATCTGCTTAAAGTAAGCATTCTGAAGTAGTAAGAGAAGTTGGCAAATCATTTATTAAATTATGGAAAGAAGTGGGCCAAGAATAGAACTTTAGGGTACTCCTATATTTGTTACTTGAGGTCTAGATTTAAACCTAACAGACTAACAACCTGATTTATGTTGAGTAAGTAATTTTTTATTAATGAGAGTGTGGGACCAGTTATGCCTGTTGCATCAAGCTTCGTAAGAAGAATGTGGGGGTTGATAGTGTTGAGTGCTTTAGTGAAATCTACAAATACAGAACCTGCGTAGTAGCCCCCATCAATTGCTTTCTTCAGCTTTTCGGTTAGATAAAGTGAGGTCAGTGGAATATACTTCAAGACAACCAAATTGCGAAGGAGATAAAATCTGAAATTTATTGAGGTATTTCGTAAGGCGAATTTCAAGTAACTTTCCTAATATTTTACTGACAAAACGTAGTATGCAAATGGGTTGATAGTTCGATATTAGCATGCAGTCACAAAAACGGGAACGACTTTACCATTTTTCAGTTCTACAGGAAAGATGCCAGATTTGAAAGCTAGGTTGATAATGGTTGCCAGAATATTGGAAACAGCATGCGCAATCATTTTTATGTGGGTTGGGTGAATACCATCAAAATCAGCACTTGCTGTTTTCAGGTTGCGATTGACATCATGAACTTCATGAGATGTCGTCGGAAATAAGAAGAAAGATTGTGGCAAATGAAAGAGGGGAAGGTGATATCCAGGCACTGGGGATGATATCAGTGTGAAGAAGTAGTTACTGAAGGCCTCGGCAATCCCTAACGTACATATCATTGCTATACTGAATAGTAGTTATGCTAGACTGCCTTTCCTTCCTGTTCAGGAATGAGTTAACGATTTCCCATTTTTTCTTAACATTTGAGCCAGCATCTTCAATTTTTCATTCATAAAAGATCCTTTTTGCATTTTTCAGTAGTAATGTAAGAGTGTTGAAAAATTTTTAGAAACGTGCAAGTAGCTTTAAATTAAAAGGCTTCCGTTTTGTTTTTCTATAAAGGTTCTCTTTGGCGCTCGGCTCTTTCAATAAATTTTTCAGAAATCCAAGGGCTCTGAGGATTAGCATGTACTTTTTTACATTTACAAACCTGCATACGACCTTGAATGAGGGACAAAAAAAAATGGATGAAAACACCGAATAGGCGATATGTGGATCATCTAAGGGTATTGCTGAGGACCAGTCAGTACGCATAACAGCATCAATGAACAATTCCTTTTCTAAAACATGCCTGGTGAAGGATTTGCAGGTTGGAGCAGCGCTAATGTTGAAGTGTAAAAAAGTCGGTTAATGATCAGTGATGTCGACATTAAGAACCCCTGCATCCGGTGCTGGTGATAGATTAGAAAGTGCATAATCAATTAGGGTGCTTCCACCATTAATGCAGCGAGTGGGAAGGGAGATTGAACATTCGTATCCAAAACTCTGAAAGACGCTGGAATACTTAAAAGAACTAGGGGAAGAGAGGTCAATTAAATTAATTTTGATATCACTGATAATCTCTACATTCGTGTGATCAATAGCTAATGTATGTAATACTTTGTGGAGAGCTTCGCAGAAATTAATTGACGAGGATGGGGAATGATAAATGCATCCAAAGATGAAGCTCTTGTTGTCTAGTTTAAGAAAGTCGTTGTTGAATTGTACCCAGACACATTTGCAGTCAGTTACATTTAACTCAATGTCATGTTGTCGTTTATAGTATGTGTTAGAATTGATATAAATAGATACGCTTCCATGATTGCTGCTTGCTCTATGTGAGTATTCAAACTTGTATGAAGGGAGACAAAACAAATTTTTGTCATCATTGCAAAGCCAGGTTTCGGAAATACTGGGAAGTGAAAAAGGATTGTCAAGAGCCGAGAGAAGATGCTGTGTGTCATTAAAATGTTTACCGATGCTTCTTGCATTAATATGAATAGCAGAGCGTGATACAGGCGAAAGAAAGCTGTTGAGTTAGTCTATTGAAAAGTAGGTAGCCATAAGTGGGTGGACTTAATTAGAACAGGGGGAGAATTTCAAATTCAATGTGGCCTGCTAACAGATTTTGGATAGGTCAGCTTCACAAATGATGTGGAGCACCTTGCTCGCTGTAGTCCTGGCTTTGATTTGACAGTTGTCCGTTGATAAGAACTTCCAGTTGTTTGTCTTTTTTAGGAAGAGTGCCTGAGAAAAACGTGCCTTGTTTTTAGGGTCTGAGGTGGTCGTTAATGTAGACAGGGCTGTTGGCGTCTCCAGACAATCCGATGTCTTCTAGGCACAGTTTAGCCTTCTGAGCCTTGCTCACGAAATCGGCTTTTTTCGTCCGGGAGCAGAAACGAACTAGCAGATTTTTTGTACCAGCTTTCACGGTCGCAACATGGTGAACAACGTCAAGATCAGAGGGTGCCAGTTTGCAATCGATCCTATCGCCTATAGTCTGCATGATTGCTGCGCAGTCTTCCCCTTCTGTTACTGGGATTCCCTTGATCTCGACATTGTTTATCCTTGAATATTGCTCAATTTGCGCCACTTTATGAGATAGCACTGCATTTTGTGCTTTTAATGCCTTGTTCTCCGCAATCAAAGAGGAGTTATCTTGTCTCAAGCTTTCCCCTAGGTCATTCATGTGCTCAGTGTCGGCTCATTCATTTGTTGTTGTTTTTTTGTCAGAGAAGTTCATGCCATATAGCTGTGCTTTGACGATTAACTTGTTAAAGATGGCGTCAACCAAATCATCTGGACACTCTTCGAGTCTGGCTTCAAGCTCAAGAACTTTTTTGTTCAGCTCAGCAGCGCAGAATTCAGCTAAGCGGTACAGATATGCACAACACGATCAGTTGCAGCAAGCGACAACCAAACAATATGGCAGCAACGACAGTGCAACGAAAACGCAGAGAGCCTGTCAGTTGTACCAACTTGCGCAGTAAAGAGTCGTGCGTAAGGCCAGGAACGATGCGCTGTTGCACTGCCGTCACTGCCAATTGGGCCCAGCCGTCGGTACCGGTTTCTTTATATGGTGGTGCCAGCTGAAGTGAAGCCGTCTAGTGGATCACCACTGCAACTATCCCCGCAGTGCAAAGACAGACAGATGACCGCAGCTTCCACACGTGTCGTGTGGAAGCTGCGGCTTGCTTCCAGCAGGCTTGCTTGCGTGGAAGCTGCAGCAGGCTTGCTTCCACGATAAAGCGGCTGGCGTCCTTGGATCCTTGCCAATGTGTTGAAACACGGATAACTGCGCAGCAAAGAGTCGTGCGTAAGGCCAGGAACGATGCGCTATTGCACTGCCGTCACTGCAAATTGTAATGTTTTAAGACATTGTGCAATTGTAATTGTTGTGTAAGGTAATGTTCAATAGCCTGGCAAGGGAAAAAATTCAGGATCGCCAGTCAGCCTCTAGAGTCTGTGAAGGAGTATGTTTATCCAGGTGAAATACTCACAGGGGACCCTTATCATGAGGAGGAAATTTACAGAATAAAGATGGGTTGGAATGCATACGGCAGACATCGCCAGATCCTGGCTGGGAGCTTACCACTATCATTGAAAATAAAGGTGTAAAATTACTGCATTCTACCGGTGCTAACATATGGGGCAGAAACTTGGAGGTTGACAAAGAAGCTCGAAAACAAGTTAAGGATTGGGCAAATAACGATGGAACGAAAAATGCTAGGCGTAACGTTTTGCCTGACATAAGTAGACTTCCATCCAAAATTTTTTTAACGATTGGGACCAGGGTTTTCTTAATCTTATTTTTTGAAAATGATCTTTTTTGAAAAAACTATTCTTGATAAGTTTTCTTTCTTATCTGAGTACTTGTTTATATATGCGCCATATTTTGCAGGAATGTTGCAAAGACAACATTCTATATTTTTCACACTTTGTAAGTTTCTGTGTGAAATAGAAAATGCGCAAAGGTGCGCCAAAGTTACACAACCTTTCTCGTTTCGGCCGTGTTTGGAATTTTGAAATATCTGTTTTCTTTTGTGAACAGCATAAAAAACGAATGGAAATTATTAACATTTTAAGCATATTAAAACAAGAAAAAAAAAATGTTTTTGACACAAAATTTTCAGTGCGCACTGAATTTGACTGTGAAGTCAGAAAATATTGCAGAAAGCAGTAGCAGGACGCCTGTGGCACCATCTTGACAGCATTTGCTGGGCGTTGAATATTTGGCAAGAGCAGGCTGGCAGCGAACAGTCACTTTTTGGATGCTGGGTGACAGACAGCCACTGCCAAGCGGTGGACTCCGAAAGTTGGTCGTTATTTCACTCCATAGAGGTCAGGCTTAGTATAGTACTCGTAATTAGCAATTGGATTTATCGGCATCTATTTTATTGAAATTCGGCACTTATCGGAACCTATTTTTTCACAGTGCCGCCTTTACAGCGTTTTTACGCCTTTAATAAACTGTTCACACATATTTTTATTCTGAAAGAAACAGTAAAACGAGACAGCTTCATTGTGGTAAAGGCAGTGAGGCAAATTAATTACAATAAAAATTTTTAAAATACGTGCAGAAATTCTCATCAGAGAGATGGCAGCACTGCTTTCTGTTAATAATTTTCATTTGGGAGAAGCTGCACTCCACGTTGACGCTAATTATGGGAAAGGAAAGTAGTTTAAGTGCTGCATCTGAGAGGCATCCAGGTCGGTGCGTTATGCGGAAAAGGACACATTCGACTCTATCTTGCACTGCGTAGAGCCATATACTCTGCTTTTTCTTCTTTTTTTTTTCCCACAGTAGTCAGTGTCCTTTCCTCGTTTGTCATGATGGCAAACACTGAAGTCCTTTGGCAGATTGCTCTTAAAGTTTGGGCTTAGATAGCCCAAATCAAAAAGAATGAGGTTCATTACGTTTCCTTGCCCTGTGTTTTGTCCACAAGTTGGCATGCGCTGATAATGGCTCCTGCTTTGAGGGCATCACATCGATTGTGATAGCAATGAGAGTGACACTCCAGGTGTATTTCTGCTGTCACTGGGATGTTTCGTCCAAGTGCGATGACATCACGGCCGCTCACTGTTGTTGGTGCGAGTGAAAGCATGCGAGGGTGAGCAGAGAGGCATGGTTGTTCAACCACGCGCGGGCAAGGGAGGAAGGCAAAGGGGAACTGTGCTGTTTTCTGTTGCCTGCTAGTTAGCAGGGGGTGGGGAAGCGTCCTACTTTGTGAACGTATATAATTTTTATACATGTTTGCGTCTCGAGTACGGGCCAAAAGAAAGCAATAGTTTGCTGGCAGATAAGTTGAGCGCAGTACCTGATGGCACTAAGGTTCAGACCCCACAGGGGCGTCTGCGTCAGCAGGCGTTTGCTGTGTTGCGACACCACATACCCGAGCACACGAGGGTTGGACCCTTCTGCGTGTAGCCGTGCACGGCTTAGCTGTGTCTGGGGAATAGGGGATCCTGGGGGTTGAGCCGATGCTGGGTGTTTGGACCTTTAAGGCCCCCCGGCGGAGGCAACACACCTCTTCGGCCTCGGCTCCACATAGACGGCACCTCCAGGCTGACCCACCTGGAGGAAATCGGCAGTCACCTTTTCCTGTCCTTCTCTTCAGTCATTGTCTTTCTCTCTCACTTTCAATCTTACCTGTCTTCTCTTCGCTTCTTCTTACTTCCAGACTTCCAGGTGGTGAGGGTTAACCTGGTGTAGTTATCCAACCTTGGGTATCATATATTAGGTTATAGTGACTATGTACAGCTGGTGTCTTCGTAGCTTTTGGGCTTCGTAGCGTCCCCTTGTTGGGCTCGGTGGTGGGCAGCTGGCATAGCTACCGAAGTGATATTTATTTTGATCGCTTTTTCATCATTCCCCCGACTCCCTGATCGCCCTCTTTCCAAGAGAGGGCGGACCGATGACTCCCTGAAACTTTTTGGCCAGACCAAAGAAATTTACCCAAAGTACCATGTCTTAAGTTGTGGAAACCCTGATAAAACAGCAAGAACCCTATCACCATTTGTTGTCGCAAAGTCTCTTACTGAGAAACTAGGTCCCGGCTACAAGGTCACGAAAATGGCCAGCAGTGATCTGTTGCTCGAAGTTAGTGACAAGAAACAGTACGAGAAGCTATCTGGACTTGTTGAAATAATAGTACCCCCATCTCGATAAATCCGCATCGTTCTTTGAACAGTACACTCAGAGTCGTATCTGAACAAGATCTCCTTGATTTGAGTGAAACCGAGCTGCTTGAAGGCTAAAAGGAACAGCACGTGACAAATGTCCAAAGAATAAAGATCAGGCGGGATGACAAAGAGATCCTCACTAAACACCTAATTTTGACGTTCTGCACAAGCACTTTACCAGAGTATATTGAAACAGGCTATATGAAAATCAAACTAAGACCCTACATTCCGAACCCGCGCCGCTGCTTTAAGTGCCAGCAATTTGGTCACGGCTCTCAGAGCTGCCGGGGCCGTACCACATGTGCAAAGTGCGCTTCAAACTAACACCCTGCCGATAATTGTACCAAGGCACACCGCTGCGCAAACTGCGAGGGTGACCACCCTGCATACTCTCGGTCATGTCCTTCTTGGAAGAAGGGAAAAGGAAATCATCACATTAAAGATCAAGGAGAACATTTCTTTTCAAGAAGCGTGAAAGCGTATTTCTTTCCTCCATACCGCAGGGTATGCTGGTGCGGCGCGTAGGGGGGCAGCACCGCAGCAGACTGCGGCATCAGCCCGGCCCACAAAGAGTGTGGCCACAGCAGTGCCCTCAGCCCCCCAGGCGACAGTAGCGAGCGCTGCTGCGCCGTCTCTAAAAGAGGGCCCATCGACCTCTGGGTTGGTGGCCTCTAAGGCTCCGCTTTTCGAGGCAAGGCCTACCCTGAAAACACCCCGCTCTAGTGAGCGGAAGTCTAGCGGCTCCCAGGAGTCGATGGACACAACCACAAACCAGGCGGCGCATACAGCGCCTCGAAAGCGGCGCACATCTGGTGACCGCTCCAAGAAAGACAAAACCCGGATCATGGGGCCTGGAAAGGCTCCATAAGCCAACTGGCTCCTCTTGACACACAGCACATGAACAGAAACAATATGGATACACAAATATTACACTGGAACGTGAGAAGTTTGATCCACAACCTCGATGATATCAAAGAACGCTTACACAAATACAATCCAAAGGTGCTGTGTGTTCAGGAGACACATCTTAAATCTACGCAAACAAGCTTTCTTAGGCAATACGCTATTTTCCGGAAAGACAGAGATGATGCTGTTGCATCGTCTGGCGGGGTAGCAATAATAGTCGACAGAGGCGTTGCTTGTCGGCAACTGCAACTCCAAACTCCTCTTGAGGCAGTTGCTATCGAAGCAGTTCTATTCAATAAACTAGTTACCATCACGTCTGTATACATCCCCCCAAGTTATCAACTCTCTAGCACAACATTTCAAAGCTTTATTGATGAGCTCCGTCACCCTTACATAGTCGTTAGTGATCTAAACGCGCATAGCACACTGTGGGGCGACTCACGCTGTGGTGCGAGAGGACGGCTTATAGAAAACATCCTATGCACTTCAAGTTCCTGCTTGCTTAACAAGAAAAAGCCAACATTTTACAGCTCTACACATAAAACATTTTCTTCGATAGACCTAAGCATAGCGTCTAGTACAATTGTGCCATATCTCCAGTGGTATGTCATTAATAACCCTTATGGCAGTGATCACTTCCCCATCGTCCTAAACCTTAAAAAACAAAGTGAGTGTCCTGCACGTGTTCCTCGATGGAAAGTTGATTCAGCCGACTGGACGAAGTTTCGCGAACTAATGCAGCTGCCCTGGAATGATATCTGTGAACTTAGCCTAGACGATACAGTAGCATACATAACAGCGTTCATTATTGATGCTGCATCAGTATGTATCCCCCAAACAAAAGGGTCGCCCTCGAAACGACGTATTCCATGGTGGAATGAGGAGTGTAGGGAAGCCAGGAAAAAGCAAAACAAGGCTTGAAATCTCCTCCGTAACTCACCAACTACAGAGAATCTAATTAATTTCAAGGCGATCAAGTCCAAAGGTAGAAGAACGCGCCGCCGCGCTAAACGGGAAAGTTGGAAAAATTACATAAGCAGCATCAATTCATATACAGACAAACGAAAAGCCTGGAACAGGGTTAACAAAATAAAAGGCCGCGAAACTCATCCCTTACCTTTATTAAATACACAAGGAGACACCCTTGAGGATCAGGCAGATTGTCTAGGAGCACATTTCAAGCACATTTCCAGTACATCTCATTACACAGATACATTCCTAAAATACCAGCAACTAGCAGAACAGATGAAATTGGGTCGGAAAAGCACATCCAATGAAGTATACAATCGTCAATTTGGAATGGCTGAGTTCCTGGCCTCACTGAACTGTTGCAACAAGTCCGCTCCAGGAAGTGACAGAATAATGTATGAGATGATCAGACACTTACACCCCGAAACCCAAAAAACGCCACTGTCACTCTTTAATTCCATGTTCTCTGCTGGCTACCTTCCTTCTGTTTGGAAAGAAGCAATCGTAATCCCTATTCTCAAAGAGGGCAAGGACCCTTCCTCACCCAACAGTTATAGGCCTATAGCTCTGACAAGTTGTATATGCAAATTATTTGAGAAAATGATTAACCGTCGCCTTATCCTTTTTTTTTTTTTTGAAAGCATTAAGATACTCTATCCCTTACAGTGCGGTTTTAGAGAGGGTAGATCCACAACAGATCACCTTGTTCACATCGAGACAAATATCCGTGATGCCTTTGTCCACAAACAGTTTTTCCTGTCCGTATTTTTAGATATGGAGAAGGCATACGACACAATCTGGCGCTTTGGAATCCTCCGTGATCTGTCTAAAATGGGAGTTTGAGGCAACTTGCTATACGTCATTCAAAGTTGCCTCTTCAATGGCACGTTCCGTGTTAGAGTTGGTAACATTCTGTCTCGTCCATTTACGCAAGAGGCTGGTGTTCCACAAGGAGGTGTGCTGAGCTGCACTCTTTTTATTGTCAAAATGAACTCGATCGAGACTGCCATACCACATAGTATGTTTTATTCTGTATATGTAGATGACATCCAGATAGGTTTTAAATCATGTAATCTAAGTATCTGTGAGCGACATGTACAGCTTTGCATAAATAAATTGTCTAAGTGGGCGAACGAAAATGGTTTTAAGCTAAATCCGAAAAAAAGTACATGCGTCCTGTTCTCTAATAAGAGAGGTATACTGGCGGACCCCGTAATCAATCTCAATGGAGAAAGGTTATCTGTGAGCTGTGAACACAAATTCTTAGGGATCCTTCTAGACAGTAAGCTAACTTTTGTGCCACACCTTAAGTATCTTAAGGCAAAGTGCCTCAAGAATATGAATCTGCTGAAGCTGTTGTCACGCACAGTTCGGGGAAGCGACAGGAGATGCCTAATAAAGTTGTACAAAAGTTAATATTAACATGCCTTGACTATGGGGCCATAGTCTATGATTCTGCTGGACCTAGTACTCTAAAAAATGCTAGATCCTGTCCACCACTTAAGCATCCGCCTTGCAACAGGCGCCTTTAAAACTAGTCCTGTGCAAAGCCTTTACGTCGAATCTAATGAATGGTCCCTATACTACCAAAGGACATATTTAAGCCTTTCGTATGTCTTCAAGGTAAAATCAGCTGTTGATCATCCATGTCATTCAATTATTCACGACTCCTCCACAGCCAGGATGTTCCGTAACCACCCAGGTGTCCGGCCTCCTCTGTCCCTCCGGTTCGAAGCACTCTCAGAATAAACAGGGGTCTCTCTTTTAGAGAATGTCTTAATGGCCCCCTCTCGGCTTCCACCGCCTTGGGAGTGGCAAACTATCTTGTGTGACATCTCTTTCTTAGAATTATCGAAACATGCACCTGAGGCTCACATACAATCACATTTTATTGAACTTAAAGAGAAGTATTCCTGTGACGAATATTACACAGATGCTTCGAAATCTCCTGCTGATGTTGCTTATGCAGCTCTCAGACGCTCATTTTCAACATCTGGGCCACTAAACCCACACACCAGTATCTTTACGGCAGAAGCATACGGTATACTTTCGGCTATTAAACACACAAGGCGCAGAAATGTTGCTAAGGCTGTTGTCTTTACAGACTCATTAAGTGTCGTGAGAGCCCTGATTAGCTTACGAAAGCATAAGAATCCCGTTTTGAATGAGCTGTGTAGCTTGTTACGCTCCGCATATATGTGCAACCAAGTGATTATCCTATGCTGGGTACCTGGCCATAAAGGTATAAAAGGCAACGTAGCTGCTGACGAAAACGCTACGTCAGTGAGTTTTAGCGACACAGATGGAAATATCCCCATTCCCGCCACAGACCTAAAGCCCTTTCTGCGCCGTAAATTGAGGAATCATTGGCAAGCAGAGTGGGATACAGGAGCATTGAATAAGTTACACATCATAAAACCAAAACTGCGGAATTGGATAAGTGAGAAAACAGCACGGTACAAAGAAGTACTTCTTTGCCGATTAAAAATAGAACACACTTACAGTACTCACTTCTACCTCTTGACTGGCGGGGATTCTCCTACTTGTAGGAGGTGCGGCGATAGCTTGACAGTGCTCCATGTTCTTATCCAGTGCCCTGCAATAGAAACAGAGAGGAAAAAGTATTTCCCTTCTGCATATCGGGAAAATATACCACTTTACCCTGCATTTTTTCTTAGTGATGAACCGCTTTTTAAACTGCAGATAGTCTTAGATTTCTTAGCCGAAACCGACATTCTGAAAATAATTTGGCCAGGAAATTTTAACACGGGATTACGAGCCCTTGTATTCGAAGGCTGTCTTGATGCTGTAGTGTAACTGTTTCGTTTTCGTATGTTTTTTTTATCAAAACACAACTGCCATCGTCCACATCCATAACTAATCAGTGTCATTATTTTAATAGCTATATATTTACGTCATTTACAGCGAAAGTATTTAGGCCCTTATACAGCCATGTCACACCCACCATAATAATTTCATGTCCACGCCATTCAGAATAAATCCTTTAAATTACCATTTGTCAGGGCGCTCTTTGGCCATAACTGGCCCTTGCGCCATTAAAAACCACATATGATTATCATCATCATCATCAGAGACAGGTTCAGAGTGCGGCTGGTGCTGTCTGTGCTGGTGTCAAACATGGCAAGCACAAGATGGCTAATAGAAAACGTAAAACATGCGTTTGAGGGCACAGATAGCGAGTGTGTGCACCAATCTGCAAAATAAAATTCTTGGAAAACTGCTCAGTTTGCAGTTACACCATTTGGTGAATAGTACCAAAGTGCTCAATAGAATGCAAGATACAAGCCTTGCTGAGATCCGTGCACCCAAGAAATCTCCAGAGTTGCTCTTTAAAGTATAAAGAAACACATGCAGTTTTAGGTCCCATCATATTTAAGGAAGCTTTCATTTTGCACTCTACGAGGCAGTCTAGGCACGCCTTCTTCATCTTCACTTTGTCGCGTCATTGTGGGCATATTTGTGACATATATGTATTGCTGAAGACAATATAATATAGACGAGAGGAGTAATTAGTTAATGTGCAAGGTTTGTCCTGTCTACTTTGTGTTTTCTTCTGTCTCTAGGGTTGCATATATGTCGCACAGTTCAGTGAATTGTGTTCATTGTCATCTTAGAACCCTGTGATGTATGAATGAAAATATCATGCATTGTTCCTTTCCAGGTATTTGACGCCATTGCACCTAGCAGCTGACAAATCTCATCTTGATGTTGTGGACGTTCTGATCAAAAATGGTGCAAAGGTGAGCCCACGCAAAAAAATTCATCAAAGATTATGATACTGCCTAATTGAAATTTGAGCGCAGCTCTATACGTGTTGAATTTGCGAATCGGCTGGTGCAGACAATCTGTCTCGTGTGGCATGTTGCAAACGGAGTGAAGTTTGGCGTGACTGCCTCGATAACCTAGAGATTGTGAGAGGCAGGGAACCTAGGAAAGCACGGTGTGTTGCACAATGCCGGTTCCCGAAAGTCAGCTTCGCCTCAATATAGCGATGTTACGCGGTGAAGCATAACAAGCGTGGGAAGGGACAATTGCCACGGGACGCAGTATGTATTCCTTAATTATACACACGTGTACCCGCCATCTCCTGTCACAGTACGAACACCGATATGCCTAATACGTGTATTGGCAGGCCTCTTCGGATGTGCCTGTGGCGATTTGAGCCCTTAAGGGCTGGCTCAAATCAGTCGAAAGACATGCATTCATTTTTTTCGAACTGCCCAATTTTTCGGACACTTTCACGGCTCTTAGGGAGTCTGAAAAAGCGGACGTTGACTGTGCAACTGACCAAGAAGATGATTCAAATGGGGGTGAACATGCGGCGGAATGAGGACGAGAACAAAGTACCGTCGCATAGCGGAATGATAGGGAAAGGAACTGTGAAGGATCTCGAGCTCAAAAAGCAAAGTGTTGGCTGACACCGAGATGCAGGTGACCTTTATTCAAACCAAAATAAACTTTTTAAAGCAGTGAAATGCAACACTGAGGCGTGCGCGGGCTGAATATCTGGACAGTTGAGGTTGGCTTACCAACTCTTGAGAGATAATCTCACTTGTGACAAAGTTCAGGCCTCATACCAATGAGCTTGCTATCAGTTGACATAAATAGCTCATATCCCCTTCAGTCACAGCATCCACATTTGTGGATGGGACCTATTTTTGCCATTTCTGTGCAATGATAGCAAGGAATAGAATGCAAACATTAAGCATAGGGTAAATTGAACGTTCTGATAACCTAAATTACTTTCATTTTACTTCTGAGGGATATGTATCGTTACAGAGTACCGATTTGGTGAAGGCATTACCGTGTGTTACGTGACGTTTGACATGGGGCATGTCAGTAGCAACCTCGGAATATTTTTGTGTCTTTCTTGAAATGCTTGAGGCCAATGAATAACTTTTGCATCTAATTCGAGCGGGGGATGTAATACTTTTTATGAAGAAATGTATCAACTGACTTTACAATATTCAAATATTTAATTACTCTATAATTATGATGTCTCATCATAAAATGCTCAGAGTCATTATACCGTCTTGATTTACTTTCAGTGGAGTCTCAAGCACCATCTATGTTTCACACACGTATCGACAGTCGATCATAATTCATGACTGAAGGGGATGTTCGAAAATATTTCTTTCTGTATGCATCTCCTTTTTACAGTAAACGCTCATTAATTCGAATTCCGCGGGGATGCTATGGAAAATTCGAACTAATAAAAGTCAGAGAAAAATATCGCTAGGTTAAGGCGTGTATATAGTCTCACGTGGCGTGAGCACGCGCGCACACGCTACGTCACGTTGGCGTGAACAACGTCTATACTTAGAAGCACTGGCGCAGTCGACGTAACCGGATGCGGCCAGCGCGGTCAGACGTGCTTGACATCGAGATGGCTCGTGCTCCATCCGTGCGTTCGTCGCGCTTACTGGGGCGGAGAAAAAAAAATGTCGGAGTCTCACGCGAAAAGCGAAGCATCGATTGCGATTGAAAATTAGTAGATAGCTATATGAAGTAATGATAATAGTTTTATCGGCCGTATAAACTTGTAAGCATTCGCTTACTAATTAAATTAACGAACGCGGTGTCACGCGCGCACAGGTAAGCATGAACGCATCTCGCTCGATGACCGTGGAAACTCGGGGAAAACGCAGAAGTAGCAGCGAGCGAATTGATGTTCGTACAGCTCTCACTTCAACGCGAACGAAGCGTAGAAAGCACATCGCATATGAAGCTACCGGCACTACGCGCACTTTGCAAACATCCCCGATCGCTTTGAAGATGCCTGAGGCCCACGCGGGCGTGCACTTTGGCCACGTCGCAGATCGCTTTCAAGATGCGGCGCCCGCATGGCCGCACCGTAAGCAGCAGCCGCCGAAGTATAGAGGCTAGATAACCTTCTAGCCTTTATACACCTCATGCACCGCCTATAGAGGTACCACTAAAAGCCACCTAGCGGACGCTTCCAACAGTACACGCGGGAGCAGTAGCAGACAACCCTTTGCAGCAAGGATGGCTGAAGTTCGCGGCTGCGATTTCCCACCCCACAAGTTCGAATGGTGTTGCCTATCTTGCTCTGAAAACGCGAATAAGACAGAGAAGCACAATCAACGACACAACAAACTACGACGCGCGCTAGGCTCCTCTCCCAAGTGTTCTGCGCAATGCCGCCGCCAGTGGCGCGTCCGTCGGCGTGCACGGCGCATATAGCCGAAGACCATCCCCCCGTCCCTCCCTCGCCGCATTCGCCGGCTCATCCTTGCACGCTCGTACACAAAGAACACGACGCGCGGCGACGGTGTTATCGTCCTTGCCGCTGACCGAAAAAGCAAAGCTGCACGACCCGCACGGCAACGCCAGCGTGTCCCTGCGCACTAGCACTCTCCCCATCCACGTTGATGCTGAGTTCGAATTATCGGTGGCGGTGCGGATTTCAGTGTGAATAAGCGGGATGTGTTACATATTGCTTTCAATACATTCTTGGACGGACCGCGGCGACTACTTCGAATTATCCAAAATTTCAAATTAACGAGTAGTGAATTAACGAGCTTTTACTGTATTCGTATTTGAAAATGTTCGACTCGATTTGCAATGGCTTTTACCATTTTTTTTTTTCGGATATGTTATTCAATGTGCATTTCACTAATCCCTCCCTTAGGATTTCTTTTTGAATAATATAAACACTACTCCTTGCTATTCAAACTGGATTAAGTTGTTTTCTTTGTTTTTTAGCATGCTTATTCGGAAGTCACAGCATCCAGCGACATGGTGTCACTCAGGGAATTTTGCAAAGGCACCTGGGGAAAACCTGGAAAACTCTGGGAATTTGGAAATGTCAACTTGGTAGACACCCTGTTGGTGGTACCACATTTCTTAGGGAAAGATTTTAGCTCTGTATGCCAGCTAGCTATTTCGACAGTTTGTTATAAGCATATCATGTTGCGACATCACTGTGAACACAGGTTGGCATGTTGCAGGTGAATGCACTGGACAGCTTGGGGCAGACTGCACTGCATCGGTGCTCTCGCGAAGGAAATGTGCAAGCTTGCCGCTTGCTCCTGTCGGCTGGGGCTGACCCTGGTATAGTGAGTGGGCAAGGCTATACAGCATCACAGTTGGCCAGTGATGCAGTTCAGCAGCTTTTGCATGGTGAGTTCAGAGTCCTGTGCCCATTTGCTCCAGTTCAGTAGAGAAGTATTTAGGTCCTTGGAAACCCTTGAACTTCTCAAACGCCTATTTCTCTTCAAGAACAAAAAGGGCAGGGAGACCATGCCTTATAATCACACAAACCACACGTAATCTTCTACTACAAAAGGAACTACTTAAATTTGACGTGTAGCGATATTTTAACTATAATTAAGATTCAGTGCTTTCAATAAGGAAAAAAAAAACATGCAAAGGGATCCAACATATTTTTTCTGAAATTCGATTGTACCTGAAAAAGGTCAGTGAAAGCAAACTTACCAGAGAGGGCACAGCTGTGAGCCTACATGCACCTCAATGCAAGGAGCCTGGCAAGGTCAAAATCCTGCGTTAACCCCTGCCACCCAAGCAATCTTTACTTTCTAAGGATTTTTGCATAGTGAAACTTCTGAATCAAATGCCAAATATTAGAGAGAAACAAGCTTCAAATATTGAATCGAATACCGGATATTTCTTCATGTATAAACAAAGTGCAATTAAAAGTTTGCTGAGTCCATTAGGTAAAAGCACATTATTTGATACATGTGTGTAATGCGATTCACAACTGGACAACCAATCAACTGAGTGAACTTGTGAAGAATAAACAGCTGCTTTCAATTGTTTGGTGCACCTTGATGATGACAGTAATGTAACAAAAGAATATGTCGCCTAATGCTTGTAGAGTGTCGTTTTCATTGAAGGAGCTTAGTGTGCACTATAGCACCGCACGTGGTTTTAATGGGATGCAAACAGGTTGAAATTAGCCAAACAATGAAGGGTTTTGCATAAATTGAGAAAACAACTTCATAGACTGCTTGCTTGAAAGTAACACATTCTTATTAAATGACTGTTAAATGACTGAATTATTCAACAGAAGTCAGTTCACTCAGTAACTCGTGCTTCTGCTCAAGCTCCTAGAGCACAATCATTCGGTACGGTTCCCACTCGCATCTGTTATTTGTCCCCCGATACTCCAGTAAGATACTCCAAGACTCCATATCCATAGCTACCTTAATTCTCCACAACAAAAGTGAAAAAATACCGATCAAGAAAAGGGTCAGGCAAGAAGATGAAATCTCCTTAATGCTGTTTACTGCATGTTTAGAAGTATTGAAGCTGTTAGACTGGAAAGGATTAACAGTAAGCATTAATGGCGAATATCTCGGCAACCTATGGCTTGCAGATAACATCGTCCTTTTCAGCAACACTGAGCAGGAGTTTAAAGTAATGGACCTTAGCCAAGATATTGTAAGAGTGGGGTTGAAAATTAATATGCAGAAGACAACGGTAATGTTCAACAGCCTGGCAAGAGAATAAAAATGTGTGATTCGCAGTCAGCCTCTACAATCTGTAAGCCACTGGCAACGCTTGTGGGATGTGGAAACAAAGAATAAGCTTCACTTGATTAAGCCACAGTTAGGTTTCTGGCCCCCAAAAACGAAAACACAACGAACTGATGTCCTATTCTGTCGACTCGGGATAGGACACACTTATGCCACTCAATGAGGATAGATATAGGAGCTTGTTGGTACGGCATATCTTATTTTGTTGTAGCGCAAGCTGAACAAAGATGACAGAAAGGCACATCTGACACACACAGCGCTAACTTTCAATAACAGATTTATTTCCCATTCTTGTCGCTATATATACACACACCCTTGAAACGTCATACAGCACGTGTAACATTTTGGTAAAAATGAACAAAAAAATTAACTGGGAACGGCATGTAAGCAGTTTTTTAAATCACATATATTCACAGACATGTACACGTTCAGCGCGAACAAGGATAATTGAGCTCTTTTGAGGATAATGAAATGGAAGGTTTACTGACGCATGCGTCGACGAATGTTGATATGTGTCTAGCTTCTATTATCAAGCGCGTCGTCTCACACCTGCTTCTAATAATGATGACTGTTTCTTTAAATCTAGGTTTGCTTTGACATCTCTGGCAATGGATGGCAAGAAAGCCGTCAACGGCCTTGTTGTTTACTTTGTTATTGTGTTCTCGTAGCCTGTCATTTATGCATCTGCCTGTTTGACCAATGTAGGATCATCCACACCCGAGAGGAATGTGGTATACCACTCCCGCGATGCAATCAATGAATTTGTTTTTATGTTCCTTTTCGCATGCGGTATGTGCAATTCTTTCTTGCCTTGTGTTTCTACGTAGGCTGGCCAATTTATTAGGCGCCAAAAATACAATGTTGATGCCGCTCCTTCTAGCAATCTTCTTTAATCTATGGGAGAACCCGTGTGTGTAAACAAAAGAAAGGTTGCTGTCATACCCTACAGATAACATCGTCCTTTTCAGCAGCGCTGGGGAGGAGTTTGCGCTTGATAATAGAAGCTAGACACATATCAACATTCGGCGACGCATGTGCCAGTAAACCTTCCATTTCATTATCCTCAAAAGAGCTCAATTATCTTTGTTCGCACTGAACGTGTGCATTTCTGTGACTATGCAAGTCAGAAAACTGCTTACGTGTGGTTCCCAGTTTATTTATTTATTATTTTTTTGTTCATTTTTATCGAAATTTTGCACGTGCCGTATGACTTTTTGAGGGTGTATATATAGCGACGAGAATGGGAAATAAATATGTTGTTGAAAGTTAGCGCTGCGCATGTCAGATATGCCTTTCCGTTGTCCTTGTTCAGCTTGCGCTAAAACAAAATAAGATATGGCACTCACAATTTTTTACTGACTGGAAATGAGCCTCCAACCTGTGGTAGATGTGGTGAGATTCTGACCGTCCTCTACATCCTCTTGGAGTGTCGGATAGCCGAAGCTGAGAGAAAGAAACATTTTCCTGTTGTATATAGCCAGCACACCCCTCTCCATCCTGCAATGTTTCTTGGTGCAGAATCGTTCTTTGACACCAAAGCAATTCTAGGTTTTTTGAACGATGTCGACTTGCAAGTTTTTAGCCCCATAAATTTATAGCACATCCTCTTTCCAGAGGATGCCGCTGTGATGGTAGTTTATACATGCCTCCGGGCCCTTGCATCTCAAGAGCTCTGTTAAGGCATTAGTGCTTCGTGCAAATGTTTATCTATGACATATTTCACTATATCATGATTATTTCACAATGTATCTTTCGTGTCCATTGTACAGCTCATTAACCATTGGCATAATTTTATCTCATATAGGTTTTACACACTTCACAGCGACTGTTTCTTTTTTTTTAGGCCCCTTTACAGTGACGTAACATTTTCCCTTCGTCATTTATAGCTCCACTGCGAACACATTAACACCGGCCTGGCGCTCTTTGGCCACATTTGGCCCTTGCACCACAAAACACTACATCCATCATCATCTACAAGCTGTGCAAGAGTATGTGTATCTAGGTGAATTACTTGCAGCACACCCTGAACATGTAGAGGAAATTTCATCATCATCATCAGCCTGGCTACGCCCACTGCAGGGCAAAGGCCTCTCCCATACTTCTCCAGTTACCCCGGTCATGTGCTAATTGTGGCCATGTTGTCCCTGAAAACTTTTTAATCTCATCCGTCCACCTAACTTTCTGCCGCCCCCTGCTATGCTTCCATTCTCTCGGAATCCAGTCCGTAACCCTTAATGACCATCGGTTATCTTTCCTCCTTATTACATGCCCTGCCCATGCCCATTTCTTTTTCTTGATTTCAACTAAGATGTCATTAACTCGCGTTTGTTCCCTCATCCAATCTGTTCTTTTCTTATCCCTTAACGTTACACCCATCATACTTCTTTCCATAGCTCGTTCCGTCGTCCTCAATTTAAGCAGAACCCTTTTCGTAAGCCTCCAGGTTTCTGCCCCATACGTGAGTATTGTTAAGACAAAGCTGTTATATACTTTTCTCTTGAGGGATAGTGGCAACCTGCTGTTCATGATTTGAGAATGCCTGCCCAACGCACCCCAGCCCATTCTTATTCTTCTGGTTATTTCAGTCTCATGATCCGGATCCGCAGTCACTACCTGTCCTAAGTAGATGTATTCCCTTACCACTTCCAGTGCCTCACTACCTATTGTGAACTGCTGTTCTCTTCCGAGACTGTTAAACATTACTTTAGTTTTCTGCAGATTAATTTTTAGACCCACCCTTCGGCTTTGCCTCTCTAGGTCAGTGAGCATGCATTGCAGTTGGTCCTCTGAGTTACTAAGCAAGGCAATATCATCAGCGAATCGCAAGTTACTAAGGTATTCTCCATTAACTCTTATCCCCAATTCTTCCCAATCCAGGTCTCTGAATACCTCCTGTAAACATGCTGTGAATAGCATTGGAGAGATCGTATCTCCCTGCCTGACGCCTTTCTTTATTGGGATTTTGTTGCTTTCTTTATGGAGGACTACGGTGGCTGTGGAGCCGCTATATATATCTTTCAGTATTATTACATACGGCTCGTCTACACCCTGATTCCTTAATGCTTCCATGACTGCTGAGGCTTCGACTGAATCAAACGCTTTCTTGTAATCAATGAAAGTTATATATAAGTGTTGGTTTATTCCACACATTTTTCTATCACGTGATTGATAGTGTGAATATGGTCTATTGTTGAGTAGACTTTACGGAATCCTGCCTGGTCCTTTGGTTGACAGAAGTCTAAGGTGTTCTCGATTCTATTTGCAATTACCTTAGTAAATACTTTGTAGACAATGGACAGTAAGCTGATTGGTCTATAATTTTTCAAGTCTTTGGCGTCCCCTTTCTTATGGATTAAGAATATATATATGCGTTCTTCCAAGATTCCGGTACGCTCGAGGTCATGAGGCATTGCGTATACAGTGTGGCCAGTCTTTCTAGAACAATCTGTCCACCATCCTTCAATAGATCTGCTGTAACCTGATCCTCCCCAGCTGCCTTCCCCCTTTGCATAGCTCCCACGGCTTTCTTTACTTTTTCCGGCGTTACTTGTGGGTTGTCAAATTTCTTTAGACTATTCGCTCTTCCATTATCTTCGTGGGTGCCACTGGTACTGTATAGATCTCTATAGAACTCCTCAGCCACTTGAGCTATCTTATCCATATTATCCAAGGAAATTTACAGAAGGATAAAAATTGGTTGAAGGGCATATGGCAGGGATTACCAAATCCTGACCGGCAGCTTAGCGCTATCCTTGGAAAGAAAAGACTACAATAATTGTATTCTACCTGTACTAACATATCATATGAGGCAGAAACTTGGAGGTTAACAAAGAAGCTTAAGAACTTAAAGGGTCCCTGAAACGGTTTGGGCAAATTTTAACATAAGCGCAACATAGCAAAACATAAGCGCCGCAATATAACACTTTCGTGACCATGCGAAAATCGGTAGTTTTCGGGTAGTCTGGTAATTATTTTTTTTCCCACCACAGGAAATGATTCATGTTTAAGTGTATGGTATTAAATTGTAGAAGAAGAAATTATCTTTCCAACGGTATTAATTTCAAACAACATATTTATTAATAATAGTACAGAAAAAAATTGGCAAAACAAAATAATTGCAACAAGAACAAGAAAGATCGATAAAAATATCGATGCTGCTTTGCGCAAATAAATATTTAAAAAATGAAAATATACATTTTCAACAAAAGGGCTATATGAAATCAGCCTGCAAATATTAGATCTGTATCTACAAAAGTTCTTCAGGTACACAGGAAAACATTAGACCTAGTGTCTATCGTGCCACCATGCGAAGCAGTTTCTCGATGAAGTGAAACAGAGGTTAGCTGCTCATGTTTTGCAGAAAACATTTGTTTTCGGCTCAACTTTTCTTTCTCCATAGCACAGTTTACCGTTTCTATATCTTTCCATTTTTTGTGGTTGATGCTGCTGAACTTGAGGTGCACTCCGAGAGGGAACAACAGGTGCGACTGGGGGGTCCGCAAGATGTGGCTCATCATACCCCAGCAGCTGGTCGATTAGTTCTAGCCTGAAGGCAGCCTTGTCAAAGTGCAAACTTCTCTATAATTCGGGGCTTCTGGATGCTGCCGACGATGCTCGTCAAGCATTATAAAGCTATTTACTACAGCTATATCGATACAGTGGAAAGACAGTGTCTTCCACCAACGCACGGACTTCATAAGAACGTTGTAGGATCTGATGAGCTGGTCGGATTTATCCACTCCAAACATGCCCACATTGTATTTCTTGATCAGCTCCGGCTTCTTCACGGACACTTCTGTCCACGTATTCCGGACTTTCTTTCATCGCTTTGCAAGGACGAATTTGTTCGCTGTGTGCGCGGTAGACATCATATTCACAACCGCCTGTCTTTTCATTGCAGGTACAAAACATCCTGCTCCCGCAGCCATCGAACGTCCCCTCTTTTCGCCTTCTTTTCCCACTGTGTGTCTTTGAGTTCACTTGGAAAGCCACACCGATCTTTCTGCGTTGTCCCACACGCAAGTGTCTTGCGCTCCAGTAAATGAACAAACAAAGATGTGGAAGTGTAGAAATTGTCCAAAAATTTATGTAACCCTGATCAAAATAATTTTCGCACAGCTGCGTCACAACATCGAATGCCAAACCTCGCACGCTAGGTTCTTCGCGCTTTCCCGTATAGACGCTGAACTGAACTGTGTACCGTGTTTCCGAATCTGCCAAAACCCATAATTTGTAACCCCATTTGATCACTTTATCCCTCATGTACAGTGCAGTCCACTTATAACGATATCGAGAAAGACGAAAAATATGATCGTCATAACCGATATTTGCTATATCTGGACTGCAGTTATTAAAAAATATATATATATATATATATATAAAAATAAAAAACGTGGAACATACCTTTGCAGCTTCGAATTCGCTACTTGCTCTAAAGAATAGCTGATGTAGAAAGTAGGCCGTGAAAAACAAACAAACTTTATTTCTAGCGCCAATGACCGTGTCAAAAGTTAGGCGCCGAAATAATCCGAAATCTGCACTTGCTTTTGCGGCAGCTTCAGCTTCACAACTGCGGTGTGCATGGATTCCAGTTGCTGCGCGAACACTGGTGGCAATCCTTTAGCATGCATAAAATCAATTAAGGAGTCGATCGACGACAGCGCTCTTTGCGTGGACATCGAGGTCGGGGTCAAAGAGCTACTGTCAATCTCGTTGTCACTGTCGCTGCTGCCGTCGCCACCGTCGCACAACTTTGCCGTCTGTCGAGACAGCACATCTTCGGCGATCGCCTCGTCGGTGACCTCATCGCAGAACGAGGCAGCACTGTCTGCAGTCAAAAATTCCTCCTTCGACACACCACCTGTGTCACCAGTAGGAACGAGCTCCCAGAGCTCGGTTATGTCAACGGCTTCCACCGTGTTGGTCTCAGTGGGTTGGGGAAGTTCGTCCTTATGCACAAAGCCCGCCTTCTTGAAGGAATTGGTGATGAACCACTGGTAAAGCGCCTCTTCAACATCGGCGTACAAAGGGTCTCTAACCCTTTTCCGCTGATCTGCATGGCCGCTGATAGCGCCTGCCTTCACAATTGCGGCGCTCCCTGTTTTCAAAATGGTTGATATCGTTAACTGTGATGAGCTCATACTTCTTCACAAAGGCGCTTACCTTGAAGCCGCATCAAGAGTCCTGCAAAATATCCATCTTCGTGTCAAGCGACACAGCTTTGCGCTTTGTCGGAGCCACCTTCGAACTGGGTTGCACGGTTGGTTGCACGCTGCTTCGGTGGCGTCAGCCTGCTATCGCGAGAGAGAGAGAGAGAGACGCGAGATGGGCACCACCGCGCCGCTTTGCTTGCCGCTTTTATTATTTTGGGGGGGGGGGGGGGGGGGGGGGGAGCGATTGTGGCTGTCGCGCATGAAGCAGCTAGCGCCATCTTGTGGCGCGCTGCACCTACCGGTGCGCGGGCGGGACGCGCTGCGCGGTAATGGTGGCAGATACGAACTTACGGAGGTAAACATCGCCTCATCTCAACATCGTTCGTTTCAGGGAACTAAGCAACGCAAATGTTATGATTATTTGGCACGGAAAACGCCATCCAGACGGCAAAACTTTGATCATTATATCCGATATGCAGTGAATAACCTATCGTTATAAATGTTTTTTTTCCGTATAGACCTAATGCATAAAATGACACTCTCATGTCGACCCATTGTTATGACAGATATATCGTTATATGTGATATCGTTATAAGTGGACTGCACTGTACTGGCGAATTCCGGACCGACCGTTTGATTTCACCATTCTCTCAACAGAGAGGTTCCAACGCGGTTGGAAAAATAGCGCGGAATAATCGTTGACGTGTTGAAGCAGAGGATATGCGGTGAAGCTTGCCATGGGATGCGACGGTCGTCTTCTCTGGATCAGACACACTCAGGAAAGCAAGCAACGCCTTGAACCATTTCCTTGGCATCACTGTAGACAGAAGAAGCCCTGAGAATATATGCATGTGCTCCAATAACAATGCAGGCGTGTGACTTGCACAATTCCCATGTATACGAGAAGTCCGATGAACTTCAGCATCTCCTCTTGAGTGACTTCCTTCCACGATCCATCTCTCTCGCTGTTTGTGGGCTTCTCGAAAATATATATCCACGCATACTTATTTGTGTTGGTGGGTTTCTCCCTGATGATTTCGGCGGTGAAAAACAGGAAGAAATCGACGGCTCTTACGAACAGCCGTGCAGCACTCCGGAGCGCGATTCCAAGGTCTGCTCCCGGAGGTCTTCGTGAACAAAACTCCACTCTGCACTGCCGTCGGCAAATGGTCCCGTCCGAACGACGTTGACACCCTGCAGATAAGAACTGTGACCTTTTAGAACACACCGGAAATCCTTACGACGCGATAACGCGGTCCTAGAAGAAAGCAAAACTCACCGGCGGATACCTGTCGATGTTCCGGGGCAGTTTGCCGCACTTTCGTCGTCTGTACTGAAGTCGGACGAATCGAAGTCGTCTTCCGAGTCTGTGCTGCTACGATCATCCACAAATTCGAGCCCAGATGTGTCAGAATCCGTCGAAACACGCCGTTTCTGGGGAGCGGACCCGCGCGACGTAGATGCCATTTCGGAAACAACGAGTACTCCTCACCCCAACTATGCAGGCACCTTAAAAATCCCCGTGTGGTGGAAAAGAGAAACACAAATCTGAAACTGATAAAATAGTCTCTCTTTAACCCGCTCGATGACGCTAGCTGTCCGAAGCGCTCGGAGAGGCGCCAAAATTCGAACTTGTACCACCGAGAACATACTGTCGACGGGAATAGGCGTGGTCACGAAAGTGTTAAGTGAAGCATCTCATATTAAAAGAACTTACGACGATTACAAGTTACCCTTTTCCTTAGTCATGCTTTTTCTCCTCAACTCGTTTACTGAGTGATCGGAGCTAAGCTCCACCTTCACTGGCTCTGCATCATGATATGAGGTTTTGTAGTCTACTTTCGGTTGTCTTGGAGCCAGCACGTGAAGCCCCTCCAACCTCTCCGCTAGCCGACTAGCTATCGATCCGGAGTGAGACCTATCCAAGCAGCATTTGTTGCAAGAGTACTGTCGCAGCGCTGAGTGTGTCCAATATTCCGATGACCACAGGTGGGCTGGGCATTTGGACGAATGAGTAGGAGGTGTAAACTAAAGCCCCTCCATACTGCTACCGCTGTACAGTACACTCTCGTTACAATGGACGCTGATAATCCCACAAAAAATGTCTGTTTTACCTGAAGTCTGTAATATCCGAAATGCATCACTTCCGAAACTTTGGCCGCGATCTGTAGCAATGTTATTGCAGAGAGTGAGTGACAACAAACCAAAAAAGTTGCAGTTTCGCCCAAAAAGGCGAAGCATTGGTTGCGATAGCGAATTAGTAGACAGATATGCGAAAGTAAGGATAGTAGTTTTATTGGCCTATGAAGTTGTAAACTTTCGCATACTAACTAAATTAACAAGCACGATGTCATGCTTGCATAGGTTAACATATCTCTCTCTGTCGCCACGCAAAGTTGCTGTCCAAACATGGGAGTGAGGAAGCGCGGCAGCATTAGCGAATTGATCTTCGCGCTGTCTCTCCCTTCAACTTGAGCTAAACGTCGAAAGCACAGCGCATACGAAGCTACCGGCACTAGGCGCATTTTGTACACATCGCAGATCGCTTTGAACATGCGGCCCGTGCGGGCGCACACTTTGTCCACTTCGTAGATCGCTTTCAAGATATGGCGCCCGCGCAGGCATGCCCTTCATCCGCATTGCAGATCGCTTTCAAGATATGGCAGCCGCAAGCAGCAGCAGCCAGAGTAGAACTCTCTCCCTCGCCTCTGCCTCGTGCCTCGGGCGCAAATGAAGATGCCGTGCTTCCGCCGTGCTTTTCTTTCTCGAGCGGGCGATATTGGAGCCGCGATTGTCAGCTTACCCTCGCAAGTCAGTTGTCAGCCCATATCAAAATGGCAAAGTCCGTTTTATACGTCCAATTTTGACAAAAATTGCTGCTAATTTCGTCCACTGTAGTCGGTAGTCCGTTGTAGCGTGGTCCGTTAAAAGTGAACATTGCTGCATTAATAAAATAGGCAGAGCAAACTAAGGTTGCAATATGGTTTGTTATATCCGAAAGTCTGTTGTATGCGGGTTCACTGTAACGAGTGTAGACTGTATTGAAGGAGCTTTACCGTAAACGTATGTGAGCCCGTGGCAAGAAGGTTATATATCAAACTTCTGGAGTGGCAGCCCCAGCCGCCGGAGTGAGTGAAGTCAGCGCCAGCCCTATTGCTAGAGGCAGTGGAGTGCAGCTACAGCATAGATGGCCATGGTATATGCGAGGCACGCCTTGTGTTTATGGTCCCACAATGAAAAATAAAAAAGAAACCCTTTAAACTCCTTTAGATAGTATGTCAGCCTGCACTTGCATGTCACTGTTGTTGATAAAAGAAAATATTCCTGCGTCGATTTATTGTCGCAGGTGAAGATCCCGCAGGTCGCAGAAAAGCTACCTGCGGGATCTTCGCCAATCGCATTCCTTGCTTGATTAAATTATGTATGGTCTCTCCATACAAACTAAGCTTGTGGGAGGTGAGTGCATAATGAACATTCATCACTGTTTGCCCACTAGTAATTGACGAGATACGATACGTTGCTGTGCGACGCGTCATGTGAATGGTCTTCGAAGTCACTATGCATCGCCACGCAATGTGCCTAAGGCTATGCCGTGTTCAGTTGTTTCGCGGGCATTTTCAAAGTGATGTTTGTCCAATAACCTTGGTGTATATTACAGAAGACAATGCCGTTCTCGCCGATAGGGATATATACTTCAGCACTCTCCCTTTCACTTTATTTCATTTTATTTCACTTTATATTTTTGTAAAATGGCTCACGGTCTTGTGTTTACTACAGAATTTCTTGTTGGCCTAGTTGGTGGAAATTATTGAACAGGAAACCTACAAGATGTAAAGACGCCTATGCAAGAGAAGTGGTCAGAACAAGCACTGAACTTGCAACTCTTCCCTTGTAAGTCCAGTGCTCGTCCTGTCCACGTGTTTTCCATTGTACGTGTTTGTCTCACTGGTTTCCCCCATTAAAACACAGTCGCTGTGTAGAATGTACTCAGTATAAACCAGAGTATGTCGTTGTACCATCACAGCACACATGTATTCGAGCACAGCCCGACACTTCTGCAAACCTGCAGCGAAATCCCCTAGCCTAACTTTAGATCGCTGATTTCAGCATGTTGGAGCTGCTTCTGATTCACTTAAGGCTATCTAGTAGTTACAGGGTGTCTATAAACCGGGAAAACCGGGAATTCTCAGGGATTTTGAATAGTCTGGAAAAACTCGAGGAACTTGTGCTTTTATCAGGGAAAATTACCTGCAATTTTATTAAAAGGGAATGAAAGTCGCAGTAATGCTGGCTCACGTAAGAGAGGGATCGTAATGAATAGTCTTTTGATGCCGTGTCGTTGGCTGGAAGAGTTTAGTCAATGGCCGACTTTCCGGACGCCCGATGGCTCCGCGGCACTATCACATACCTCATAGAATCAATGTCTAAGAATGTCTGAAATTTCGGATGCAAGAGCCCTTCGCCGTCCGATTTTCCGAACTTTTTGCCGTGACTGCAGGTCCGAAACAGCATTAATCAAAGCCACCACTGCCGCCGTTTTGATTACCTCGCCACCGGGGTAAAAGCTAGGCCTAGCTGCTTCACCGTTCGTTATAAAGCTTCTTGCCATTCGGCACCCTTCTTTTCTTTTTTTTTTTTTTTTATTGAAGGAATTCGTCGCTGTAAGCAGTGGCACTGACCCTGTCTTTGTGGTCCTCGCGATTGGCTTCGAAGCTCAGAAAGTGCGCTGTGTTGCGTAATGCCGGTTCCCAAAAGTCAGCTTTGCCACAATACAGTAGTATTATGCGGTGAAACATAACAACCGTGGGAAGGGGCAATGGTCACGGGACACAGTATCTATTCCTTAATTATACACGCGTCCATCCACCGTCTCCTATCACAGTACGGGCACCAATATGCCTAATAAATGTGCTGGTAGGCCTTTTCAGATGTGCCTGTGGCGATTTGAGCCTTTAATGGCAGTAAAAGACATGCATTCATTTTTACGGACATTTTCGCGGCCCTTAGGGAGTCCGAAAAATCGGACATTGACTGTAGAGCTGACGAAAAGGATGCTTTGAATGGCCCGTGAGGCAAACGCACGGTAGGAGGAGGACAAGAGCAGAAAGGACCTACACATTGAGGAATGAACGAGAAAGGAAGCCTGTCGCTGCTTTTTTCAAGGAGCTTGAGCTCAAAAAACAAAGTGTTGGCTGACGCTGGAATGCAGGTGTTACTCATTCAAATCGAAGTGAACTCGCTAAAGCAGTGAAATGCAACAATGAGGTGTTGTGCGCAGGCTGAGAGTATGTCAGGAGAGTTGAGGTTGGCACACCATCTGTTGAGAATCTCATTTGTGGCAAAGTTGGGGCCTCGCACCAATGAGCTTGCTATAAATTGATGAAAGTAGCTTATATCACTTTCAGTCATGGCGTGCACATTTGAAGACATGACCTATTTTTGCCATTTCTGTGCAGTGGTAGCAAGGAATAGAGCATGAACATCAAGCTTATGGCAAATTGAATGTTCTGTTAACTTAAATTACTTCCATTTTGCTTCTGAGTGATATGTATCATTCCAGAGTATTGCTTTGGTGAAGGCACTACCACGTTTTTGCGTGACGCTTGATGTGGGGCATGTCGGTAGCAACCTTGAAATATATATATATATTATTTCTTGAAACGCTTGAGGCTAATGAATAAGTTGTGCATGTAATTCGAGTGGGGGATTTAATTCTTTTTATGAAGAAGTGTAGCATGACTGACTTTACAATATTCAAGTACAGTCAAACCCACTTATAACAATACCGCTTTTAACAATATATCAGATATAGCAATGGACAGCCGCGGCACCGTCACCTTTGCAGTGTGTTCTATGGTAAAATAAACCGCTTATAACAATGCTATCATACTAGATTGTCAGTTATAACAATTAAATGTAGTCATTTGGAGCCAACCCTCACAGAAAAAAAAACGCGCAAACGCAGCGACCACGCCGGCCATACTACTCCACCAAAAGCGCGCGCGTGTATGCGGAGCCGGCCACACAGGGGTGGCGAAAAGCTCACGTGACGACGCATGCGAGGAGAATGGGGTGAGCAGGAGAAGCAGGAGAAAAGACGGACGCTTTCCTCTGGGCAGAGTAGGAGAGGGAAGGAAGGCATTTCTTTTGTTGCTTTTGTATCGGCGCGCGGGAAGCAGTTCATTCTGAGGGTGTGCCGCTCGTTGAAAGCGTGTCACGGCAGTTGAGTGTGGGCTGTCCCATCTTTCCCATTCTCCTTGGTTCCCATTTCCCATTCTCCTTGGATGGCGATGCGGAGGGGCTTCAAGAATTCTTGCACGCCGACGATGCAGTCGCGACAAACGAAGAATTGATTGACGAGGCGATCGTTGCAGCAGTCACCGGCGCGGAAGACGATGACAGCAGCGACGACGAAGATGAACCGGAACCTGTGCAAGTTGTGTCTCAACAGGAGGCCTCAAGAATGATCGATTCCCTGCGGGACTTCATTTTTGCAAAAAACCTTTCGCTCGGACATGTTCAACATTTGGATGCCCTCCAGAAAGACATCGGCAAGATTGCTGCGAAGCAGTCAAAACTCGCCGATTATGGGTTTGTTTCAGCAAAGAAGTAAGAAGTGCAAGCTATTTTGCCCTCATTAAATGCTCTTAGGTATTCATGTTTTCTTTGTTTTTTGGGGGGGGCGCTAAGGGATTTTCAAGCTGAAAGGCAGCCGCGGCAACCTTCTCGTATTTTTTACAAGGCCCCTTTCGGGACCACCAAAACGATGCCTCGGCGGAGCTGGCATGTCACTTGCCGTCTGTGACCCCTCTTTGCAGTTGTTATGCTTTTTTTCGTGCAACCCGTTTATAACAATTATCGGTTATAACAATGAAATTTTCATGGCACTTGAACATTGTTATAAGTGGACTCGACTGTATTTAGGTACTCTAATTACAGTTGAGCCCGCTTATAACGAACCTGAGCATCACGCGAAATTCATTTGTTGTATCCAGAAGTGATATGTGGGCCACACACAAAAATTGACATCAATCAAAACAAAAAATTATTGAGAAAAAAAAAATTGGTGATCGTTGTCTGCCTCTTCAAAGCACATCTAATGACGGCGGTTTCAAGCTTGTTCAAAGCTGCGCTGTGTTCGTCACGCAAGGCCTTAAAATACACAAGGTTTCTAAGTGCCTCAATATAGCTCACTGCTGTGGTCGCGCTTATGGGTGCTGGCTCCGATGGATCGCTGTCGTCGTCCGATGCTTGGACATGGTGCTTGGACATGGTGGGCGGTACAGTTGTTGAGAATCAGAAGAACTTTGCGCCCTTTCTTCGCCATGCTGCTGTCAAAGTCAATAAGCCATTCCGCGAACAACTCGCGTGTCATCCACGACTTCGAGTTATGCCTGTACCACACTGGTACATATGTGCAGAAGCAACGTGGCTTCTTTGATTTGCCGATGACAAATGGCAAGTATCGATCGCTTCCATCCATGTTGGTGCACAAAAGCACAGTTATGCGAATTTTGCTGTGCATGCCACCTGCACATGTGTCACCCTTAATAGCATGCGTTTTTGCCAGGCAGCATTTGATAGAATAGGGCAATTTCATCGGCGTTATATACATTCCTTTCAGCATAACTTGATACACGGGCCAAGTTTTTAGACAGCCACGTGTTGATGTCTTCGTCGCTTACCGATGCCAACTCGCCGTTCATGGACTTGAAAATAATTCTGTGGCGGAGCTTGAAGCGATGAAGCCGCCAGCCATTGCCAGGGGAAAAATCTGGGAAGTCCAGGAGGAACACTAAGTCCTTTGCTTTGGACAACATCAGCGGCCCGCTGATGGGAACATTGCACGCTCAAGCATCAAGGAACCACTTTAGAAGCGCGTCTTCAACGTCTGCATATGTGGCTTTCCGTAGGCGCTTCCTCGTCGCGGAGTCCGTGGCGGCACTCTTTTAGAGTTTGTCCTTCTCTTTCAGTATCGGGATATTGTCTATTTCGACAAACCATACTTTTTCACCAGTTTGTGATTTCTCGCGCCTTGGGATAGGTCTTTCAAAATCAACAGTTTCGTGGCCAAGTCCAAAGCTTTTCGCTTCACTGTCGAAGTAGACGCTGGCGAATCTGCCATCTCGGATAGGCATGAGAGCACACCAGTAGGAAACAACGCCGACAACGCTAGCACAACCACAAGCAAGAAAAAGACAGTCACGCAGTCATGTGAGACACGGCGGCGCGGCGTTAGGGGGGGGGGGGGGGGGGAGCAGAATAGGGGGTACGAAAGCACGTGATAATGTGCTACATTGTCAATTGCCGCGGGAAAGCCGATTCTCAGAGCGTGCACGGCACACGGTCTGCAGCTCTCACCATGTGGAAAGTGGTCCGCGACACCAAGGTGTTTGCTGTAGCCGATCGGCTAGGCTCACAGGCGTTCATTGTAGCTGAGACCGAGCGCCATAGCCGTGATGTATATTTTGACGGTCACGCCGGACTTGTTCGTGTTAAGCGAGCGTTTGTCTTAAGTGGGGCTGTTATAAGTGGGCTTGACTGTAAAATGACTGTCATAAAATGCTCAGAGTCATTCTATCACCTTGATTTGCTGTCATTGGAGTCTCAAGCACCACCTATGTTCCACACATATGTATCGACAGTCGATCATAATTCGTGACTGAAGTGGATATTTGAATTATGTATGCATCTCGTTTTTATTCACATTTGAGAATGTTTCACTCGACTTGAAATGAGTTCACCATTTTTTTGCAAAGTTATTTTATTCGCTGTGCATTTTACTAAACCCTCGCTACAGATTTTTTTTTTTTAATATAGAATAAATGATACCCCTTACTATTCAAACTGGATTAAGTCATTTCTTAACATGCTTACTAGAGAGTGACAGCATCGGGCGACATAGTGTCAGCCTGTCTTGACGTAAAACAAAGTTCTGTGTCACTCAGGGAATTTTGCAAAGGCACTCGGGGAAAACCTGGAAAACTCGGGGAATTTGGAAATGTCAACTTGGTAGACACCCTGAGGTAGTACAGGCACTGAACTTTTAGAACCCGTTTTGATTTTCACACTCTGGCGACGTGATTTTTGACAGACATTTTTGCGAACTAATGTGCATATGTTGTAGTGAAAAGAGGCATGGCTGTCACCTTCTGCCGCGCTCAAGATAAAAGCATGCCGCTCATGATTACACTGCACTAGCATCAAAATTTTGTAATCAAATGACTCCCAGCAAGTCAAGAATTAAATTACATCGCCGGCTTTGACGCCCGACAGTGCTGAGCGGTGATAATTAACCGAAAATGACGCCAGCTGTTCACTAGTGAGCTTTGGTTTGGAGTCCAAGTCGTTCTATTTTGCCAAAGTGTATTAAAGGTCCGCTGCATGTCCAACATGTGGACCTGGCATTTTCAACCAATTCCCAAGAGTTGAGGTTTCGCTTCTTTTGTAAAA
Source organism: Dermacentor andersoni (assembly GCF_023375885.2). Taxonomy (NCBI): domain Eukaryota; kingdom Metazoa; phylum Arthropoda; class Arachnida; order Ixodida; family Ixodidae; genus Dermacentor; species Dermacentor andersoni. The sequence continues at coordinate 20,590,929 of NC_092814.1, read as the reverse complement.
TCTCGGCAAGGGGTGCTGCCGGTGTCACTGCGCAGTTATCGAAAGTCGCTGGCATGGCGTCGTCACGCGCGGCTGCATTGTGAGAAAAGCGTCGTGCTCGTAACTATGCTGCACCCGCACTTCAATTATATGGTGAGGACTCGAGTTATAATTCCGAAGAGGACAGCAAAGCAGATTCAAGCTCTGAGGGCAACAATGTTTTGTGTCAGCATGGGACATCCGCAACTGTTCACCGGCGAGTTTCCTTTACGGCCTTGAGCAGTCTCCTTCCTTGTGCGCTCTTATCTGCAGATCTTTTTGCATGACCCGAGAGCTCTACTGATTATCATCAGGGTGCATACTTCGCTTGGTTATGATGTGCTGCCATTGGCAGCAGAAAAACTCGTTCAAGCCAAGAAGGCCGCCCGTAGCGCATCGCGGCCCAGCACAATGGATCAGCACAAGACAGTTTACAACGGCATGAGATTTCTTTCTACTCTTCTGCTCTGCAGAGGTGATAAAGACAATATGCAAAAATGCAAACAGATATGCTTGGATGCATAATCTTGTAGCTGCCCAGCTACGCTGAGAGCGATCGGTCCTGGAAGAGGTGCATGACTCTACACAAACTGGTAAAGTACGCTCCTTGGACATTTCATCAGACCATCCTAAGAAGATGTCGAAAAGGCGGAACTGCAAAATGTGTTACGAGGACTGCAAAGTTGAACAAAAACCAGACGTTTTGTGGGAAAAGTGCGGAGTGCACCTATGGTTCACAAAATCCAGGAAGTGGTTCACTGCATGGCATGAGCAATGAACTGGTCTTAGTTTCTTTTTTGTATCCAAAGAATGGTGGTGTACTGAGCATTTATTTTTTGAGACACTCTTCCTGGGTTATTTATCTTTGAAATGTATATTCTGAATTTCCTTGATATCAGTGTTTTTGTAGATTTTTTTATTGTTGTTTTTATCAACTGGCAGCAAAAATGGCGCTTTCTAGAATTTTTATGTTTCACCTAAAGTTTTTTTCTTTGACAACGTATGGTTTAGGAAAGAGCATTTCATTATGCACAATATTCTATGCTGCAATGAATGCTGGAATATTATTTGTTGTGGTAAATAGTTTTTTTCCGAGACCTATAAAAAGCGACCATTTCCTCGCGGTAACGAAAGAGTTAACCAGCCAAACACAGAGCTAACATTTCTGTAACTAAGTAAGTGTAAAACACTTCAAACATTTAAAAAGACAATGTGCTCACGATTATGCTGCTGCTGAAAATTTACACCAGCAGCAAACTAGAATACACTTGATTACTGCTTTATTAGCTTTGTGTTTGGTTGAGCTCTGTGCCACCAGGTGGCTGCACCGTGCAGGCCATTCACCTTTGTGCCTCCCCTCATCTTGTAAAAGGCCCGGTCCACTTGCACTTGCCTTTACCCAAATACCAGACGCATAACTCTATTGTGGTAGTAATCCTCCCGCGCAAAGAGATGGCCACAAATGCATAGATCCTGGTGCTCATCGGATACCGACAGTCCAATGCTCTACAGCCACTCTGCTCGTCTGCTGCCTCACAGAAGGATACAATTTTGCATCTTGACATAATGCCGATTGCTGCGTTTGCAGCCCACAACGTAACAAGGGCGAACCATGGTGCTTGTGAAAAGAAAGATTGAGACCAACACTGACCGTGCAGCTCGCGCCAACACGGAACACGTAACACATGCAGAAGAGACTCGCTATGTGCCAGAAGTGCTTGAGTGTAGTGATAAATTGTTGTGCATTCTCTTTCTGTTACATTTTTTATAGAAACAAATTAAGCCACAATCCAACTCAGTTCCTCACTTTCTAATTTTGGAATAACCAATAAAGTGGTCCCACAGGGGTCTATACTTGACCCACTACTATGCCTGCTTTATATAAATGATTTACCCGGTTGTTTAACAGAAACTGAGGCCTTCCTTTACGCTGACGACACTACATTACTTGCAACCGATCGTTCACTAACTTCTCTGACTACTAAGCTAAGCATTGATCTGAAAAATATTTTAACGTGGTGCCAGCTTAACTCACTAAGAATCAATCCTACCAGAACGTCTTATGCTTTTTCATTCGAATCATGGGACACAAGAATTCATTCCCACTGTCAACCTAAACTCTCTTGACATCAGTGCAGTTAATGAGTGCTCATTTCTTTGAATAATTCTTGACCCAAACTTAAAATTTACGAAGCATATCGCCTATTTGAAACGCAAAATTTCTCCTGGTATTAGAATTTTACTTAAATCTAGATATTATTTTAGCAAACCAACATTGCTAACCTTGTATTATTCTTTTATTCACAGCCATCTCAATTATTGCATTACAGCATGGGGTAACACATATCCAACTCATATAGCACCACTACAGTGTTTGCAGAATCAAGCCATCCGGATACTATTGTCGTTCAGCCCATTCTACTGCAGTGCTTCTGATATGCTTCTCAACCACAGGATACTTTCACTAAAATATCTTGCTAAATATAAATTATCCGTAATGGTATTTAAGGTAACACGTAATCCTCCCCCAGTAAATATATTTTCTGAGGCTACTTTGGGTAACTTGAACTGCACAAGATTTGCAGCTAACAACAATTTCTTATTGTCACTAATACATACTAATTATGGAAAACAATCTGGATATTTCGCATCATTATCTACTTGGAACAGCCTCCCACTAGATGTCAAGCGCTCTTTGTCTTTAGGTTTCTTCACGAAAACATTCACTTTTCTACTAGATATCCAAAATAATCCACATATCTGAACTATTCACTCTTGCTCATTTTCTTTCCGTCTTTCCTTTTCTTTATTTTTTTTTTCATTTGTAGCCTTTATAAATATTTTTGGTTCGTTATGTTGCGAATGCATTAAACTACTGTTTTAATTCTATGACTAGCTATTGACTTTATATTATTTTGCAGTTTGCACTGCATTTACTTCGTATAATTTTCCACTTAGTGACTACTGTGTTGCTGTTTTATGCTGCATATTTGCACAAATGTATATATTTTCTGACAGGAGGTCTCCTTTCAGCCACATGCTCTGGGACCTCCTTCTGTATACTTATGTAAGCATGTATCCACTGAAAAAAAATAAAACTATTACGAACAACATTTGATCACCATAAATTTGGAAAAATCATCGATGATCCGCCCTAGGTAGCCATTTGGATAGCTCGCCCTGCTGACGTCAGTTGGACAACACGTCTCAATAGGGGTGGGGCGGCCGAAAACTCAGAGGAGCGGCGCACTGCGATCTGTAGCGATGTACATTTTCAAAATCTTATAATAAAACATCCTTTACGCAGAGCGCTTAGATGTGTGACTTAACTATCAGAAGGACCTACCCAAAAGACTTGGTACATTCGTACAAAATCGTCAAAATCTTTTAAGGGTCCATTTAAAGACTGCCACAACCAATTGAACAAAAGATATTAGGCGTAACGTTAAAAAACAGAAATGTGGATTAGAGAGCAAATACAGGTAGCCATGTTTTCTATGCAGTGATTTCCTCTTTTGCTTTCCTCGCTGCATTGATTCAGCCATAGTTTCTTCATTTTGTGATGGAATTATCAATAGCAGCTTTTACTTAATTTCATAAAATATTTTATAAATAATACATAAACATTTGCAAAGCCAATATTTCTTCTGGCCACCTGAAAAAAAGAAGGGAAGCTATAAAAACACTGATAAATATACAGTTAAGTGTAAAGTTCTGGATAGTGTTTCCAGATGGACCAACATGTTTGTACAAGGCAAGAAATTGTGTGTGTATGCGATGTAAACGTTGGTGGGACAATAGCTGCAAGGCGGCGATTGTGATATGATAACCGCGATTTATTGTATGATTTATTGTGCAGTTATTGTACTCCAGTTATTGTACTCCAGCGAAAAAGTGTTACAACTAGGGGTGTGCAAATACTCAAATATTCGATTTCGAATCGAATCGCGAACATTTGAGTAATTCGATTCACTGATTGAATATCTAATATTTGACTTCTTGAATATTCTATTTTTGGAATGTCCATAACTTTGGTGAATGACCCAGCCATGGTTAGTGCTTTGACATACGCAGCAATCCCACAGCGCGTGATCTCTGTCGGTACAAGGTTCGTCATGGTCGATGATGCCAATCGAAACAATTAACGTGACACGGACAGAGGAAACTATAACAGGAGTGCATATGGAAAGCACGAGAGCATGTGTGGAGATCGGGCCGATTTGTCCCTGGAAGCCACACTGATCACATCAAATGCCCAAGTTCAGTGTTCACACTCGCAGGTTCGCGTAGTTGGGAGCTCTTTACCCAGACATGAGCACACCGATGAACTTCTCACGTGTGCTCATGGTAGTTGCTTGTGGTAGTTGCATGTGGCACGGAAGAGCCAATGCCAGTGACGTGCCTATAACATCGCGTGACTCAATGGCCAATGGCGGTTACCCAGTGATGCAGCCAGCCGAAGTGGCTGAAGCTTCCGACAGTGCGTCGGAGAATGAGGCCTTCAATGGCTTCGAGTGAAATGCACTAAATATTGATTTACTGTGCCTAAGAGGAGTATTGGTTGAAGATTATTTTCTGCTAGAATTAGCGGCCCATAAAAATTCAGTTTTCTGAAAGTGATGAATTCGGCATTTAGCGATGAGTGTACATGCATGTATCGTTTCATTATGCCGGCCTAGTTAAAATAGGCTCATCTTATATACCGGTGCAACTTATACACCAATGTTTTCTTCGAAACTCTTGGAAATGAGGAGGGGGGTGTGACATACACAAAAGGGCGAGTTATAAGCTCTAAAATACAGTAATTGGCACACAGCTGTTCTTTGGGTACAAAATGGGAAAAGTTAGCTTTTCGGTGCTTGTCATATGGAGTGAAGCAGTTTCTCGACTTTGTGAAGCAAAGGTCGACTTTACATTTATAGCAACAGGGGAAATGCAAAAACGTCCATGTACAGTGCACTGGTTGTGCACTAAAAAACCCCAAATGGTCAAAATTGATGCTTAGTCCCCCACTACAGCGGGCCTTGTAATCATATCGTGGTTTGGCACGTAAAGCCGCAGAATTTAATTTTTTTTTCTGCCCTAGGGCAAAGCTTCTCAGGACCTTGTCATTAAAGTTCTTTGTCTGTCTGTCTGTCTGTCTGTCTGTCTGTCTCTGTCTGTCTCTGTCTGTCTGTCTGTCTGTCTGTCTGTCTGTCTCTGTCTGTCTGTCTCTGTCTGTCTGTCTGTCTCTGTCTGTCTCTGTCTGTCTGTCTGTCTGTCTGTCTGTCTGTCTGTCTGTCTGTCTGTCTGTCTGTCTGTCTGTCTGTGTCTGTCTGTCTGTCTGTGTCTGTCTGTCTGTCTGTCTGTCTGTCTCTCTCTCTCTCTCTGTTAATCTCTTACAATGAACATTGTTTTTGCTTGTTTTTTAATTGCCTGCGTACATTTGAAGGGCATGCCCCCAATCAGCGGAAACATGTTTCTGCCAAGCTATGTCTCGATCGGAGATGGCCCCTCCTTGTAAAGCATGGACCATGTCAGAAACTAAATGCGCCACTGCAGAGAAAGAACATAGGGCTCACCAAACTAATGAGCACAATAGATTGGAGGAATAGGTCACTGTTGTTGTCAGGAAAACGGTGTAGTGTTTGCTTGCAAGAACAAGGCCCAGTGACTTCAAAAGCTACCGCTGCAACTGTGCTGCAAGGTCTGAGCAGCACTGCAGTACCTTTTTTTTTTTTTTACTAATAATGAAATTCTTCTGTTCCCTTTGGTATTCGCATGTCATGTTCACAAATATTCTAAATGTTCATAACAGTATTTAACTATGTCCAAAGAATTTGTAGGGCCCTTTTAGTGTCTTATGTGCCCTGGTTGTATGCCTATGTGATGCGACCTCTATGTAATAAACATACCGTGTTGATGGTGTAATATAAAATTTTGACTCCATGCAGAACCTCAGCACAGCAGTGGAGATGCAGAGTTCCAGCTGCTTGAAGCAGCAAAAGCTGGAGATCTTGACATTGTGAAGGTGTGTGTCTTTATTTCTGCCTTTGATAACGTATTTATAGTTTAACTATTAGTGTGCGTAACCTTGCTTATTTTGTAATTATTTTTTATGTATTGTTTACAGCAGAATCTCGGTGTTGCGGTCATGCCTGATGCGAAGTTCTAAAAGTCCCACCCCAATTCCATTAGCTTACAATGTGCTAAATTTTTAGTGTTGCGAACCGCTTTTTGTACTGTAGTGGATGATACGAACAATCAAGCCACTGTGCAATCCTTGGCAAGGGGGCCCCCATGCACCAGTAGCACCAGACACTGGTTGTTGTCAGGCCGGCAGAGCAGCCACACGCATTTGCTGGTTATATTCCTGTTGCCATGACAACCTATGTCACTCTGTGTTGACTATACCCCCATCCCCCAACAAAGTAAAAAAAAGAAACTTTTGCTTTGTGTAGTATCATGCTACTTGCCGACCATTTCCAAACACCTTGCAACTTTGCAGCAGCTGGCAATCGCATACAGTAGAGCCTTGCTGCATTTGCAAGTTCTTCAATATTTGCTTCAATGGATAGCCTTATCTCAGTATTCCACATCTTCCATTGTCTTCAGTAGCTGATCACAATTAGAAACTTTTCTACCTTTGCGCCTGTCAGATCGCACGATATGAAGTAGCTTCACTGCCACAAAGAGAAGCAAAAAGATTTCCTTATCTTCCGCAAATCATGTTCTAATCACCATCATGTAGCAGCTAGGACTAGGACACAGCAACACAAGAAACTCTAGATAGCCAGGCAGATATTGTGTCATATGTAAGAGGCATGCGGCATAGAAAGGAAGAAGATGATGTGCATGTATCAGTTCGAACGGCATGAACCCTCGAGGCGCGTGACCCAAGCTGTGATCGAGGGAGAAGCAGCGCCGAGCTGGCATTATCGACGTGGCTCTGGGCCAAGAAGGTTGTAGCATCAGCATCGCACTGGCGACGGGAGCCATGGAGGTTCGGTCAAGTACGTGACGCTGGCGGTCCAGGGCGTGGCCATTGGACCTCGGTGACGTTCAAGCGAGGCTCCTTGGACCTGCTGCAGGCAGTACCAGTCACTCCAGGAAGGATCCCCTTTCAGAGGCAGACCAGCATGTACGATAGTCCCCAGGGCATCTCGTCGGCACTCGAAGTAGCGGCGGAACCCGGAGTTAGGCTTAACCGGTGGTGAGGCCGGGGTGCGACGTCACCGACAGAGTTCGGGACACTGGCATCAGGGACGGACGAGTTGACTGGCCAACACCAAGGCAGCAACGTTTACGGAGTCTGCAAGAACACTGACTATGATGAAGTTCCGACACGCATCGGACACGGAAGATACGTGCGATGACAACAGTCTGTAAGAACGCTCCTTTCTGATAGCGTCGCAGCCATAGGCTAGGGTTGCCTGACTCTCACATAGAAAATGCCAAGGACTATCGTAAACGGGGATAAGGACATGCTTGGGCTACATAAGGGTTACCATTCCTTCATTGAGTTTTATTTTGAGTCAATTGAGTTTTGAGTGAAATTAAAATCTGTTTGCTCTGCTGCTCTGCATCTCCCAACCTCATCTCTCATTACATCCGCGTGCCCCAAGATCGGTGACACCTGACATATTGAAATGTCGGCCTCGAAGCATGCGAGGTGCGCAGCTTGCTGTGGCCAAAATGTGTGTGAGCTAAGTGTGCCAGGCATTCAAATTCACGTGAGCCAATGGGAGTGCTCACGGTGCACCATGTGACTGCAGTAACGAATCGTGACACTAGAGACTTTTAGCGTGGCTGGTATTCGGGCAAGCGCGGGCGGTTTTCCGGTTTAGCGGGGGCGTCAACGTGAGCGGCCAGATTGGTGGCGCCAGCTGGTGGCGCAAAGCTCAACCACACAAACACAGAGCTAGTACTATATTCTGCTTAGCTGCTGGCGTAAATTTTCGACAGTGGCGTAATCGTGTTCACAATTACGCCGCTGCCAAAAATTTGCACGAGTGGCGAAGCAGGATATGGTGAGTTACTGCAGATTTAGCTATGCGTTTGTCTGGTTGAGCTCTACAACACCAGGCGGCTTCACCGCTCACGTTTACGCCCCGACCATCCGGTAATCCGCCCAAACCGCTCCCGTTTACCGGAATAGCGTACAAGCTAAAGGTCTCTACTAGCTTTCCTTTTTTGCGCTCGCTTTTGTTGCTTTTATTTCTGCATGGAGAAATACAGCGCTGCGGCTATTTCAATCTACGATCTCTCGTGTTCACGGTGATACCAAGATGGGTGGTGCAGCGTCAACAGAAAGCTGCATTTGTGTGATCAGTGGTGTGATAGAACCTCCCGAAACCAGATTTTTTTCCTGGTTTTGAAGACAATACACTAAAAACGTGCAATTTTCTCAAATTATGCTGCTTATTTCTTCCAGATATTTCGCCATGAGATAAAAGCTTTCGGCAAACAATATAATGAATAATTCTTAGCAAGTTGGTCATCTTATTGCTGTCTCTCTCTTTAATTTACCATTTTTTTACGTTTTTGGGTGATGCAAATTTTGGGGGATACGATTTTTTTCGTCATCCCGATAGGTTCGTATCGTCAAGCTTCTACTATATTTACCGTGTACATTCAGTAAAACATACATGCTTCAGTTAAGGAGAGACGCTTTATATTGCAGCCTTTGTTCTTATACGGCATAAGTAATTACTGCGAATTCTGCCGTATTGGCATAATGCCTACGTAATGACTAATGCATTTTAAATGTAAAACCTTGCAGATAGATGCACGGTGCACTCACTCAGTGGGAAACTTGCTTCATTTGTTTTGTCGCACTTTTTATATACTATTGCCTAGTATATTGGACAACATGTTAAAAGATGTTATTGAAGGAGCTAAAGGTAAAGGAGGGATGTTATTGAAGGTCTTGGACTGATCCTGAGCCCTCAGCTTCTTAGCTGATTTCAAAATAAAACTCTCGCAAATGCAGTGTGCCCTTCATCTGTACTACAAAGGAGCAGAAAAACCATCCCTGTGAGAGTTAATACTCCTGTTTATTGGGCCAGCCATAATGTTCGAGAACCACCTCCCGAGGACAAACCAGCTACCACTCAAACCAGTGTGGAAAGCACACCATAGGCCCACCACACACTTCAGAACCCTCGAATGTTGATGTCATTCCACAATGGCTTCTGCAAAGATGAGGAAGGCTGGCTGGTAAAGTTTTTACTTGTTGCGGCATTCAACCAATTCAGCCAAGGAACAGCAAGCAACAAAGAAAAACTAAGATGCATACTAATCCAAGAGGGCGATGCTAGAACATATGAAAATTGAGAAGCTTTTCTGGTGTTACAGCACGATTTCCAGTCTGGGCTGCTTGAGATGTACACCAAAATGAATCACCTTGATCAAGCTGAACGAACAATGCAGTCTAGCTCTCTGCCTCATGCATGAAAGACATATGACACACCTATTTCAGTCGAATGGATCCATGCGTGATATTGAAGAAGTTGCTTCCCCTACAGCAAATCAACAGATGAAACCAGGCATGCATCAGAATGCGCAGAAGAAATATCGCACGCACAGTCACCTATTGTACACTCTTAAGCTAGAAAGAAGTGCGACATCCTTGTTAGTAAGGTGTACCAGCACTATGCTTACGGACAAGGTACCGGACTGGTGCAAACCTTGTGCTCGTTTGTCTGCCACTATTCCAGCTTGCCCATATCAATATCATGTTAGGCCATGAATGACTGCCAAGTAAAACAGCACTCGGCAAAGCGTTGATCACATGATGATCCACATGAGCAACAACAAAAACTGCTTCAGAACTGCAAGGCAGTCTACACATACATGCTTACTTTTGTGTTTAAAGAGGCAGACTACACAATCTTGAGCTAGAAAGTTGTGCGACACCTGTGCTCAGCATGTTGTCACTCCACTGGACACATGCATGGCTAGAGCCTGGATTTGTGGATCAGCATTCTTATCTGTTTTCCTCTCTGTGTTTATATGACCTCATGCTTGGGGGTTGACTTTCTGCAGAAATACAGTGCCAGTACTAATCTGAGAAGTTCAAATCAGCTTCTTAAGGGGGGATGCGGCTTTTGCATCTTGAAAAATGTCCAAAAAATCAAATTTCTGAAAATCACATTTTCAATTTCGATTACTCTTTTTCTATCTGATTCCGAAATATCATCACTGCAAACCACGCAGAAGTGCCCTAAAAAAATTATTTCATCAGCCAAGGGGGCGAAAAATTTCGCGGAATTAAAGAACAGAATTTTTCAAGCCACAACATCTCCGGAAAGGCGCAACCGAGCGCCGCCATCTTGGGTCTCGTTGGAAAGCGCATTTCTCCATCTTCAAATTTGCCGCTTCAGCTACCTCCTCCATACATAAACAAGCACACAAAAAGCAAATGATTGAAGGTCGTGCTGGAGTCTGCGATTGGCCGCGCCCACCACGTGACTCCAGCGCGGTTCGCCATTGGTCTGGTGCTCGCGTCGTCTGCTCGGCTCTTCGCACCTCGCGAGTCTGGAAGTCTCCACTGGCCGTAATCTCGACTTGTCAAAACGGACGCTACGCGGACATCGCAGTAGCGTAGCCGATCCCTGCGTTTGTGGACGTCTCAGACCCGCAGCTAAGCATACCGAGCATCGGTGGCATGGACGTTGCTACCAAAATTCGCGTGCAGAATCCGGACACACGGCTAAGCCTTTCAGCACTCAGTGTTTCCGACCAAGCACCAAGCACATCGCGCACGCAATCCACGGACGTGCCGCTAAGCATTTCGCGCATAGGAGTCTCCAACTCGGCGATCAAGCACATCGCGCGCAGACATCTCAGACCCTCGCCTAAGCACAAGAAATAAGCATCGGCAACTCCAACTGCGCGACTACATAGTACATCAAGCGTCGACTCTTCGAGCCCGTGTCTAGGCATTTCGCGCATCGGCACCTCGGACTACGCGGCTAGGTACTTCGCGCTTCGGCACTTCGGACTGCACGACTAAGCACATCAGAGTGTCGACTCCTCGAGCCCACGGCTACTGATTTCGTGTGTCGGCACCTCGGACTGCGCTACTAAGAACACAATGTATCGACTCCTCGAGCCCCTGATTAGGCATTTCGCGCATCGGCACCTCGGACTGCGTGGCTAGGTACTTCGCACATCGGCACCTCGACCTGCGTGAATCAGAGGGCAGAGACCCAAAAAGTTACCTGTAAGCAAACACAGCAAAAACTACAATACTGGTGCATTTTGAGAGATGTGAACTGCTCCAGAAACTTTGAGAGACGTTTTCTAAAAAGTGTGTTTTGGGCACTCTGCATTGACTATGGAAAGGGCAGCATGGGAATGCCTGAACCAATTTTGATCCTGTCTGTTTTTATGTACCGTATAATGCGGAATATAGGTCGACCCCCTTACATTGAATCAAAGAAGTCAACATAAAAATTATAAGGCACAAAACTTCGTTTTATTTAGTGGTGCCGCCACACTTGTCACCTGCTCATTCGTTTGAGCTGTCTGAACTCTCGTCCGAAGACGACTGCATTTCACTGGCTGCGTCCCACAACATGTCATCCTCGGTGCCGTCCAAGGAGTTGCTAATGCAACACTTCTTGAATGCCCGCACCACCAGCGAGCGCAACCTGCGACACCCATGTGGCCACAGTGACGAGAGGCGGCCTGCGCAGCCAGCCGGTTGGGGTCGTCGGGTTGTCGCCGGCCATCCACTGATTATACTGTTCACGGACACGGTCTTTAAAGGGCTTGTTGAGCACGACGTCCAGTGGCTGAAGTGTTGACATCATGCCTCCTGGAATGACGGCGAGTTCCGTCCTCCCGTCGCGGAGTGCCTGCTTCACACCTGCGGTCAAGTGCCCGCGAAAGACATCCAAGACGAGCATGCTCGGACACCGCAGGAGTGCGCCGGGTCGCAGATTCCAGACGGTCTTATCCAATTGAGCATGAGGGCCTCGTCCATATAGCCCTTTTCATTCGCGCGAACGACATCCCGCGGGAAAGCCTCTTTCGGCAGCGTCTTCCTCTTGAATATTATGTATGGGGGCAGCTTTCTGCCGTCTGCAGTACACGCGAGCATCACCGTGAAGCGCGAATGCTCGTTCCCTGTAGAAAGAAGCTTGACTTCTTTTGCGCCGCGTTCGCACACTGTGGTGGGCGACGGCATGTCGAACCACACCGGCGCTTCATCAGCGTTGCCGATCTGTCCCAACATTTAGCCATGCTGCTGCCGGAGACGGATAACATAGCGCTGGAATCCGACCAGCTTGCCCTCGTATGCCTCTGGCAGCTTCTGGCAGATTAATGTGCGCCGTCGAAGTGCGAATACCTTGCGTCACATGAAGCGACGAGCCCAATAAATGGAGCCCTTGAATTGTTCATTGGGCAGTCCGGATTCTCGGGCGATCTTAATAGCTTTGATGCGGATGAGTTCTGCTGTCACTGGCAAAGATCTGGCACGATGCTCGCGGACGAAATCCGCCACCCTGTCTTCGAGCTCCGGGTGCACCGCGCCATTGAATAAAGAATCGCGCGGCGCCCGCGAGTTGGGCCGCGTCGGTCACCAAGGGGGCGATAACGATGCGGATGCCGAAAGGTCTGCGCTCCTACATGTTGCCAGACGACTATTCATGTTGTGCCAAGGGCCGGTATATAAGTCGAGGGGTGAACTTTTAGTAATATTTTTTTGGAAAAAACCTCGACCTATATTCCGCACTATACGGCATTCCCTGAAGTGTGCTTGAGGGTATGACAGTCTTCAATGTATTGCTGAGGGCTTAGTTTTTATTCTGCATGCTAATTTGTGAGTGACAAGTTCTGGTACAATTGGAAAAAGTGAACATGATGTTCTGTGTAAAAAGAAAATAAAGCAGTTAAAAAATTTTGGAACTGTTGTACCCTGTAGTGCTCTTTTGAGCAAAGATTAAAACTACAGGCAGCTCCCTGGCATGTTTTGTTACAGCGCCAGGTTTTTTTTCCACAGGCGGAACACATGTAACACTTTGTAACTTGAAAACTAGTCAAGATATCGTAATGAAACTGCACATTTCTTTATTTCAGACACTTTTGAGTGTGGCTACCAAATTTCGTTGATCTAGGTCAAAGAACAAAAAAGTTAGCTCTGATCGCCACCTCTCCCCTTAACAGAGCAAGACACAGATGCATTGACAACCCGTTAGCAGCCTTTACAACTTGCAAGACAAATGTCTAAGCACTCAGAGTATATATGCCCAAAACTATGGGTGCATCAGCTAAGTCTGCTGTTCTAAAATCCGCCATGCCAGCGGGGCTTCATGACCATAATAGTGTTCGAAGAACCTTATTAACCACCACTTGTGTTGATTTCATTGGCTTGGCAACCCGCACACAGCCTAAAAGGGGGGAAGTCAGTTTTGCCCGAAAGGGGAAGCATTGATAGCGAAAGTAAAGTATTAGGCAACTACACAAAGTAAGGTTCATAGTTTTATAGGCTGTAGAAATGGCAGTCAACATTCAGTTACTGAGCAAGCTTGGTGTTATGCATGCACAGACAAGCATGACCTTACTCAATGACTGCAAGCACTCGCTATCACAACATGATGACCGCCAGCAGTGGGACGTGAATGCCTTGTTCTGCCTTTCGCTTCACCATTTCAATGGTGCCGCATCTCCAAAACGCAAGATTACACGACCTCCACACAGATGAGCTCCGACATACAAGGGCCATGTATGGGCTCAGCCATGCTCAGTTATGTGAACAGCCATGCGCAGCCACAGTCAGGCTAGAGCATGGTAGCATGGTAGCTGTGGCGTTGCACTGCTAAGCCCGAGGGCGCGGAACCGAATCCAGGGCACGGCCGCCGCATCTTGAAGGAGGTGCAATGCAAAAATGCCCACCTACCATGCATTGGGTGCACATTAAAGAATCCCAGGTGGTCAAAGTTAACCCAGAGTCCCCCACTACGGCGTGCCTCATAATAAGATCGTTGTTTTGGCATGTAAAACCCCAGAATTTAATTTTAAAGACACATGCTCTCCTACCCTAGCATGCATTGGATCACATGATCTCCATCATTGGGCACATGGGAAAGTGGCATTAAGCCCCCCTTTTCCTCAGCTCACCAGTGCAAAACAAGCCACCACGCCTTCTTACCCGCAGCATACAATGCGCGAGCCACTTATTATCCCCCTCACTTGGACTTTATTCGGAAAATCATAGCGATGGCAAAAATGCGCCTGGAGTGTCCATATCTTTGATTAACCCCTAATTGCCAATGATGAGGTAACTTGTCATCAGAACAAGCCTTCTCTGGTCCCAATGTCAAGCTAACTCGTGAACTTTTCACAATTTTTGCATATGTGTATGTGCAGTTTCTTGTAATATTGACAAATAAATAATACACAACGACTTTTGCTATATTTTTCAAGAAGATCAGTAAAAATGCAATAGGCATTCCTGGTATCATATTTTCCAGGAAAAGCTGGTGCAATATATGCAGGTCTAAAAAAAATTTCATACTTCAAAACAATTTGAAGTATGCTTAAGCTTCCCCTTTAAAGGGCCCGTCACCAGGTCTGGCCATTTTGAGCTGACAAGCGCAGAGAATACATTACACGATAACGATCGTATCTGCAAAGTATTACATCGCTACGCGCCCCGGAAAGATCCGAAATTTCATACCGAGTGCTGTTTTTCCTTCTCCTCGCGGCCACTGTGCTCCAAGCCGGAGGATGACGTACTCGTGTGCCTGCGCCTACGTTACTGGTGTCCGCAGTGTGATTTTTCTCGTGGTGACACGTGACTTCAAGAATTATTCAAGACAACATCTGTTATCTGTGTGATCTGTTGCTTGAATGGACAAATTGAAGTTTAGAGAAATAATAAAACACACAAACGGAATTTCTGCGTGTTTTTGCTTTATTTCGCACCGAAGCAAGATAGATGTACTTCCGCTTCGTCTGCTTGTTCCCACGGTCGTGTGGTCACGTGCGTAGGTACCGAAACTATGCCATTTTCTACCGTGCTCCAGCGGCGTGATCATGCCCTGCGATCCGCTTGTTCTGCCTCAGTATTCGTGTAGCACTGAATTATACCCCTAGTCATGTTTCCTTGTGCACGGCGCGCAAACGAGACAACAGCTCGCGCGTGATGCCGTCAGCGGAAGTGCATTGCGCCGAAAAAAAATAAAGTGAGGAGAAAAAAAAAATGAAGGCGGGGCCTGTGACGTATGTGTCACGCAATCCTCGAGGTCCGGTATAGGAGAATGCAGGGAAGGAATTTCGCTTGCAGAAGCTAGATTGGGCAAGTGAAGAGAGCGTCTTGCTTGGCAGTAGAGCCTGCCTGCTGAAATCATGGGTTCCTGGCACTGAATTATTTCTGTCTCGGCTATTAATGAGCCGATTTGAAAATTTTTTGCGGCAGAACATTGCCTAGAGGACACGTAACAACTTCCAGCGTATAACAAAAATTTGCTGTAGGGCCTGGTGAGGGGCCCTTTAACCGTGGAACACGGTACCATTCAAAGATCCCTGACTGCTTCTCACACTTTCTGGCAACTGCAGCTTATGTAACTGTAATGTTTACCAGGAAACACTGGTGGCGAACACTGTGCTTGAAGGTGAGCTTTCTGGTAGAAACGCAACCTCTTGCGTGGGCCGATCCCGGAGGTACTGCACGGCCATGCCGAAAAAATTTTAAGGTTTCTGTTATTTTTTTGCACTTCTAATATTTTTATTTTAATATTTATAATATTTAAGCTTGTTGAGCTGGGATGACATACTCTCCTCTTCATTACCTGATAATGCCTATGACCGTTTCATTAAGATCGTGTGCACAGTATACCAAAAGCATTTTCCTTACAGGCACGTGAAAAAAACCTAAACACGCTCGCAAGCCATGAATCTCCTCTAAACTAATCAAAATGATAAAAGAAAAGAATAGGCTGTACCATGTGTTTTTGAATAGCCATGACCCAGATGCATTGAAGCAGTTTAAAAGATATCGAAATAACCTGACTAAACTGCAAAAACAAGCTAAATGCGATTATTACTACTCCATGTTCGATGGTATCGTTGATGCAAAACAGACTTGGAATAAACTGAATTCTGTTATATCATCAAGGCGACCCGCCAGTACTATTAAAGAGCTCAAAGTTGGTAATGAGGTTTTTAAAGATGAAGTGCTCGCCAACAAATTGAATGAGTACTTTGACTCTGTAGTTGAAAGCACTTATGATTGAAATCCCTTGATGTATTTGCCCAGTCCCCTTACACATTCTTTGTATCTTGATGAGGCTGATGACATCGATGTTTTTAATGAGTTCAAAAACTTTAGGCGAACTAAAGGTGTGGATGTGCGTGGATTAAAAATACAGTGCAGTCCACTTATAACGATATTGTTAAATGAAAAATATGATCGTTATAACCGATGATCACTATATCTGGACTGCAGTTATTAAAAAAAAACAACAAAAAAACGCTGAACGTACCTTTGCAGCTCCGAACTCGAATTTGCCACTTGCTCTAAAGAATAGATGATGTAGAAAGTAGGCTGCGAAAAACAAACTTTATTTCTAGCGCCAATGATCATGCCAAGCGTTAGGTGTGCCGAAATAGCCCGAAATCTGCACTTGCTTTTGCAGCAGCTTCAGCTTCAGAACTGCGGTTTGCATGGATTCCAGCTGCTACGCGAACACTGGCGGCAATCCTTTAGCATGCATAAAATCAATTAAGGAGTCTATCGACAACAGTGCACTTTGCGTGGACATCGAGATTGGGGTCAAGGAGCCACTGTCAATCTTGTTGTCACTGTCGCTGCTGCCGTCGCCACCGTCGCACAACTTTGCCGTCTGTCGAGACAGCACATCTTCGGCGATCGCCTCGTTGGTGACCTCATCGCAGAACGAGGCAGCACTGTCTGCAGTCAAAAACTCCTCCATCGACGCACCACCTGTGTCACCAGTAGGAACGAGCTCCCAGAGCTCGGTTATTTCAGCGGCTTCCATTGTGTGGGTTCAATGGGTTGGGGAAGTTCGTCCTGACGCAAAAAGCCCGCCTTTTTGAAGCAGTTGTTTTCAAGATGGTTGATATCGTCGACTGGGCGAGCTCACACTTCCTCACGAGGGCGCTCACCTTGAAGCCGCGTCGAGAGTCCTGCGAAATATCCATCTTCGTGTCAAGCAACGCAGCTTTGCACTTTGTCGGCGCCGTCTTCGAACTGAGTTGCACCGTTGGTTGCACGCTGCTTAGGTGGCTTCAGCCTGCGATCACGCTCGCTGAGAGAGAGACTGAGTGAGGGACGGGCGCCACCACGCCGCTTTGCTTGTCGCTTTTTTTTTCTTCTTTCTCTCTCTTTCGGAGTGACTGTGGCCGACGCGCATGAAGCAGCTAGCGCCATCATGTGGCGCGCTGCGCCTACTCGGGTACTCTCCGGTGCGCGGGCGGGGCGGGACGTGCTGCGCGGTAATGGCGGCAGATATGAACTTGCAGAGGTAAACATCGCCTCGTCTCGACATCGTTCGTTTCAGGGAACTAAGCAACACAAATGTTACGATTATTTGGCACGGAAAACGCCGTCCAGACGGCAAAATTTTGATCGTTATATCCTATATGCGGTGAATAACCTATCGTTATAAATGGTTTTCTTCCCGATAGACCTAATGCATAAAATGACCCTCTCATGTCGATCCATAGTTATAACCGATATATCTTCATATGTGGTATCGTTATAAGTGGACTGCACTGTACAACCAATTCTTTTTGTTATTGACCTGCTCACCCCTTGCCTCACTCACATTTAAAACATCTCCTTAACCTCTGGCATTTTTCCTCAACAGATGAAAATTGCAAGGGTAGCTGTGGTGTACAAAGGCGGAGAAAGGGAAAATTTAAGTAACTGTAGACCAATCTCAATTCTTCCACTGTTTTAAAAGGTTTCGAAAAAATTATTCTGCTTAGGGTGACTGCTTCTTTAACAAGTATTCTGTTTTAACACCATGTCAATATGGCTTCAGGTCAGGCTGCTCGACTGAAACTGCTCTTCTTAACCCTTTGAGGGTCGATTTTTTTCATCATATGTGACCGCCCAGGGTCGATTTTTTTTTATTGCAGATTCCGATTCTTCTTAGGGATTTATTTCGAAAAAAAATTACCGTAATTTTTCTAAGATGTCCGTAAAGTCAGAAAAAAATATTTTGTGTTGGTATATATGCACTCTTCATTCATGAATAACAACAATAAAAAAGGAAATAAACTTATCGGAATTAAAAATGTTATGCGTTTTTATGCACATAGTTCAAGGCTCTGAAAATCCGCACACGAGAATATTTCGCAAGCCTCAAATGTTCCTGCTCTTACACTGATACGTATGTCCATAGCATAATCGAACTGCGTAGGTGTGCGCACTCAAGAAAACTGTTTGGTTGTGTGTCCATCAAAAAAAGCAACACGTGTGACAAACTTCCGCTAGTCTTCATCTTATCGCCAACCAGCTAGGGCAATTAGTTTTCGCGAGTCTTAAAAAAAAAAAAGGAAACAAACGGATATGCATGCACGGCCTTCCTATCCTTCCTATGTGCACCCCTGTGAGCACTAAACGAGCGAGAAACAAGCGGTCGCCCTTTGAGCGATTAGGAACGAGATAGCCATCAGTTTCGCAAGTGCAAAAAGCCGAAACCGCCCGCTAAATAAAATCCAAATCCAAACGGCCGTCCGCGCGCACCCACGCCAATGCGCGAGCGGTAGTATATAGACGCGCGGCAGCAAACTAGCGCTAAAACAAACCATGCAACGAAAACCGAGAGAGGGAGGCACGCGAAAAAAATTTTCTGTATTCCCACATAGTGGCAGCAGCACATGACAGAAAAGAAAAAGTTAGAAAATTGGCGCGCTTTTTAAACGTACAGACAGTGCCGTAAATATACGGCATCGACAATTTTCGGACTTGTTCGCAGCGGCGTATATTTATGTCATTGACCGTCAAAAGGTTAAACAAAAAGAACTAATTTTGAAAAACATAGAGACAAGGAAATTAACATTGGGAGTATTTCTTGATTTCTCAAAAGCTTTCGACAGAATTAACCATGGAACACTATTAGAAAAATTGAACTGTTATGGTACACGCAGAATAGTTTTAGATTTAATAAGAAGTTGCATAACCAACAGAAAGCAATGCATATCAATAAATAGAAAATTATCTTCATTTAAACTTATTAAGCAAGGTGTGCCTCAAGGTACCATATTGGGACCACTTCTATTTATCATTTAAATAAATGACATTGGGAATATTGATGACTCAATTAACTATATTATTTACACAGATGACACTAGTTTATTCTTCTCAGGAAATAAGGAGGATGAACTCATGATTTTTGCAAATGAAATACTTGACAAAATATATAACTGGTCTGTAAAAAATTCTCTCCAGTTCAATTGCTCCAAGACAAAAGCGGTCCTCTTTAGAGGGAAGTCCACGCCTTATGATCTCACCCAGTGCCTCACACTCAATGACACGAAAATAGAACTTTCCGCTACAGCAAAAACTTTGGGTGTTATACTGCATCAGAACGGCAAGTTGGGCCAGTTGGTTGGGATTCGTGGTAAGGGTTGTAACAGCGCACCCAAGACAAGGACAAAGGAAGGAGTAAAATTCCTTCTATTCCTTTTATTCCTTCTGTTGTCCTTGTCTTGGGTGTGCTGTCACAACCCTTACAACGAATCCCAACCAACTGGCCCAACTTGCCGTTCTGATGCAGTATATTTCTAGTACTCAGGCAGCGCCGTGTCGTCATTTTATTCCTTCTGTTGTCCTTGTCTTGGGTGCGCTGTTACAACCCTTACCATGAATTTGGGTGTTATCTTTCATGAATTGATGCTGTGGGACCACCACACCGACTACTTACGAAATAAACTTAGTTAAAGCATTGGGTATGTTGCACAGATGCCAGAGGCTACTACCAATACCACAGAAACCTATGGTTTATAATGCACTATTTGCTTCTCACCTACGCTATTGCGACCTCGTCTGGTCAAATAGTACTAAGAAATCATTAGGTAATTTAGTTTCACTTCAAAAGAATGCCTTACGTGCCATTTCAGACCTGCCTTACAATGCACATACGCGTGATATATTCCGAAAGTTTAAAATTTTACGAGTAGACCACCTTTATGAGTATAAACTTATGTGTTCTTTTGAACGTGACATTATTAAGGGTACTAACCATATCGTAAACATCGCGAACTTGCAGCGGAATCCCTCTTTTCGCCTAAATCGATAGACTGAACACTGGGAAGTCCCACACCCTCGGACTAACTATGGCCTTCAAGCACTCTCCTACTGTCTTCCCTCAACACTTAACAAATATAATCCAAGTGATGTAAACATACGTCATATATCCAAGAGCACATTACTGCAAAAATTCCTGTGAATGTTAACTTTTTCTTTTGTCGCTTGAAAAGTATTTCTATGCCATTTCAAAGTGTTCATTTCTGGTTTTCTTGCATGTGTGTGTGTGTGTGTGTGTGTGT
Source organism: Dermacentor andersoni (assembly GCF_023375885.2). Taxonomy (NCBI): domain Eukaryota; kingdom Metazoa; phylum Arthropoda; class Arachnida; order Ixodida; family Ixodidae; genus Dermacentor; species Dermacentor andersoni. Next base: position 20,570,400 of record NC_092814.1, on the reverse strand, counting down.
GTGTGTGTGTGCATACATACATTAACCTTGCCACAAGTATGTACAACAAATATGTTGCCATGTTGCTGCCTGTTGTTCACGAAGAGGCGGGACTAGTCAAGCTGCCGTTATGCAGCTTTTATCCTGCCATTCCCACCGCTTTGTATACATCAGTGTACTTATGTGGTAAATAAACTTCTTCTTGTTGTAAGTCTGAGAAGATTCAACATAAAAGGCATATGCTATCAGTGTTTTGTTTCATGGCATTTCTTTGTGGGATGACATTCTCTAAATTCCGAGGAATAGGTTAACTCTGTCAAGAATGTAAGACAAGGTATCAGCAACTTTAGTCATAGAATGGTGTGGCAATATAACCCGCATATACCGCATCTCATGTAGCAAGGTGTGGTATATGCATATACTTAAATATATACGGGAATTTTTGCTCATTGGAATTTGTCATGGCAGTTAAGGGGTTGAAAACGTCAAAGAACAAAAGAAAAAAAAAAAAACAGACTTGCAGCGTGGGCTCCATTACATTCTAATCGTGACAGATATGACTTCCGAGGTTTCACCCGTGCCACACAGGCACAAAATATGACATTCGTTCATTAATGCCTGAAATCCCCTAATGACATTTTTTTTTGGGTGGAGCTGCAACACGTCCAAATTTACGAGGGCTATTTTAATTTTTTTTAAGGTCCAATTGGTCGTGAAATGAAAACCACAGTGAAAATCAAAACTGTTTTATTTGGACCATTTAGATACACTTTCCAGCTGCTTCTCTACATCGTCGCCACTCCAATTAAGACATTTGTTGTAGCGTGGTACTAACTTTCCTATCCCCTCATCATCATCAGCTGGCTGTGCTTTCAGCCAATTTTTTACACTGGTCTGCATCTTGTTGTCCAAGTCAAACTCCTGTCCTCCTAGCCAGCATTTCACGTGAGCAAATAAGATGGTGATTAAAGGGAGCCAAGCCCGGGCTGTTAGGTGGGTGATCAAACACTTCCCATTGAAAACTCTGCATGAGCTTCTTTGTTGCAGCTGCACTGTGCGGCCGTGCATTGTCATGAAGAAGGACACTGCCTGATGACAACATTCCTCTTCGTTTGTTCTGAATTTCCTTTCGTAAATGTCCAAGAGTCACGCTGTAGGGAGCCGCAGTGATGGTCATGCCACATTCCATTAATTCCACGAAGAGAACACCATTGCTGTCCCAGAACACAGTAGACATACACTTTCTGCTGGAGAAAGTTCGCTTGAACTTCTTTGCTTTTGGGGGAGTCAGATTGCATCCACTGTGCTCTTTTGTTTCTTCAGTTTCGAAACAGACCCATGTCTCGACCTCTGTGACAATTTTCTTCAAAAATCTTCTTTCTTTGTGGTAACCCTGGAGAAATGTTAAGGCTGCGCACATTGGCTGTGTTTTGTGATGGTTGGTCAGTATTTTGGGAACCCATCTCGCACAGAGTTTGCGATACTGGACTCTCTCACTCACGATGGTATAGAGAGCTGACAGTGAGATTTCGGGAAACGAATCACTCAAAACAGAAATTGTGAACCTTTTCTTGAATTTCCTAATCCACTTGCTGAACAACATCATCGGCTGACACTTGCTTCCTTCCCTGCCCACCTGCATCATCATCTCTGCATCCTGCTTCAAAGTTCCTGCGCCATTGCTGCACTTTGCTGCACTTTGCTGTCACTCATGAAAGTTGTACCATACGCATTACTTGTTCGCCGGTGAATTTCGGCTGCATTGTACCCCTCAGCATGTGGAAATCGAATGACAGCATGCACTTCACACTTAGCAGGAGACTTAAGGTATGTTTACGTGCTTACTGTGCGCTCAGAATTTACAACTGCAACCTCACACGATCGACGGGCATACTAGAGACTCTGTGCAACACATCTGCGCTCAGTGTCATCGAATTTTCATGGTGGTTTTCATTTCGTGACTGACCTTGAAGAAAAATTAACCCTCGTAATTACATTTGATGTGGTGATGTAGATGACAGCATCTCCTAAAGTGAGCAATCTTAAGGTACTAAATAAAAAGTAACTATGCATTTACAAGTTTAATTTATGCCTTCATGAATAGTGAATCATAAAAGCAAGCCTAATATAGTGCAGTTAGCTTGTATTTCTTGCCGTTTTTTCCAACTTTGCAACCGACCATAGTAATTTCGGCCATTCAAAGTCAAATCTGAAGCCCAAAATCAAAATGGCGCTTTGCCCATCGAAGCTGTTCCAACGCTGACATGAAGAAATTCACCAGGCACAACTCCTTGCAGGAGCGTTCTAGGTGAAAGTTATGTATAAATTATTTTTTACATGGTAGAGACTGTTTCAAATACTTCACTTATACTGCACTACGAAAGTTATGGATGAGGGTACGTGTATCTCAGTCAAATGAATTCTGGTGAATGCATTGGATAACGAATGACATTAAGGCAAATGGCATTAGGTTCGTCCGTGTGGCATCATGCAAGTGGCATTAAAATTTAAGCTGTTAGCAAGGTAATGTCATTTTCTATGCCCGTGTGGCACGGGTTTTAGACTGTTTCAAACTAGCGTTCAGCGCCTTATATTTTCTAAATGTAAGCTTTTTGTGGGACGCTATGGTGCGTAACCCTTGATGACTTTTAGTTTAACGTACTCGTCATCGTCGGGGCCTGTCCAGGGTGCCACTGCAGTTTCAAGAGGTGAAGATATTTCATGCCTTGATGCTGGTCGAGGGGCCTGTCTTTATCCCCAAAGTATGTGCACGGGCTCACTGCCAAGATAAGGGTCAGCAGCCGAGGAAAGACGACGTAGTGCTGCACTATGGGGAAGCCAGCTACGTTTAAGAGGAAGGCTGAGCTGCCAGGAATGAGTGAGGTCTGGCTGCCATTAGGGAGGAGCAGCCCAGCGCCAAAATGACAGGGCTCCGTTGTTTGTTTGCTGACAGGAAGGGCAGGCTGCGATGACTGGCAGCCATGTCAGCAGTGGTATATGGAGTGACCGCACAGAGCGAAAGCTTGATTGGGTAGACCGGCTGCTGTGGGTGGCAGCCGAGGCAGCATGCAGCAAGGCTGGCACAAATGGTCAGCAGCCTTCAAGACAGGAGCCTGCCATGGCAGGTGGGACGGCAAGCCTCTTGGTCAGCAACAGGCACAGGCAGAAGACTGCACATACAGTATAATCGTTGGGGGACTTTGTGCACGGTGTTGCCTGGCCTTGCATATCAGCTCTCAATGTGGGACCACCAGTACTGCGCCAAACTGGCTTTTCTCAGCCTTTGCTTCTACAATATAGACTTGAATCATAAAAAAAATCCAAGTGCATTGAACCCTTACCCAAACCTTCTTTTTTTTTTTTTTCTGCAACATATTTTTGCAATCAAGATATTGTGTGTGCCTTCAGCTTTGCATTTTCTTCTTTCTGTGAGGCTTAAGTATGCCACTTGGCAGAGGCCAAGGTGTGTCATCCGAAGTATGTGCTCTGTACTTCTTTTGCAGAAATTGATATCGTCTCATGCTGACATTGTGAACTGCAGAGATGTGGATGGGCGACAGTCAACGCCATTGCACTTTGCAGCAGGGTACAATCGTGTGGCAGTGGTTGAATTCTTGCTTCAGCATGGTGCTGATGTTCATGCCAAAGACAAAGGGTAGGTTCTGCACTGAGCATTGTCAATCTTTTGTTCAGTCATTTGAAGTTTCACCTGTTTGGTTATATACATACCATTATAATATGCAACAATAATTATGCAGTAGACTTCCGTTAATTCGACTCTGGTTAATTCTATTTTTATGTTAATTTGAACCCGACCGAAGGTCATGTACTTCGAATTGGCTGGTCATCACGCACGTGGCGACTACAATAGCAGCAGCGTCCCTCTCAGCGACGCTTAGGCTGCAGGAGATGTGTCGAGCGCTTGTCATCTCTCGTCACAAATGCCTATTTTCGGCCTGCCTCAGAAAGATTTTAAATTGAAAAAAGTGGCTCACAATGGATTAACACAGTAATATTTACCCGATTCTAGCGTGACCTTCTTTTCCCAATAAAATTCGTTTTAAGATTGCTTGGGCGGTGTAATCCAATATGAAACTAAAACGGTGCTTGCAACAGCCTATCATCAGAGCTATCCTAGCCAGCATCATAACTATTGCCATTACAAGATAGCGATCGTGAATGGCAGCAGAAGTAGTTCATCCATAGTGTGACAACAATGACATGTTGCTTTGTCTGATTACAAAAGCACATTCAGACAATACATTACTTCACACGTTAAGATAGCAGAAACGATTTGTGTCATGTGTTCTTGTCATTTAGGAGAATTGCATGCATCACAAGACGAACTAGCCAAGTGGTTAATTTGTGCGTAGGCCACCACTCGTTTGTGATTGCTGCGAGTCGTTTGATATATGCACAATATTAAACATGCTATGGGCCATACAGAAGACGAGATGTTGTGGTTCTTCATAGACGGTGATAAAGGGCTTTTTGAGAGTGATGACGATGGACATGATGTGAATAAAGTTCTGTTTTTTGAAAGTAAACTTTACTGAGTTTTTTTTCTTCTTTTTTTTTCTTTTTTGGCAGGATCGAAGGCATGCTACATTTTTATTGCTAAAAAATTCGGGTGTGTGTTCAATTTCTACTTTAAGATCTCTAATGTCTACATTAGTTTTCTAGTTTGAACACAAAGAGTGGGTGCACATTTGATTTGGAGGCTCATTAGAATCGTGGGAATAACTGCCGAATAAATCAGTGGTGTATTTTGGGGTTTTCTCTGCCTCTTGTTTAGTTCAACTCGCTAGATAATTTGACCAATTTCGTTGGGCCCACCAGGGTCAAATTAACGGAAGCCTACTGTACTCTTGTATGTGGCTATTAGAATCAAGTTAGTGTGGAATTATATGAATAGCAAAGTGATGTTCATAGTGAGGTGGGTCATCACAACATTGCCCTGCTCCACATCCGAAATGGGCGATAGCGGTCGGCCTGCGGAAGTTTTTTTTTATCCAGAACATGCAGTGCTGCTGTTTATTTAACATTTTAATCTTGGAAGGGCTGATCTTGCTCTGCGAGTGATTTTATTGCGATAGCAATTATATGGACACTCCAGACGCATTTTTGTCATCGCCATGATGTTTCACATTAAGTCCAAGGGGGATAACACTGTTGCCGCGCACCGTTGTTGGATGTGCCAATGAAAGCATGCGAGGGTGCGCCAACGATCGCGGCTCGATCTCATGCGCGCAAGGGAGGCAAATAGGGAGGAAGCGTGTCGTCTTCCATCGCGCGTATATAACCGAGGGAGGAGGGCGTTGTACTTCAGCAGCAACTGCATATGGCGTGGCCACGCGGGCATTATATTGAAAGCAATCTGTTTTGAGGGCACAGTCTAGGTGGGCTGACGGCTTGTAGCTTTGCGTGTGCTGATTTGTCGCTGCTTAGTTTACGTTGAAACGATGGACAACATGAAGGTCTCTTTACTCGTTGCTGCTGCCGCGCTTCCTCACGCCAGCGTTTTGACAGCAAGTGTCTGCAGTCATCGAGTATGATATGTTCATGTTTGCCTGTGCGCACTGACACTATGCTTGTTAATTTAGTTAGTAAGCGAATGTTTACAAGTTTATACGGCCAATAAAACTACTATGCTTACTTTGTATGGCTGTCTGCCAATTTGCTATCGCAATCAGTGCTTTGCCTTTCAAGCGAAACTGTGACTTCTTTTTTCTTTTTTTTTTTCTGTGAGGGATCAGAAAAGCATTTAATCTGGAGCAGTGTACAGAAAATGTTGCGCTGCCACAAGTATTCTTATGTATTAACTCGTGTGACGGTCTGATGGGGAATCGAAGATACTTTGCTGTAGTAGCAGCACTTTTGTTGAAGCAATTTGCGTTGTGGCAAGGTATGAGTGTAATTTTTTAGTCATGAAGGCATTTTTCAAAGAAGCAAAAATATTTCTTAAGGTATATTCACACTCCAGAAATCAAGCTGGCAATTATTGGCTTTCCAGATAAATAAAAAAAGAAGCAAAGCATATAATCTCCACTTTCTTTTCTGAATAAGGATTTCAACATGCTAGCTGTCACTCCACTGCTACATATTGTTTTTCTTTAACTTGGGGGTTCTCAAACTTTCTGGCCTTGGGAAACCACTCCCCACTCCCTCTTTCCACCAATTTGCTTACACTCACAATGAGGGCTTGTTAAAGTATACAGCGAATTTACTGCGCCCTCAATACTGATGAGTAGACATGTCTTGGAAGAAGTTGTGCGAGCGAGACACTAATCAGAACTCTTTGTGTGACCTTTGTCATTTAAAATTGTCTGTGTTATATTTCATCTCGAAGGTGATCACTCTTGATGCAGAACTTTATAATACAGACAAGCAATTTTCTTTTTGCGCTCCGACTATATGGCTACTGCTCTAATAAGCACCACATGCCATGAACAGCGTCTGCACGCAAAGCAGGTGTTAGACGTACAAAAGTTTAGTTTGTTTTGCAAACAAATGTGAAGTCGCTCACGCTGTGGAATTCTTAGATATTCACTTGTACCTTGTTATAATGAAACGCGAAATAACGAAATAATGGCTATACTGATGTAAATTAAGTTCCCCTTGTAATCCCCATAGAGATCCATGTATTTAAAACCTCATTTTAACTAAATCAAATTGTCCTACCAATGGATATAATGAACTAGATTCATTTCCAAAGCCCAGAAATACCTGAACGTTGCGCGCTAAGTACATCGCTTTCCGTGGTGTTTGGCGCGGCATTTCAAAACTCCCGCGTCCCCACATTGAATACGCCATACAGCAACACTGGTCTTTCTCACCGCCGCACATAGACAAAGACTGCGTACCTGTGTGCAAGCAATGGCTCACTATCATACTTCTCCACTCACCTCTCTCTTTTGGCAGGCCTGGCTGTGTGAGTCATGCTACGCTGCGTGGCTACTACGCGCAGTGGTGCAAAAGATAAATGCATTCACTTCTACTGCGTGGCACAATGTGCAGGCAGGCGCGGCTGGGCCTCTAAGATCTCCCAAGTGCAATCTCGGGGATCACGTGCAAGCCTGTGCGAGTCACGTCATACGAAAAATGAGTGCATTCACCTCTCTGTTCCTTTACGGCATGCCGCACAGACAGCTGCAGCTGGGCCTGGTCTCCGAGATTTCCGTGGTTCAATCTCGGGGATCACGCCCAGGTCATGCATTCACTTCCCTGCGGCGTGCTGGGCAGGCTGGCAGCTGGACGGGGCCTCCAAGATCGCATTGGCACCTATGCAGTCTCAGAGGTCACGAGCTTAAGTTAACTTGCTTCCTCGATCACACAGCGGCTGTGTTGTATGCCACGGGCTGCTCGACCGCAACTGGCCAAGTGGAAAGCGGACACGAATGGCCATCATAGCGAAGCAGAAGGCAGCTATCTAAGGGCTGTCGCATCAGGCACTAAGAAGTCGCGTGTTGCAGATGCCAAAGATTCGTTGTTTTTTATTGAAATTTCATCGCATGCTTGGCCATATAGCGGTTCTGCAAGCCACTTCATTTTCCACTTATTTCCATGTTTACAATTGTGCACCCCCATTGGGCAAACATTGCAGCCAATGGCAATAATGTATATAACAAAGTAATTTCTGCTCTCCCTTCAACTTCGTCATAACGAGGTTTGAGTGTACTGACTGCAGCACTAAGCCTAAATGCCCGTGGCGTGGTGCCCCCACACGCAACGAGTCATTTGCTGCACATTTTAATGCTTTGGCATTAGGAGTGTGAAAGTGGAAAAAAATGTATGTGTGAAGTGTGGGAACAAGTCACATGGTAGAGGTGTATTTATATTGTATATTGTAAGAGACAAGATAGACACAAGCTGTTCTATTTCCCACTTCATCGTCCTCCACTTCTCTCTATCCAGCCTCCGAGCCAAAGATCCACTCTTCACTACACTCGGCCATGCTGCAGCTGGTTTGCTCCTGTAAGAAAAGCCCATGATGTCACGTTACATCCATCGTGATGTCACGATGGATGCCATTTTTAATGCGTGACACATGCACAGCAAAGTTATTTCGCTTTCTGTTGTCTATGTGCGAGTCAAAAGCTGTGGACCGTTCTCGCCCAGGCACTCAGTAATAATGAAAGGTCCTTCGTACTTTAAGCACAGTTTGTTTGAAGAGGTTGGTGCACCTCGTTGTACCCACAACTCATTGTCTATATTGTATTGTGGTGCCGTACGGTGGCGTTGGTCATAATATTGTTTTTGGGCACGTTGCGCATGCGCGATCCTTCTGCACGCCTCCATTTGGATATTGCGAGAAAGTGTCTCTCATGCCATGGAACGTCCAAGTTTTATGGCCGTGTCCAAGCCGAATGTAGTGCTCAGTTTCGGTAGTTCGCCATCCACTTGTTGACAATGCCTCTGATATTAGGCCACTGTGATCCATCTGCACCAATTCAAGTTTGCACAGATGCCAGTGGCCATGGCATAGGTACTGTGCTCACCCAACAGCAAAATGCTGACTCCTGGCCGCTCCTGTTTAGATGCTTTGGCAGACTTATTGATAGCGCTTCAAAATGCGCAAGTTGGATGTGGCTACTGTCCGTTGATCAAGTTGTTGAAGGACGTACAAAGCCAGTCCACACCACATAGCACGGCTAGACGAGCATATGAGCGTGAGCACACACTCGAGCCCTGTCGTGCACAGAGCAAACGCTACACGTATGCACTATAGTTGCAGGTAGCTGCAGTCTGCCACGTAAAGTAAATACCATAGCTGCCAAGGTGTGCTGTGATGAGTCCACTGGCTAAGTGCACTGCAGCTCACTGAGTAGAACTGCATTTTGCTTGTGTATTATGCGTCGTAGGCACCAAAATCGGAAGTAGTGGCATCTATGTTAAAATCCAAAATCAAATTTAAACTGCACACTACGATGATGTCCAGTAGGCAGACCTTTGTGGGCACACCTTGCTCTGCCGTAGCCTTTGCAATGCAAGGCATTGAAGAGGAGTGGAAGCACTGTGAAGGGTGTGCTTGATTTCCAATCACTCTGGTTCTGCTAAATGCATGGAAGTACTGTTTGTGGCAAAGTACTTCTGTAATAGCCTATTTTAACTTCAAATGCAAATCTCCACTTCGATAAAAAGTCGTTCACGGCCCTTTTAAACAGCCGATATCGTCATTCATTGGCAACAAAAGCTCACCTAGTAGACACCTTTAAACTTGAAAGTGGTTCTCAGCACACAGAACTTGCGAGTTGATTACTGCTCACGTGGTCCTCACAAGCATGAATTAAAAGCAGACAGGGTGGCTACTCTGGGCCCGCAAATTGCACAGTGACAATTGTTATGTGCTGTTGCCGCGTGAGATAGCTTCGTTAAATCCAAAATTCAGTGCAATGTTTCTTCTCTAAATCGCTAAATTGTGGAAGGGAATAGGGAAAAATGGAATGGGGTCATATTTCTTCTAACTGCTTTCACACCTGAGGTCAAGTGCCAGCAAAATGCATCTTAGACCAGTGTGCTCACACGTCACAGGAGCACGCCGAGTCTCTTGATTCCAGACTGTGGATACAGTTCATTACGAGGGCCTCGTCCATGCAACTTTTCAAATTCACGACGACAATGTCCCATGGGAAAGTCTCATTCGGCTGCATCTTCCACTTGAAGATGATAAATGGGGCCAGATTTCTGCTGTCAGTAGTGCATGTGAGCATCATTGTGAAATGCAAATGCTCATTTTCCATTGGAAGTAGCTGGAAGTACACGGTGCGCTTGTTGACAATTGTAAGTGCAGCCATTTGTGCATGTTTACCGCACTCCTTCTGCACTGTTCTAGGCATGTTTAACGCCAACTTATTCGTTCCTTTCGCATGAAAGAGCAGCTTGGAACAACACCTCACAAGCACGTCTACGGACACCATTTTTGCGAAGGACGAAGCACTACCCAGGAGGGAGCCCTCCGCACTGTTGTAGCTGTGCCAGCTACATGTATGAATTTAGCTACTGTCAAATCAATTACATGTTTCTACTTTTTAAATGCAAATTATTCTCTGTATGGCATCGTAGCATTAATTTTTTTGTTGTCTACCTTTTTATTCAAAGAAGTGTAGAACTCTTACAGTCATTATCATAGAGCCTCAATAAATATTTGAATAAAAAACGAAGCAAAATAGCATAATAAACCGCCCTGTGACCTGCAGAGAAACTTCCAAAAAAGCGCCTGCCAACAAGACCACTCGTCAAGGCCATTTAGTTGCCCAACGGGTTCCGAATCTGTGCTCACGGATCGCATATCCTTGGCTCTGCTGCACAGAACTGCTGGATCAAAGTACAGAAGTGCTTGAAAACTTATGCTATACAGTAGAACCTCGTTAATTTGACCCTTGTCAATTTGCAAAACCGGATTATTCGGACTCTTCTTCGTGCAAACGTATGCATTATTTATGGCAATTCAGACATATTTGGCTGCAGATTGATTAATTCAGACAACTCTTGGGGCTTGGCGAGTGTGAAGTGCTGCAAATGTGTGACGCTGAAGAGCAAAACCGGTGCTTGCGTCCAACCGAAATGAAGTGCCAGAGTCCACATCGCCATAGTCATCAGTAGAAACCGTACATGAACAACAGGATTGCCAGAATACGTTGTGACTATTTGTTTAAAGTAACCTTTATTCTTGCATTTACTACCATGTATAAAACTGCATTGGCAGTGTGCCTTGATACCTACATAGTCATAGTTATTATTGCTAAACTGGTGGTGAGCGAACTGTGACAAAGCATGGATTCACATTGTATTACATAGATTACAACTCCAAACTTGTACTCTGTGAGAAAGAAAGAAGCTAGCAAGTAACATCTCACTCAGTCTCCTTTCTTTTTCTTTTTTTTTTTTTTTTTACTAGAGTGATTTGAAAGCATTTATGTATTTAAACCACAAACAAGGACAGTTTTTGCTAAATACTGTGGCAGTATTTCTGGCGATACTGCACGTGGTGCAGACTAGACAGACAAAGAAGTCCAAATCACACACATTGTGCTCTGAGAAAGATTTGCAGAAACCAAAGAGCATTGTCCTCTGCTTCGAGGTGCCAAACATGCATTGAACCATGGCAAGCAACAAAAGCACATTTCCTCTGCCGTTTACAGCCGTTAGCGTGCCATAAGAAGGTGACGGCATTCATTAGCGACCACAGTGTTATTCTTACAAGCCATGTAGTCAGTTTGAGGTTAGGGAGTTGGTCTTGCTGTTGTTGTGTGGCTCAGTCTAGGCGACTACAGCAAAGCGCAGGACGATTCCACAAGCTGCTGTATTGGCCAATAACAGGAAACGAAGGACGCAGGTGGGTTCCGCGAAGAGGGGATGCGGGAAACACCCACACATGGAAAGAAATCGGACTAGTGGCTGCGCCGTTGGAGAGGCACCAGATCTGCACCCTCGCTTGGAACAAAAGGGTAGACGGTTCGAGCTGAAGGGGAGCGTTCAGGGAGACGGTCACGTAGATAAAAGGTAGGGGGTGCTTGAGGTCACCGCCACTGCTAATGCCCATGCACTTCCCACATGTCCCGTCAACCATCTCGGTCATGGAAATTGGGCAATGCAACACTGCCCGGCTGGTTTGAGTGTCAATGTTTGGTATCCGCGTGCGCCTTCTGAGAATGCCTGTTAAACAGCGGTAGCTTTATCACCACTTAGCCGGCTACGACCGATGGATGCTTTTGTGTGTGATCACGATGCTGCTGCCATCACGATGCTGCTGCTATCACGATGCTGACATCAGGTTATTTTAATTTAGCTAGAGATGCATATTCTTCACTAACTACATAGGGATAAGGTGCTGATTTTGGCAGCAGATATGAAAAATTACGCTGATGAAAGAGAAAATTGTCATCCATCCGACTGCAGACGTAGCTACAGAGAAAACCCAATATAGCTTTCCCAAAAAGAAAGATTTGCAATAGAACAAAAATTTGTCCTGTCCGGGGATCAAACCCCGAGACCAGCGCCTGGGACAGTCGTTCTGCCATCTGAGCTAACTAGGAAGCTGGTAGATTGCAGCACAAGGGCAAAATAACTCCTTCCATGCCTAGGATGAGCTTGGTTCGCCCACGCGTTTCTGTTAAAAACAGTAAAGGGCAAGCTCAGCACATCAGCAGTACTTTGCATTTTCTAGCAATGCTATGGATGAGCCTAGTTTCATCTTAGTGCTTAATCGCGATTTTAGTGGATGGCTGCACACAATCTATGGGTCAGTGCAAGGATAAGCAAATAAGGAAATAAAACATGTTGACAACTGGGGTCTTAATTTGTTGTCCAACAATTGGCCTAATAAATAATATGGCCTTTTTGGTCAGAATTCAGAATAACAGCATGGCATAGAAGAGGTCAATTAACTCTAAGCACGGGGACACTGAACATGGTAATCAATTCTGCCGAAGTCCACAACATGTTGGAATGGTCATGAAAGGGAAAAATTTTCACTTTTTAAGTGCCAAGAATTTTTTTTTTTTAATTACTATTCTTTAGTGCGTTAATATTCTTAGGATACTTTACACACTTGCGGGGGTTGGATGGGCGGGCGTGTGGGCAGGTGTTTGTTTGTTTGTTTTCATATTCCTGCCAACCTGGGTTACTGGGTAGTCTGTGGTCGAATGGTTAGCACATCAGGCTACTGTGCTGAGGTAACAGGGTTCGACACCAACCATCCGACCAACTTGGGTCACTGAGTATATGTGCCAACGTGTACGTACGTGCCGGTCTTTGACGAAGTTCTTTCACGCCAACATGGGTCACTGTAGATGTGTAACTCGGTAGACTGTTTGATGAAACAAAGTCAGTGCTGGTCTTCAGTGAACCTCTTTGATGCCAATTTGGGTCGCTCGGTATGTGCCAGTAGGTGTGTGCCGCTCTTCAATGAACGTATTTGATGCCAACTTGGGTAACTAGGTATGTGCCACAGGGAATGTGCCGTTATATATCGGGAAAAAGATCCCTAAATTTTTCTGATGCTGAGTAGAAGCAAACCCACATCACCACCTGACGTATTAGCAGGCTGCACCACAAATGCACTAGGAGTGTACAGTTCTTCAGTGAACCTCTTGCCAACTTTGGTCACTGAGTATGTGCCACAGGGTGTGCGGCACGTGAGAGAGCAATTCTCAGCATTCGAAGGCTTCTCGTCTCAGAGGCCACGCGTGGACCTCTAGGCAGTGCCAGCAGATGGTGCAGCATGTCCAGAAAGGAGCACGAGAGAGGAGCCCGGTTACCGCACGACGTGTTTCTCAGAGCTCGCACGTGACAGCGTACCATGTATTTAGTAAGCCACGTGCAGGCTTTGCATAAGTGCGGCGTCTCACGGGACTGAGTGTTCTTCGGGAAGTGCGAAAAAGGAGTCCCGCTGTAGGACATGCCTCCTACATAACTCGTTTTGATGATGGCGATACATTGTGTCACTATATTGATTCAATGCTAACACATTACTGTTGTTGGGCTGCTAAGCACGAAGTCGCGGGATCGAATCCCGGCCATGGCGGCCGCATTTCGATGGAGGCGAAATGCGAAAACACCCGTGTACTTAGATTTAGATGCACGTTAAAGAACCCCAGGTGGTCCAAATTTCCGGAGTCCTCCACTATGGCGTGCTTCATAATCAGAAGGTGGTTTTGGCACGTAAAACCCCATAATTTTTTTTTAGCACATTACTGTCGATAATTATCGTGAGACGGGTTCCGCTGCTTTTTTTATTGATTGAACTTAGGACTGCACAACGAATTCTTTGTAATGAAATGAGTTCAGATGACATTGCAGGGCCCAATAATAGATGCACACACAATGTTTTGGCAGCACTATGCTAAACACTGCTGTCGTCTCCTGTATTAATGACTGTTTGCACTTTCTCCTATCACATGGCACACGCATTCATGCTTCCCATTGATTTGCAAGGAAGTTATCATACTCATTGCAACAGACCTGCAACGATGCAACCAACTTTGCAGAGCCCAGTGATGGCAGATGTTTAAAGTAGCAGAATTACATTTCTTGGGCTATTATTGCAGCATGTGAAACTGTGAAGTATGGGTATGTCCTAACATGTCTGCTTACGTTTCTAGGGGCTTGGTGCCTCTACATAATGCTTGCTCATATGGCCATTATGAAGTAGCTGACCTTTTGGTGAAGGTAAGCAAAACTTGTCATCACATATTTTATGCCTTCTTAACGTAGTATCTAATTTTTTTTCTTCTTGGCAGCATGGTGCCAGTGTAAATGTTTCTGATCTCTGGAAGTTCACGCCACTTCATGAAGCAACTGCTAAAGGAAAATATGACATTGTGAAGCTGTTGCTTAAGGTATGTATGTCATGTATCATAAATTGGCTGCATCTATGTGACTGTTGCTCTCTGCTTTAGCATGGAGCTGACCCAAGCAAGAAGAACCGTGACGGTAATACACCTCTTGATTTAGTGAAAGATGGTGACCAAGATGTGGCAGATCTTCTCAAAGGTACTCCATCTTCACAATTTCTTTAATTTTGGAAATGCGCTACTTTTGAAATGGGATGTATACTGTATGGATACAACAAATGAAGCCAGGGAAACCACAGAGGAAGTTATTTGGAATTTTAATTAAATTTTAGACATGATAAGTTTAAGGGAAATAAAAGTGGACAGAAAAAACAACTAGTTAGTGGCAACCTCTGCACTGACGTGAGGTATATTGTATGGAGTGCTTTGAGTGTAAGAATACTTGCTATAACATCTGGCCCATCAGGTTAAGGGACACTAAAGCGAAACAATAAATCAGTTTAGACTAATGAAACATTGTTTAAGAACCCTGCTGGCAGTCATTTAAAAAAAATAGTTTGATTATTAGATGAGAAAATGAAGGTCCAAGTATCAGTATTTGAATTTCGCACCGGAACCCCAGCGCCGGTACGTCAGCGTGACGTCAGACATTCCAAAGTATGTTTTCGCATTTGGGTCGCGTTGGCTGAAAAAAGGTTCCCGAAACTTGCCATGTTTAATATTTGGTTCCTTTAGAACACAATGTAGTCAATCTGTACCACTATATATAATTAGTAGGCCCTAGAAGATGCCATCAAAATTCAAGCCGTTACAGCTCCCAGGTGCGGGCACTTAAGTAGGCATCGCCACCCGTATTTTGTTCTTGCACTTTTTCTGGCTTACCAAACGTCTTATCGTTGTAAGAGTGGTGTTTTTAGTGTTGTAGAATGGTAATTTACTGATGCAGAAGAAATCATTTTTCACTTTAGTGTCCCTTTAAGTGGCGTGGTTGAAGCCACCAGAGTGACGACTTGCCGTTCAATAGCAGAGCTCGTCACTGAAATCGCGAGTTGAATTTCAGTCAATGGACTTTTGGAATTGTAGGATCGCGACCAGGCTTGTGAGCTGTTGGTGCGGAGCTTCGTGTCCTCCCTCCACATAAATACAATGCGCACATACCTTGACAGGCACATACCTTGACATTTTTACACAACTATAATGCAAGATTTTTTTTTTTTGTTAAGTCACTAGCTTGGGAAAGGACCTTGCACTATATTTGTAACTGTGCTGCAAGTACAACAGGAGATCCCCCCCCCAATATTGTATTTCACAAACCACCAGCGTTTCCTTTTTTTTTTTTTTTTTTTAAGCCAGCTTTGGGGTGCCTCCAGCACAGTGTACACACACATGCAGGGTGGTGTTTCAGCTAACCTGTGCCAAGGCTTGAAAAATCTGGGTGGGTGCTATGAAAATGCAACCAAATTGGTATTGGCACGTGTACTTATATTTATCGGGCGACCATGTTTCGCCGCCTAACAAATCTTATCGCACAGCGCGGGACGCGCCTGCATGTATCCGAAGTTTCTGGAGTTATCGATGCGTCTATCCGCTGTCTGTTGTCGCCGAACCTTGTGTTATCTGATTTCATCGCATGACGCGAATGGTGTAGAACTTTGTGGAAGGCACGCGGGTCCCAACGATTAGTCTGGAACATTCAATGACTACTGTATAAAAACCGACGCGCTGGACCCGCTGATCAGATTTTCGACGATCGCCGACCGTGTTCGCCGCTATCGCTATGCTACAAGTGTAGCCTGTTTTTGTGGGCACAGGTTCGCCCAATAAAAGTTAGTTTTGTCCTTCACAGTATTGCTACTGTGTTCAACGTCACCACCACGTGACAGTATTGTTCACTGTTCTCTTGTTCAACTGAAAGTATTTTTTTTTTGCGAATAGCTTTAATTAACACAAATTAATTAACCAACTTTTCAAGTGTTGGTTTAAGCGCAAAATCTTCAATGGAGAAGTTGTATAGCCTGTTCAGAAATGTCCAATTGATTTCCTTTCATTAAGATAGCTGCTGTGGTATTTAATTTTTCAGGGCTCCAAAGAAAGTGCATGAGATCTAAAAGTACCTCGTGATAAAGTGCTTGCACACAACGAAATTAGTGCTTTGAAACATGCTTCCAGTGAATGAACAATGTAGCACCCTGACCAAACATGTGAATAGGTCACAATGTGGTGGCCACATCTGTCGTCTTCAATGCATCGCCATCTTCCACTAAAGCCTCTTCACCCTTCACGCGGTCTGTCAACAGCAAAAACACTGACAGAGCTTCAAGAATTACCTGCGCTCTTTGTCACTATATTCTGTGGCTTCATCTGCTTCATTGCTTTTGCAGTCAAGAGAGAGAGAGAAAGCACTTTATTTGCACCGTCGGAGAGTATGGGTGATCGGGGAAGAAGTTTTTTGCAAAAAAATGGAAGGCAAGACCATTGTGTTTGATCCATCTCCATTGCATACAGCCTTTTCTTGCATCCTGTCTGCCTGCAGCATTTGCTGGTGGCGTGCATAACGGCTCTGTTCCATGCATAGCAGGCAACACTGTGAAAGCCACATCTAGAAGTCTCACTCAATGCAGGGTTTCTCAGTGCAGTTATTTTTGATCGGCAACACCTTATACAAAATAACTACTCCACATAATACAAATACAACTTGATGTAAATTTATGTAAAATCACGCATTATTTGTGCACTTTTGCACTTCCAGTATGCAACATATACTATGTTCTGGTTGCGAGTGCGAGAACTGTGCTGTGACCGCTGGTTGCAGAAGCATGTCACTGCTCGTTTGGTAGTAAATAAGAGGGTGAATAGGTTACCACCATAAGATTTTATTATGGTGGTGAGTAGGTTCAGCTACGGTGTTATAACCACCTTGTGTATTTCGTAAGACAAAAGTATGAGACTTAATGCTACGTCAAATTACATGGCGCATGTGTTGTATTTCGGTGGAAGCCGCAGAGGAACCACGAAGACAGTCGCGGCCGCAACGGAACTAGCCCCTCTTTATTCAGAGGCATGTATGTATACAGGTGACAACACTGGTGCCACTGGCGGCGTGTAAGGGAAAACAAACTGAAAGTGATATACTACATATTCCCCTCCTTACAAGAACAAGGTAAGTAATAATTAGTAGATTAGTATTGTTATACAGAAATACAGTATTTACAAAAAAATTACAAATATCTTCAACCATACATGGCATGTGCTCATCACTATAGTACTGTATGGAACAACTGTACAGCATGGCCTAGAACAAGCAATATTTAAAAAAAAATACAAATAAACGCTCGCAGAGACACGCAACCATCTGCACACAGTTCATGCAGCACTCAAGTTCTCTGGCACTGCATTTGTCTGCACCTAGCACACAAGCTACATGTGGTCCCGGTATCAATCTGGAGGCCTTCTGTTCCTCAGTGGTTGAACTCGACATTGAAGCACGGGGTTATCCGACACAGCTGGCGCTGGAGCTCGTTGCGTGGGCGTAGCTGGTGAGGCTTTGGGTCGAGCTGTTGAGGCGTAATCGTTTGGTTGCTGAGATGCCGACGACGGAGTCACGGTTTCGGAAACAGCATTATGCTGCATATTCCATGTGGCTGAAGCTGCAAGTACCCTGGGTAGCATTGATGCGTTCCAGGTTCGTCCATCATCAAGCCGAAATGTTGATGGACCTTGCTGACAGATTACTTTCCTCGGGTGGCTAAACATAAGGTCTCCCTTAACCGATATTCCAGGTTTTTTAATGCTAACGTAATCACCAACAGACACTGTTGTCTTCGCAGCCCTGCGGTGGTCTGTGTACTCTTTGCTGTAGTCTTGCTTGCTCTTAACTCGTCGCAGACGGTGAAGTTTGGAAACAGGATCACTGACGAAAGCTGGTGACGAGTGACCGATAACTTCAAGGCGTGTTCTCGGTTGCCATCCGTGTAGGAGAACAGACTGTGCAACTCCCGTAGTGGCATACGGCATGCAGCGATATATGCCCAAATACTCGGTTACTGCTTGGCGAAGCGGACGCTGTTCCAGCATGGCGACCTGCACAAAATTCTTGAAGACCTGGTTAAACTGCTCGACAAGTCCGTTCGCTTGGGGGTAGTAAACGGAAGAGTGCACAAAGCGGATGGCGCGATCATTGAGGAACTCAATGAACTCCATAGATGAGAACTGGAGCCCATTGTCACAGACCACTACGTCCGGATAGCCTTCACGGGAGAACACATAAAGCAAAAAGTTTGACTGTGCAGGATACTTCACTGCAGAATTGGAACATCTGGTCATTTGGAAACATAGTCGATGAGCGTAATGGCGTATCTGCAGTCATGTGGTGCTCTCTCTAAGGCTGGTGATGTCAAGAGCAAGCTTCTGCCATGGATGCTCTGGCAGGGGTACTGGCTGCAAGGGAGTAGCAGCTGTCTTGGTACTTTTGTCAGCCATCTGGCATATGCTGCAGTTCTGGATGGAAAGCTCCACTTGCCTGTCTGTGCCTGGCCACTAGAACCGTTCTCGTAGTCAAGCTTTTGTTCGAACTATACCAGGGTGAGCTTCATGGTCAGCAGAAATTACCTGCAGTGTGAGAGACAAAGGAACGACAGGAGCAGGTTGTCAACGACTGACAATTCTTCACGTACCAAGAGAAAAGGCTGAAGTTCGCCCGAGAGCGTCTTATGTGCAGTTTCATTTTCGGGCAATGTTTCATTATCGGGCAAGGTTTCATTGTCGGCCAATGTCTGTGCGCTAAGCTCACAAACCGGAACGGCCCATCGCTTCTTGTTGCATACCGCGCTGAAGTGACCAATGAGACCACAATGATAGCAACGTTGACCTTGGGCTGGGCAGCGGGGTGATGCGGCACAGTGCTGACGCAAAGCACAACGATAGCAGGGAGAGGATGAGTTGTATGGGCACAGATACGAGGCAGGTTGGCGGCTGTCGTGCTGCAAACTCGCCTCGGTACGAGGTGCACGTAGGGGTGCGTCGTTACCCAAAGGAGGGTTGCAGGTTCCAGTGCCTCTATGGTCAAGCGAGAGTGCCCTTATATGCGCGGCACATTGCCGGAAGCAAATTCTCGAATGTCCTCATTGGCCTGTTCGACTTGTGAAGCCAATGCCACTGCTCAGGGGAATGAGAGGGTCGAACCCTCAAGAAGAAAGCATTCGCGAAGGTGCTGGGACTCGACCCCTTCCACAAAGTGGTCCTGAAGTGAGTTTTCCAGAGACACGTAACAACATGCTACGGTGAGAGCATGTAGTGCAGCAACATACTCCTGTACAGGCTCCCCCGGTTGTTGAATACGGCGGGGAAACTGGTGCCTTTCTGTGACGACATTGCTTGTGCTTGTGAAATGTTGCTTTAAGGTTTCGATAGCTTCGTCATAAACGGAACGCTGAGCAGCGTCTCCGCTATCCTCACTACGTTTACCGCTGGCAGCTGACTCACCGCTCTGGGCAGCATCCGATGTAAGCAGTAGGCTGGAGAAGACACATTGACCCTCAACGCCGAGGCTGTGTATAAGCAAGGCCTTGCGACGTTCGGGCTTGAAGTTGGATGCTCCTGATGCCAGCAGGAAGTTCTCGAACATCCGGTGCCATTGCGGCCAGGGAACAGGAGGGCGGCCGGGTACAGGCAGGAATGGGGGCGGCGGAGCGAGCCCGATACAGTGAAGCCCGATACAGCTCACGGCGTAGAAAAGTTGCAGGCGTGGTTACGCTTCTCAAAAAGATCCCACCCTCATCGCCATTGTTGTATTTTGGCGGATGCCGCAGAGGAACCACGAAGATAGTCATGGCCGCAACGGAACTAGCCCCTCTTTATTTAGAGGCATGTATATATACAGGTGACAAAACTGGTGCTGCTAGCAGCGTGTAAAGGCAAACAGAAACTGAAACTGATATACTACAGCATGCATTATATATTTCTTTCATATGTGGTGCACTATCTTTTGGTCACGAATGTGAACAAGGCCTTTTAGCTTTGCTTGCTATATATGAGATGGAGTAGTATGTCACTGCATGATGCAAGCACCTAGCCGCGTAGTACTTGTTCAGATCTTGTGTGCTTTTTTTGTTGCCATAAAGAAAGTAAGACCACCACAGTTATCCTCTCGGAAAAAAAATTGTTTTGATATTTGTCAGTACATTCTACTCCATTGCAGATATTGCGTTTAAATCAATACTTTAAAAGCTAATTTTTGTGAATAGCTTGAGCTGAAATTAAAAAATACCTCGAGTTGCTCAAGAGGACAGTGAACAAACTGATTTGGTTGCATCCTCATAGAATGTACCATAATTTTTTGAAAGCTTGGCATAAGTTAGCTGAAACAACCTCCATAAGTTCCCTCAGAAACACTGGGGCACTTTTAAACACAAAAAAAGCTCCAATGGTAGATATCCAAATAAGACTGTAGTTGACAGGAAGATAGAGGTTTGAAGTGAGTAAGCAGTGATCAATCAGGGAATGTTGCTAAAGCTAGCATTTGAGACAAGGGGGCTTGTCTTCATCAGGGCAGCTTTCCTTAGCAGGGTTTTTGTGCATGTGTAGCTCACTCTCCCCCACCCACAATGGGTCCATGGTGTGGGGTAGCTGATGTCAAAGTACGAAGGAATAACAAATGCTCACCCAAAATTAAAGGGGAGGGTCAAAAATAGGTTTGGAGTTAAACAAAGAAGGGGAACAGGGGGGTGTTCGGGTTCTTTCAGAAAGTGGAGATAAGAACTGGAAACGGAAAATAATTTATGCGCAAATGTAGGCACTGCCAATCCAGTGTGCCTGGTTTTCTATGAAAGCAGGAGCTATTCATATAATCTCTCCAGTAAAAAGAGAGGCAAAGAAAAGAGGAAAGGAGGAACAAGTGAGGAAAGGGAACTGGATCAGAGTAACAGGTCTAGCATTCTGTGTTTGGTTAAGAGTATAAATAAAAAACTGGAAGCCAAAAGTATGCATACAGATACCATCGAGAGACTTGAAAAGAAAGGAACACACTCGCAAAATACTACACAAGTGTTAAAAGAAAGGTAAAAATAAATAAATAAAACGAAATGAAAAAAAGTTAGATTTAAACTGGATATACTAGTAAATTAGTAATAGTCAGCTTGAGAAAAAGTAAAGTGAAATACACATGTAAAGAAAATGGATAAAATTATGTGGTGAGTAAAGCGAGCAACTGGGCTAGTTGGTGTTCATTAATTTTGAACTTCGCTGAGGGATACGACAAATAACACAGACACCCCAGACAAATGCTCTCTTGGCCTGTCTGCTGTGTCTATTTGTGCTACTTACCATGATCTGTTTCATTCAGTACACTTCAAATTGATTAAATCAAAGTTGGGGTTATGGCTGCCCTGGTCTAACCAGGTGTACGACCACAGAGATCAAATCAAATAAGTTTATTTATAATACTAAATAGAACAATAATAATTATAATAAACAAATAAATAAATATAATTAAGGGCTACTAGTAGTTATATTTGTGTCAATTGTGTTATATTTCTGTTGCAAGTTAAGAGCTCCCTTTAAAAAATTTATACCTTTTGGTTGGAGTGTATTGAACTTGTGGATGACATACAAGTTAATATTTTCTATATGTAGGAGAATTAATGTTTTACTGCAGAATCTAAATTGTGACCTAAGGTTTTGTGCCACTGCTTTGGGAAGTTTCTTGGCTGCCTCCATGCGATGCTCATTTAATCAACATTCATTGGCTGTCCTGTTTTGCCGATGTATTTGTGGCACAGTGAATATCCAGCAAGTAAAGAATGATCCAATTATCGCAAGGAAAACTGAATTTGTTTTCATACACATAAGCACTTGCAGTGCTTTCTATTTTTATGGAATTTTTCATATGTTTGCAGGTCTTGCACCTGGCACGAGCACAGGCTGTTAAGTTGATAGTACACTGAGGGTTTACTTTAGCGTGTAGTACTAACATGACTTTAATGTTGCTATTGTGACCTTTGGTATTAAGGAGCTCCTTGCTTATATGAGTAGCATTTCTGTAAAATGATGGTTATGTTTGGGAGGGCATTGGAATAATTTGTTATGAATGCCTAGTTGCTGCTTGGATTGTATTGAGGGTCCTTTTCTAGTTAATGCTGATCTCCTTTGCAACTTACATGCATCTCTGTAGGTCTGGTTTAGGGTGTTATGGGGGTAATTTATTTCAGTTAATGTTGCCCTTATTATTTTAGTGGTGAAAATAATCGCTGCCATCGCTACAGATCCTCCTTATTCATTTTGCCTGCCCCACAAACTTTCCTCACTTAAAGTGTCATGGGTGACGACTAGTATAATCTAAATATTGCTGGCTATTCGTAGGCTTTCTATAAATGTGTTTTTCATTTTTCTTTTTCAATACAAATAGCGATGTTCCTTGTTTGACCATTGCTCATCACATAATGGTAGCTAATGTACAAAAAGTGCATTTGACAAGAAGCAAATTTGATAGTGTCTCACCACAGAGTGTTGCCTAATGCCAATTTTTTCCAACTTTCCAAAGGTGACATAAGCTTTGCTTGCGAGATCCACGTGCCGCACGCGACTGCACAATTTGGCTGATATGTTTACAGCAGCATATGCTATCCGCAGACTGTGTTTTTTCACCATGACCGAGGGGTAGTTCGGGGCCTATGTGAGCAGTATCTACAAGCAGTAGTGATTTTCTTTCCTCTAATGTATTTTCTCAGTGCCTGTTGGCCTGTTTTATGTATTATGCATTATTATTTACATATGTTGTTAACTTTATGTTTGCATGCACGCAGCCCTTTTTATGCAAGAATGTGCTGCAACCCTGCAAGGCCAAGACCTTTTCAGAAGGCTAATTTCTTCTTCCATTGTGCTTTGTGGGCCCTGTATTGCCCTAAGAGTGAATAAGTGAAATAATATTTCATTCCAGCTTGTATGTTGTGATGACTACACATTTGCTTTTTGCCTGGCGCAGTCCTTATCATGCATCATGAGGTGCAACAATGTGTGAGTCACATGTGCTGCATATTACCGTGCATTTTCTATATGTAGGCTTGGGCTGTGACCTTATGGCAGTTGGGCACTTGCTACAGGTTGGGATCTGGTCAGCTGCACAGCACACCAATACACCAGTCAAGCATGCATTTCCCTTGGAAAGACTTGCAAATTAAAATGGACAATCCCAACTATTTGGGACCTTACCCAATTGCAGGTAGCCAGACTAAAAGTTACCATTCATTGTTCGCACCAGCCAAAAATAATTTCCTTCAAGTAAATTTGTTTTTTAAAGATATCGATACACATATTTACCATAAGGCTCAAGTTCTGCAATAGCATGTCTAAATTTTTCTGCATAGTTACAGACATCGATTTGTGCCAATTTTGGTGGGCTTTTATTCCATATATTAGATGCAGCCGATTCTTGAATTGGATATCACTTTATTGTAATCAGGTTTGATTGTACACCAAGCCAAGTGTCCACCCTTGTTATGTGGCTTTTTAAAAAAGTTAGCTTCCTGTTTTCCTTTTTCAGGGGATGCTGCACTTTTAGATGCTGCTAAGAAGGGCAATCTTGCAAGGGTCATGAAGCTGGTATCAAGTGAAAATATTAATTGTAGGGACTCTCAAGGCAGGAACTCAACACCACTGCATTTGGCGGGTATGGCATAAAAAAACTCACTTCATTGCCAAAGCTTAAGTGTTGCTAGACAGTGCAAATTCAAAGGGTCATTTTGTATTTCAGCTGAAGATGAAGTTTGCATGAACCATCAAGCAAAGGGCTGCTGTTATCTGGAATGACACATGGCAGTTGTGTGCTGCAGACAAAAAGTTGCTTGTTTGAGGCCTACTCAAAGGGGCGTTGAAGGGAATGCTAAATTTCGATGCTTGTTGTAGATTACATTGTACATTTTTTATTGTTTGTACCATGCTGCTAGTTCTTGGAGATGGAAAGACTAGTGCGACAGCAGGCAGTGTAAAGCAAGCTATAGGGAATATATGCATCTTTCATGGTGCAGAGGCCACTACAGTGGTGTCACTAGAAGGACCTGAGCTAACGTTTCTTTTAATAGGGCCATTGAAATTGGCCATTACTGTGGCAGTTGTCTCATACCCAAGCTGATAACTATAGTGTGGAGCTGGTAAAGCAGTGATTAAACACTTTCAACCTGCCCCATGTATCTGGAAGGCAGGTTGGTGGCTGCTCATGGCTGTCAGCATGGCTGAGTGCATGGGCAGCCCAGGCACCCTGTGTTAGAGCCAATCTGCCATCTGTGCAAGGAGTGAACGTGTCGAGATATGTGTGGCGTCATGTGTGCTATCTTGCAGCACGTTTTGTACTTGAGTAATCTCAAGTTTCGGAGATGCGTTGGAAGTGAGAGGCAGACGAAGCATTTGCTCCGTGGTGCCAGCACTTTTCATGATAATGTCGTCCCACTGTGAGCAACACTATGCATTATGGGGGCGGAATGGATGTGAAAGCGTAGCTAGCTTTGCTTAATTCTTACCACTGATGTGAAGATATCATCGACATAGCATGAAAATAGCTTTCGTTGCCAACACTCGAATTCAACAAAATGAATGTTTTTGAAATTCAAACTACCTTTTTTCGATTGCCTGATAATTCTGAAAATTTTGGGATCCCTTCCTTGTAAGAAAAAAAATTGATTGGTGAATACTTATTTGCATAAAAGGTCAAATTTCGGTACAACAAAATTTTAATATAATGAAGCAGATTGCTGATTTTATAAACTTTGTTACATCAAGGTTTAACTGTATTTAGTTCTGTTGTTGTTATGACCTCAGTACCTGCTATATAAGCAGCATGGGCTGGAAAGTGTGCCAGCTCATGTTTGGCAAGATCACACTGGGTGTGAAATATTGTGTTGGAAAGAGCATATCGTATTTTTCTCTGGCCTGTTAAGGCTGATAGTGCAGTTCAAAGAATAGAGGCTGAGGACAAGTTCATGTGTGCCCTGCTTCCTTGTGGCTAGTGTATTTGGCCTGGTGTTCCCGTGCATCCCTTTTGTGCTGGCATCCTCACATTTTCTTGAACCCTCAAATGGGGCATGCTCGCCAGCTTGGTTATTTGAAATACTCTACTAGCTCGTGCAAAGCCCACCCTCATGTTAGGCCTGCACCCACAGTTTGGAGTGCGAAAATGTGGAGAGAAAAAAATTTCTCAAGGTGTCATGCGTATCCAGTGTGCTGGTTAATTTCCAAAAGCCACGACTTAAGGGCACTAGTTGTACCATTGACGATGGCATTATCATCATCTCCATATTCAGCACTTGGCACCAAACTGCAACTTTGGTTGCCTACTCCAACTAAGTGGTGCATGGCTGGCCAGGTCGGCAGGTGTGGTTGGCGGAAGGCCACTACTGGAAATTTCATCATCATCATTTATTATTCCCTTAATGGTCCCTTCAGGGACATTACATAAGGGGGGGGGGGGGGGAGACAGCGATGGGAAAGTGCCATACATCAGCTCAAATAAAAAAAACAAAGGTAACAGAAAAATAAACAATAAACTGTGTAGAAAACATCAGGTATAAACAGAACAATGAAAATATCTCAAACTGAGTAGCAATAAATTTGAAGAAAACTGTACACGTAAATGTGAAAAATGCTAAACAAAAGTGGCAAAAAAGAAGAGAAGGAAGAATAGGCGATGACACAAGCAAGTCGTATTGCTGGGAGAGGAAACATGAGGAAAAGTGGCTATTTTGGGTTCAAATGGTCTGATAGTAACTGCCTAAATTTGGAGGGATTTGACTCTGAAACCACGGCTTCGGGAAGACTGTTCCATTCTTCTATGGCGATGGGGAGGAAGGATTTGTTGAAGGCGTTAAAAGAACCATGCAAACGCTGTGTGCTAAGGGAGTTAAACAAACGGCAAGATGAGCGTAACGGAGCATGTAATAAGTTCTTGCGTAGTGCAGGAAAGTTAAAGTATAATTTATGAAAAAGACAGAGCATTGCAAGTTTCCGGCGAAGTGCTAGGGGTTCAAGTCCGAGAGACAATTTCATGTCAGTAACGCTATGCCAAGGCGAGTACTGGGAAGCTATGAAGCAGGCTGCCCGCTTCTGAATGGCTTCGAGCAGCTGAATCAAGTAAACCTGGTGAGGGTTCCATACGGCTGAGACGAACTCCATTTTAAAGCGGACGTATGTTTCGTATGCTAGTTACCTGATAGATGGAGGGGACATAGCCAGCGATCTTCGGATGAAACCAAGTCTTCTGGAAGTGTTAGCACAAAGTTTCGTGATGTGGTCGACCCAAGTTAACTTGTTAGTTATTCCGACTCCCAACGTATGAGCTTGTATGATAGTGCCGTGGAGTTCAGCGAGTACGGGAAAAGGGTAGTGGAACGTTTACGTGATATGTGCATACATTTACATTTCGAAATATTGCCGCCAGCATTGCGAGAAGAAAAGGACGATCGACACATCCCAACTGCGTTTCAGAGCCGCCACACCGCGAGCGTCAAGCAAAGCACCGCAAGGCAACGCTGGGCCGGTGCTGACAGACCAGCGGCTCGTGCACAAGAATCGGATGATTGGCACGCGACAGGAGGCGACGAAGAGGAGAACGATGTTCGAAGAAGCGAAGCTCGAGGGACGTTTTTGTTGTTGTTGAGTATTCGGTCGGTTTTTGACGGGCACAGGTTCGCCCAGAATAAATTAGTTTTCGTAGAAACGGTTGTTGTAACTGTTGGTTACATATCTGGTGGAGGTGCGGGGTGTGATTCCAAGCCCCACACACGCCAATGAAGGTAGCCCGAATCCCCGAAGTTTGGAGCCAACGGAATTAACGCCTGTCCACCAACGCACGAGCCGCCGCGTACGAGGTGAGGCCCCCGAGTTTTGTCCTCTTGCCGATTCACCAAGGACAGCAGCGGCAGTCAGCCTAGGTACCAGTGCGATGGCTACTCAAGTAACCCCTCTTCATGTCGTCGTTGACTCACCCCGGACGCCAGAATCCTTTCACGGAGACACATTCGAGGATGCCGAGGACTGGCTCGAAAACTTCGAGCGTGTCGCCAGGTGTAATGGCTGGGACGAGACAAAGAAACTCCGGTATGTGTACTTCGTGCTGGAGGAATCTGCACGCATGTGGTTTCAAAACCACGAAGTGTCGTTATCATCGTTGAACGACTTCCGGCGAGAGCTGCTTGCTATGTACCCGAGCACGGACCGCAGAGAGCAGGCAGAAGCCGCTCTTCAGGCGAGGAACCAGCGGAACAACGAAAGTGTGACTATGTACATTGAAGACATGACCCACCTCTTCCGCCGAGCCGACCCAACCATGGCCGAGGACAAGAAATTGTGGCACCTAATGCGCGGTGTGAATTAGGAACTCTTTGCCGGCCTGGTTCGTAATCCCCGCGCTGTAGCCGAATTTCGATCAGAGGCGATGACGATGGAGAAGACGCTGCAGCAGCGTGCGTGGCAGTACAACAGAGATGTAAGCGTCGCATCATTTGACGTTGGGTCAGGAGCCCTCCCCAACAACATGGACATCCTACGCGAAATGGTGAGGTCCGTCGTAAGGGAAGAGCTACAGAAACTGCAGCTGGCCCAAAGCCCTCCTACGGGTTCCTCACTTGCTGATGTAATACGCGAAGAAGTCCGGCAAGTAATTTGTGAGCCAGAGCCTCAGGTACGACCCCGCGCACAGCCAGAGCGTCAGCCCCGGATATCGTACGCCCAAGCTTTACGTCAGGACCTAGGACACACCGACTTTAGACGAATGGCCACATTACCCCAGGTACTTCCTCGCAATGGGCCGCCCATGCCGGAAGGAAGCCCACGTAAAAGTGATGTATGGCGCACTGCAGACCGGCGTCCCCTCTGCTACCACTGTGCAGAGGCTTGTCACCTATACCGGGAATGCCAGTATCGCCGAGTAGGACTGCGTGGCTTCTCTGTGAATGCGCCTTGCCCTCGAAACGGTGAGCGTCCGTATGAAATTGAAGCTTTTTTATCTACGCGCCAAACTATTCGGAACCCCCAGCAACATGAACCTCGATCGGCAGCGCCTATGCGTCATAGGTCGCCCAGTCCACGACCCTCTTCCATTTCACCGAGGCGTCGCTCACAAAGTCCACGACGGGAAAACTAGAGCCAGCGACCTGTGGAGGCAAGGCCGCTGACGCCCGGAACACCGAAGGCCCTCCATCGCCAATCCGACAAGACGACCGCAGTGACGAAACGACGAACAAGTGCAGCGATGACGCCCTTACTTTCCAGTTGCACGTCATCATCGACGAATTCGAAGTGACTGCGTTGATAGACACTGGTGCGGACTGTTCAGTTATTAGCAGTGTGCTCGCCAGAAAATTGAAAAAGGTATTGACACATTGGACCGGATCTCCAATACGCACAGGGGGGGACACTTAGTCGACCCCGTAGGAATGTGTACCGCAAGAACCGAAATTAGAGGCTTTACATACGTCAGCAGCTTTATTGTTCTCTCTGAGTGTTCCCGTGATCTGATACTGGGCATGGACTTTTTGCAAACGAATGGCGCAATTATTGACTTGCAAGAATCACACGTGTTGTTTTCCACAGAAAATCCTGTTACCATTTCTGATACAGAAGAGCCACATATTTCCTCTCTCCGTGTTGTGGATGAACACGTGACGGTGACGGCACGGTGCAGTGTGACTGTTGTAAGGAGCGACGTATTTTGTGACTGTGAGGGACTTGCAGACGGAAATATCGGGCGGCTACTGGAAAAGCAAAGATGCGTGGCAAGAGGCCTAGTTCACCTGCGTAACGGATGTGCGGACGTCCTATTGACTAACTTTGGCAATGAGGCACAACACGTGGCGAAGGGAACAGCCATAGCGTCTCTTCATGACTATGCACAACTTGCGGATGTGTCAACCCTCGATGCAGAATCACCAGCTTCTGTCACTTTAGACAGTGTCCTTACCTCTATCGACATGGACCGAGAGCTGTCATCAATACAAAGAGATAAGATTGTGAACTTGGTCACAGAGTTTGCAGATTGCTTTTCGACTTCATCGAAAGTCAGTCCGTGCGCGAGAATCAGATGATTGGCACGCGACAGGAGGCGACGAAGAGGAGAACGACGTTAGAAGAAGCGAAGCTCGAGGGACGTTTTTGTTGTTGTTGAGTATTCAGTCGGTTTTTGACGGGCACAGGTTCGCCCAGAATAAATTAGTTTTCGTAGAAACGGTTGTTGTAACTGTTAGTTACAATATTAAGCTGCATAAGCCAGTCAGAACACCATTTCTGGATTTTGTTTAAGTCGTCTTATAATGATACCTGGTCGGTATTATCAGCGATGCGGCGATAAATGACGCAATCATCCGCAAGAAGACGGACGGATGACGAAATCCCAGATGGCAGGTCGTTGATGAAAATTAGGAAGAGAAGCGGAGCAAGAATGGAACCCTGAGGAACTCCAGAGATAACTTCAGTAGTTTCGGATGCATGACTGGCGATGACTGTGAACTGTCA
The DNA here is from genome assembly GCF_023375885.2 of Dermacentor andersoni. NCBI lineage: Eukaryota > Metazoa > Arthropoda > Arachnida > Ixodida > Ixodidae > Dermacentor > Dermacentor andersoni. The sequence goes on along the minus strand of NC_092814.1, from coordinate 20,540,635 downwards.
GTGGGTAGTTAAGAAGCAGCGAATCCAGGATAAGATAAGAGGGTCGAGTGATAAGCATGCAAGTTTACACAATAGACATGGGTGAGGAACGTGGTCAAATGCTTTTGTCCTTCAAATGTTTGTAGCAGTAGAACACATTTGCGATAAGGCATGAGGTCACTTGCATTGGCTGTACTGACAGTCATGTGCATTGAGCGCAGTTTGGGCCTGCAGGTGATCAGCCGGCTACTACCGGAAACGCCTACCAAGTTCACGAGTGCACATACTGAACAGAACGACATAAGGTTACGTGTGGGTATGAAGCCAATAAAGCTCCAAACTGATTTTGCACAATGCAGCCTAAACTGACAATGTCGTGGAGTCGAGGCTGTGTGCGCGATATGTGCACTTCACGATGACCCATGATGCTGTTGGAATCGCACCGCTGGCACGAGTTGTTGGAACCTCAGTGCTGATGCCCGTTATTGCAAATGGGTCGCAAGCCCCAAGGGTAGCGTTGGCCTGGCGGCCTGGGGCACTGGAAGCATCCGAAGGTCCCGGCAAAGCATGAGTCGACTGGTAACAGAACAACTGGTTTATTCTAACATCGCAAAAGAGCGCGCGGTCAGGTCGACCGAAGTGGAGAGACGGGAGAGCACGTAACTCAACGGATGAAATCGGAGCCTCCCTCTTGGCGTCCGGGGGCAGCTGCTCTTATACTTTCGCAGTTGAGGGCAAGAAGGAAGGCCTCGTGACGAGACCACGTGACGGCGGGTACGGACAGACTGAGAGACACGTTGAGACGAGTGTAGTGACGCATCGCCAACCCGGCGCCGATCAGACCTCCTCGCTTCACACTTGGGGAGCTCCTCTCCCCGGCTGCCGCGCTTTGACAAGCGTGGGCACACACGCACACACGAAGACACGTGGCACTGAAACACGCCTGGACGCGCTTGGCGGGGAGACTGCGGGAGCTCCGAACGGGCCAAATTGTCCGCCGCTTTGAACGAAGCTCCGGCGTCCGTTGCATCCGCGCCGGCTATACCGCGCGTTGTAGGCGAAACGTAACAGACCGCCCCGCCGGGGGAAGGAGATCCCGATGGTCAGGGGACTGCATCCGCTGTCCGGAGGGATGTCGCTCGATGATGCTCATAACCGAAGTCGGGCGTCCTTCGGCGTTTCTTGAGCGCAGCGCACAGAGAAGGCCTCGTTCTCTCGTTCAGGTTCACACAGGACACTGCAAAGTGACTTCGGGAGAGTTGACATTTTTGTTCTCGTTCCCGGCAAGCGTTAGAACTACGCCGAAAGTCAACCGCTCAGTCAGCAAGCACGGCACAACCCTCACTAAGCCCTGCCAGGCTCTTTCCCCTTTTATACTGCTGCCTAGTTCCTTACAGTAGTTTGCACTAGAAAGCACATCATCACTTTGAAACACTACACAAAAGCAATAGGTTAAAAATCCTGCCTCAGGAAGAAAAACATCAGTAACAAACAATTTTGAGGCTGATTCCCACGTTAGGGGCTTCGACTTAAGCCATCGGCGTTACCGTTGAGACTCCCCTTTTTGTAACGCACCTCAAAGGAATGTTGTAGCAAAGCTAGGCTCCAGCGCAGGAGGCGGCCATTTGTGGAAGAGATGGTCTGCAGCCATTGGAGAGGGCAGTGATCCGTCTCGAAGCAGGCGAAGCGGAGAACGCAGCGAGCGACCGTACACTAGCTCAGCTGGCGAAAACCCCGTAGCCGCATGCGGCGCGGTCCTCAATGCAAACATCACCCCAGGCAGACACAGCTCCCAGTCAGTTTGATGTTCAAAACACAATGCTCTCAACACGCGCTTCATGACGGAGTGGAGCTTCTCAACGGAATTCGACTGGGGGTGGTGCACTGAGCTGTGTAACAGCTTTACCCCGCACCTTTCGAGAAAGGCTGTCGTCAAAGCGCTAGTAAACACTGTGCCCTGATCTGACTGGATTTCCTCAGGAAAACCAACTCGCGCAAATATGGACAGTAGTGCATTGACTATCTCAACTGAGCTTAGTTCTTTAAGCGGCACTGCTTCAGGGAACTTTGTCGCTGGGCAGATCACAGTCAAAATGTGTCTGTACCCCGTGGCTGTTACCGGCAGAGGTCCCACTGTATCAATAACGAGCCGTCTGAAAGGCTCCGTAATGATAGGTACCAACTTCAACGGCGCCCTCGATTTGCCCCTGGTTTGTCCACCCGCTGACAGGTGTCGCATGTCTTCACAAAGTGGTCTGCGTCCCGAAAACACCCTGGCCAATAGTACTCTTGCAAGAGACGGTCCTTAGTTTTCTTAACTCCTAGGTGTCCGGACCACGAACCCCCATGCGACAAGCGCAACAGATCCTGACGATAGCATTGAGGCACGATCAGCTGATCGAACTCCACTCCCCTGCGGTCTAGATACTTCCGGTACAGGACACCACCTCTTTCCACAAAGCGAGCATTTTTCTTGGCGATACCTTCCTTGACAATGCAGCGTATGTTTTCTAGGCTGCCATCCTTCTTTTGCTCGGCTATCAAAGCCGCCCGGCTGACTTTTAGCAACCTATTAAGTCCGTCTGACGTAGGCGCAATGAGCAAATCTGCAGATAGCTCTTCTAACTTTCCCGCATCGGGAATTTCCTCTCCAGTATCTGGTGCCTTTAACGCTACAGGCTCAATTTTATTCAGTTCGGACGTGCTCTGAATATCAGCTTGCTGCACCTCTGACCCTTTCTCATTGTTCGACAACGTCGGCCCCGCAACTACTACCTTTGCAGCGAGCTCCCGAACCTTCGATCTGGTTAAGGCCTGAACGCTAGCCTCACCAAACAAAAGCCCCTTCTCGCGCAGGAGGTGATCGGACCTGTTCGAAAATAGGTACGGGTACTGGGGGGGCAGCATAGATGACACTGCCGCCTCCGTCTCAAGTGCTCCGAAAGGTCCTTCAATAAGCACTTTTGCTACGGGCAGACACACGCTATGAGCTTCCACGGCTTGCTTGATCCATGCACACTCGCCCGTGAACATATCGGGTTCTACGTAAGAGGGGTGAACTACATCCATCGTAGCTGCGGAATCGCGAAGCACTCGGCACTCTTTCCCGTTCACGAGGAGGTCTCGCATGTAAGGCTCGAGAAGCTTCATGTTCTCGTCAGTGCTGCATAATGACAAAAACACGACTTTTGTTTTTGTTTCAGGACACTGCGCCGAAAAGTGACCCGGCTTCTGACACGTATAACACACGCGCACTTGCCTCGTCTCGAACCGCTTTCTGCGTTCGGCTTCGGCTGCCGCCGTCTCCTTACGTTCGGTCGGACTGCTTTCACTCGCATCCGCACTACGTCTGTCCCCCTTTGCTCTCATGGACGTGAACTTTGGCCTCTCAAACTTGGAGCCAAATTCACCCTTTTGACCGTCCTTAGCTCCGCGAGCCCGACGCGTCACAAACTCCTCGGCTAGCTCAGCGGCTCGAGCCACCGTACTAACGTCTGGCCTATCCAAGACCCAGTACCGCACGATCTCAGGTAACCGACTATAAAACTGTTCTAGCCCGAAACACTGCAGAACTTTCTCGTGGTCACCAAACGCTTTCTCTTCTTTGAGCCACTCCTCCATGTTTGACATAAGCCTGTACGCAAACTCTGTATATGACTCACTTCTGCCTTTCTCGTTTTCCCGAAACTTCCGACGGAAAGCCTCCGCTGACAGCCTGTACTTTTTTAGCAGACTCGATTTCACTTTGTCGAAATCCTCTGCCTCCTCTCTATTCAAGCGAGCGACTACGTCGGCCGCCTCGCCGGGTAACAAAGTGAGCAAGCGCTGTGGCCACGTTTCCCGAGAGAACCCCTGCTTCTCGCACGTTCGCTCAAAGTTAACCAGGAACAAACCAATGTCTTCTCCAAGCTTAAACGGCCGCATCAGGTCAGTCATTTTGAACGATACTCGTTCTCCTGCACCGGGTGCCTGACTTCCATTACGAGCGCGTTCCATCTCTACCTCGAGACGCTTCATTTCCAAAGCGTGGTCGCGCTCTTCTTTTTCTTTCTCTTTTTGTTCTTTTCGTTCGCGCTCCTGTCTTTTTGCCGTCTCCCTCTCCTCAATGGTCTCAAGGCATTCCGACAGCTCGTCATCCTCAGCTTCTAACTCAAGAATAGCCCTTAGCAGTTCTGGTTTTCTGAGTTTGTCTGAGACATCCAGACCCAACTCTCTTGCAAGCTCCAGCAATTTCGGTTTGCGCAACGACTTCAAATCCATGGCTGCTCTGAATGCTGCTTTCTCTACTGCCTTCTATTGTCTTGCCACAAACTAACCCGGCAGCAACGACAACCACAATTACCAGCTCTGTTTCTGACACTAACAAAAGCCTGGCAAAACTCAGTAGAAGAAAGTCCCGCACTCACCAAACCTCGCAGCCAAGAATACAGCGCAGTCGTTCCGCTGCAGGCAACCAGTCATCACACAGGGCTCGTTGCACTGCTCCCGGATGGTCGTTATGCTGCTCAGCATACAGTCAACCGCATCTCTTCGCTGCTGGCCTCCGTTGTCGCGATCTCACCGCTGGCAACCAGCTGTTGGAATCGCACCGCTGGCACGAGTTGTTGGAACCTCAGTGCTGATGCCCGTTATTGCAAATGGGTCGCAAGCCCCAAGGGTAGCGTTGGCCTGGCGGCCTGGGGCACTGGAAGCATCCGAAGGTCCCGGCAAAGCATGAGTCGACTGGTAACAGAACAACTGGTTTATTCTAACATCGCAAAAGAGCGCGCGGTCAGGTCGACCGAAGTGGAGAGACGGGAGAGCACGTAACTCAACGGATGAAATCGGAGCCTCCCTCTTGGCGTCCGGGGGCAGCTGCTCTTATACTTTCGCAGTTGAGGGCAAGAAGGAAGGCCTCGTGACGAGACCACGTGACGGCGGGTACGGACAGACTGAGAGACACGTTGAGACGAGTGTAGTGACGCATCGCGAACCCGGCGCCGATCAGACCTCCTCGCTTCACACTTGGGGAGCTCCTCTCCCCGGCTGCCGCGCTTTGACAAGCGTGGGCACACACACACACACGCACACACGAAGACACGTGGCACTGAAACACGCCTGGACGCGCTTGGCGGGGAGACTGCGGGAGCTCCGAACGGGCCAAATTGTCCGCCGCTTTGAACGAAGCTCCGGCGTCCGTTGCATCCGCGCCGGCTATACCGCGCGTTGTAGGCGAAACGTAACAATGCACATTGTGCTGGTAATAACAAGAAATTATAGATAACAAGAAATGCACCCATGGCCTCTCCCATTATAAAATTTCAAGTAACTTTTTTGTAATAGAGCAACACACTGAGCTAAGTCTGTAAACAAATTGTATACTGCGCTGATGGTCTAAAAAAAACAATGAAATTAATCTTATTGTCGCAATTCTTCTTTTTTTTTTTCTTTCTTTGTACTGCCCGATTATTCATAGTTTGCACGTGCATCACTTCTGGTCCATTCTGCGAGCATGTCCACCGTTGCCAGGTATCCTGGTGTATCTGGCTGCTCAAGCTGCTGTATTTTTGTTGTTGACCTGAGGTTCCTGCTCGCATCGGCATATTCTACACAATTTACGGCTGCCGCACAAGAAGTGACTGCCATGAAGTCAGACTACGCTGAACTAGGCATATATAGGTCTTCACTGTTTCCGAAAAGCAATAACAGGGCAGCGCGCACACACTATGGTGTCGGAAAAAAGTCGGTGCCTGTGGCTAATGCAGGTATCGTTTCCAGAGCACGTATCACTTCTTTCCTAATTTTAGTAATAGATTCATGGTTGAGGGCAGTGCAAGGGTCCAAAATGAAGATAACAATATGACATACGTGGTGCCTGCTTGTGCCATATTTGTTACCTCGCATTCTTCATCTTCATCCCTTGCCCTGCCACCAACCATGAATCTAAACTAACTTGCCCAATTTTCTACTCTTCTGAACATATTGAAATATTAAAGCAAATTTTGACGATCTGGCTCATGTCCTGCCAGTGCAGTCATGGCCAAACACATTGTGAGCACAAAAGATTTGCGCATATTTAGAAGTTTTGGGGCACGATGGCAGGCACGATTTTGTATGGGTTCATGGTGTTGTACATTTAGAATTTTTCTCTACATTGAGCCCACATCTGCCCACAAGCCTGTCTGTGTGCAAAGGGCAAAATTTGAGTCTTCTAGCTTTTGCTGTCCCACAGCTCCTAAGGCGAGGACCATAAACGTGTTGCGCGTGTGCATCCAGGCAAACGGCAAACTTGTAGCGATATAAGCAAGGTGGCTAACAATGGATGGTCACAACAGGCAACAGATGTGACATCGCATGCAAACTATGTATGCAGACATTTTTTCAGCATTGTCCGTGTCTGAAAAATCGGTCGGCGTCTGTAAATATGCCCACAGTCTGCTGCCTGTGCTTTCGTTATCTTGCATAGCAGTCTGAACACAGTTAGAGGATTCAGTGAGTAGCCATAAGCCTGCATCGTGTAAGGGCCAGTAAAAAAGCGTGGGCCTTACATGAATAATTACAGTACATGTAAAGTTCAAAAATTCTTTAGTGCAGTTTTAGTGAGTTTACAGCTGCCTATTTGCAAAGCTTTAAGGCTTTCGTGTGCTTCGATTTTTGCAGCCGGATACAACAACCTGGAAGTTGCAGAGTTGTTACTTGAAAATGGTGCAGATGTCAATGCACAGGACAAAGGAGGCCTGATTCCACTTCATAATGCATCTTCTTATGGGGTACGTGCCTAGTTAGCTGAATGTGATGAAATGCAGTGGCAAGATTGTGTGTGTTCACTGCATGCATGTGTTTGATCATTGATCATTTGCTGGCATGGCATGCAGATACAGTAGAACCTCATAGATACGATCCCGTTCCGTACAATTTCTCAGCACCAACATTTGTAATCAAGAACACAAGAATTACCCAGTACAGAATGACAGAAAGCTCAGCTAGTTGGTAAGGATTCATCATGCAAAAAAGAGGTGAGGCGTGCAGATAGGACACAAAAGTAGAGAAGTGGACAACACGAATGCCGTTGTCCGGCGTTCGTGTTGTCCACTTCTCTACTCTTGTGTCCTGTCTGCACGCCTCACCTCTTTTTTGCATAATTACCTAGTGCAGTTATGCTTGTTTTTTGCTGGTTCATATGTGCCCGGAAAGCACAATCCTTCGGCACCAATGTTCAGTATATCGCCAAACGTTTTCTACTCATTAAATCCCATGTAAGCAAAAAAAAAGGTGCGAGGCACACAGATCGAGAACAGTAGTCACTTGCTGCAGCAGCTTTCCTCCGATACCCACCTGCTTGTCTCACATGAAAACGCCGGCGCGCACTCAGTTTCCTATTCCGGTACCAGCAAATCTCCTCCCGGGTCGTCAGAGGCCACATCAAATCATCTGTTTCATCAAATCATCATCTGTTTCAAAGTGCCCAGGCCATAGGGCTGTTGGAAGCGTACTGCATGCTTTTAATTGGCGATAACCCAAACACGCTGCCTGTTCCCTGCTGCAGGCGGTGTGCATTGAGTGTCATGTTTCGCTCTAGCAGCATTGTAGGCGTTGTATTCTCGCGTTGCTCACCAACTCGATTTCGTTTCGGTTTCCTATCACTGCCATAAAACACTAAGCAATAGGAAAATGAAATTGTGCGTCTTGGGTCACACGGGCCCCACCAGCTCCACGCCACAATGCGCCACACACACAGAAGCTGCTGAGCCCAGCCGAACTCAAGGAGTGTAAATACAAGCTTGCCAAAGCCACAAAATCAATATGCGTCTCAGACCCCACTAGCTCGACGTGCATCGACATCTCGTGCTGCAACGATTCGCATGATGCTTCACTTTACGTAGATATGAACTACATTTATTTGTCAAATTTTTTAGTGACTTCGGTTCGTATGTTATCACGGTTAGTATGTTTTTTCTCACATTTTTTTCCCAAAACCTATGCACGAGGTCCTACTGTTACTTTTTGGGAACATGGTGGCATATGTGATTGAATGCCATGAAAGGGGTTTTTGATTGCAAAAAGATGGTTGGCCACAGTAATTATTAAAAGCATGCTAAAGGAGTAACTGATCTTGTGCTTGCTTAAAAGGGGACACAGGCCTCAAAGTCCTAAAAAATATTGCAAAAAAATGATTCAGTAGCCGCCCTTTACGGCGAACTCGAAGGGACCATGAAAATTTTTTTGTCTTATCGGAAGTTCATCTTAGAAGAATAATTGGGAACATGACCAGGTGCATCCAAATATCTTACTTCACAACAGTAAATGAAGTGAACTTAAAACGGGGGGAAAATGACATAAAAAGCATTTATTTAGCTGAACTTAATAGAAAACTGTTTTCAAGTGGTGCTCTTGCTTGGTTTAATCCAGTCTGTGGTGAACGTTTGGCGCTTCTGTGCAAATCGGCGAGCAGCCACAAAGGATGTCATCACATCTACTGACCTTAAAAATCCTTCTGTGTTTTTGTGCTGCCGGAAGAAGTTCACTAGGGAGTTCAAATAGGCATCTGCTGCCTCATAGGTCATCGGTACAGGCTCCGAGCTATTGAAAGTACGAAGGAGCGTGTTGACCGCGTGCTTTGACCGCGTGCTGAGCACGCGGTCAAAGCAACACAATCTGGATGAAAGTCTAGGTGACTTTGACTGAAGTGGGGAAGAAGAAATGAGGCGAAGCGTCACGAAGGAGGAAGGTAAGCGGAAGCACGCTGGGTTGACCTCCTCTGGCAGTTGCTACAGGTTTCGTTTGCGATACAGACGTACCAGGTTTGTCGTGTGATAACATCGGCCTCGTGCGCCGTACGCTGCGTGTACGAGTGAAAGCGTGCGATGGTGAGCCGACAATGGCCGCTCAATCTCGCATGCGCAGAAGAGGAAAGGAGGGGGAGGGGGGAGCGCACTGTTTTCTGTCGTGTGCAGGGCATTAGGAGGGCAGGGGAGGAAGGGGGGCGTTGTACTTCAGCGGCATGCGGTCGTGGGGGCTTTATCTCGAACTCGAACGCGATTGGCTTAGGGGACACAGTCTAGGTGGGCCAATGGCTCGTAGCTTTGCATGCACTGCACTCTCACTACTCAGTTTGTGTTGAAGCGACAGATAGCGTGAAGGTCACTTTGCTCGCTGCTGCTGCCACAATTCCTGGTGCCAGCATTTTGACAACGAGCGTCCACGGTCATCGGGTGTGATGTGTTCATGCTTGCCTGTGCGCGCTGAGCCTACGCATTAACCTAGTTAGTAAGCGAATGTTTACAAGGGGGCATTCTACTCCGGTGGCTCCTCCTCTTGCTTTTGCCTCTGTCTACGGACGATGTGTGCCACAGGCCTCCAGCAGGATGCTGTGGCGCATTGAGGCATTCTAGCCTCTGGGATCAGTGGCGGTAACTCCGAATGTTCATCTTAACCAAACAGCACGTCTGAGGTGGTTTGTCCTAAGCGGATTTTTTTTGCATTCAGTCTATGGAAAACTAAACAAACGTTCCCATGTTGTTCGTTATATGCGAGAATTCAGCTTGACTGAGTTTGTCTTAACGAGAGTTCACCGTATATAGAAGAATGTTCAAAGTATGTAGCTGTTGTTTCATTTGTCTGCCAAGTTTTTTTAATCTGGAATAAGCATTTTAGCCATGATACATACTCGTATTGGCCAATTTCATGCCAAAATCAATGCGAAAAAGAGCACATTTTTTTCACAACATGCTGCTGCAGTTCTGTGCTCAGTCTGGGAGCCACCTTGGTCTCATTTGAAAGAGTGATCTTGTTTAATTTTTCATCATTGCTGCTCAGTTTCAGCCATTCATTGAGAGTAGTAAATTAATTAAAGTATATAATATTACATTTGTTTACCATTGTCTGCGGAACATGCGTGGCACAACGCTCAGTGGTGTCACCTGCTGGGCAAACCAGCCTGCATGCTGATGAAAAGCTGAGACACCATTTCCCTGTGGTCGTGATTGACAAGTATGTGATGATGGCTGCTTGAGCATGAAAGCTCCATTCACGTGGTAAATTCAGCAAGAAGATAAAATTCTGTGGTTGATACTTTTAAAGGCCATTGCTTTTGGCCAAAATGAGAAAGCAGTCTATGCACCAAATGCTCAATTTGACGAAGCTGTTGACACTGGCATAGGGCCAGCGAATTGTCTAGCATGCAAAGCCATCAATGACAGCAGCGACATTTGCTGAAACACAGAGTGAATCTGCAGCCCTCCGGTATGGGACAAAGCATTGAGCCAAATATAAGCTGCAGGAAACTGCATCAAAGCAAGAAACACGATTGTTTTAATCATGGCATAGGCATGGTGGATTGCTCACTTGACAAGACATGGCTCATAATTGTGAACTTTGATTCACTAAACCAGTTCACTAATTGTGAAATGCGCAAGAAAATAGCCTTGCTGTCAAACTTGATCTTGTATGTTTTGACTACGGAGACTGCATGGTGCTCATGAGGGCAAGTGGTAACCTTGGGTTGCTGTCTGCGACAATCGCTTTCGGCAATGCTGTCACCTTGGCCATGCCTTGGCCACCGGTCTGATTTGCTGGTCGCAGAATACGTCCCCAGATGGTGAGCCGTTTTGTAGTGAATCTGAACATGCAACACAGAGTACTTGGAACCAGCACCCGCCAGAGTGAATTCTCCTGGTGTGGGTTCGATTCCTGATAGCTGCATTTGGATGGTGCATAAATAGTAATGTATACCTCAACATTAACTTAGAGCTTTCCACTCTCATAGCCCTGGTGTTGCTTTGGGACCTTCATCCATAGCCAGCACTGTGTGATTGTGCCTCCTCCCATAACCTACAGGAAGGAGCTCATGGAGCTCGAGCAGTGATGACCAGTGTATGCACTCGGTTCGCAAGCCACACAGTGAAATGAAAATAAGAAAGAGTGGCAACATTATTGTGCTGGCTACAAGCAGAGCCCAAAGAAAGATGACCCATCGCATGAAGCTTGGAGGGCCAGCCATTTGTGCCAAAACACACTGACAACAAGGCTAGAGAGATGGAAGCTGGTCCTGTAATTCTTGAGGGGACCCTTAACCCTTTAAGGGTCGGTATTTTTCGCCATATGCGACCATCATCATCATCATCAGCCTGGTTACGCCCACTGCAGGGCCAAGGCCTCTCCCATACTTCTCCAACTGCCCCGGTCATGTGCTAATTGTGGCCATGTTGACCCTCCAAACTTCCTAATCTCACCTGCCCACCTAACTTTCTGTCGCCCCCTGCTACGCTTCCCTTCCCTCGGAATTTTCCCTCGGAATTCCCTCGGAATTTTCCACCGGATTTAAATTTTCCACCGGATTTAAAATTTTCCACCGGATTTTAAAAAAAAATCTGCGTGTTGATAAAATTGCATAAACAGGCCTGGAGTGTGGCCTGATCCCGGTGACCAGAACCGGTAACGCACTCCCTCACCAGAGCAGGATTGGCCACCCTGGTGCAGTACTTGGCCACAACCTCCTATATGAACACAACAATCATATGCGACCGCCCAGAGTCAATTTTTTTTATTGCAAATTCCAATTCTTCTTAGGGACTTATTTCGAAAAAAATTTACCATAATTTTTCTAGGGTGACTGTAAAGTGAGACAAAAATATTTTGCGTTAGTATATATGTACTCTTTATTCATGAATAACAACAATAAAAAAAAGCAAATAAACTTCTAAGAATTAAAATTTTGATGCATTGTTATACACATAGTTCAAGGCTTTGAAAATGCGCACACGAGAATATTTCGCAAGACTCAAATGTTCCTGCTCTTACACTAATATGTACATCCATAGCATAATCGAACTGCTTAGGTGTGCGCACTCAAGAAAACTGTGTAGTTGTGTGCCTGTCAAAAAAGCAAAACGTGTGACAAACTTCTGCTAATCTTCACCTTATCCCTAATCAGAGGCAATTAGTTCTCGCGAGTGTAAAAAAATAATAATAATAATAATAAGCAACAGAAACTCATGCACGGCGGCATCCTTCCTATGCGCATCCCTGTGAGCACTAAACGAGCGAGAAATAAGCGGTCACCGATTGAGCAATTAGTAGTAAGATAGCCATCAGTTTTGCAAGCTCAAGAAACCCAAACCGCCCGCGGAACAAACCCAAACCGCCGCCCACCCATGCGAGCAGTAGTATATAGACGCGCGGGAGCAAACCAGCTCTAAAACAAACCATGCAACGAAAGCCGAGAGAGGGAGGCGCGCGAAAGAAATTCCCTGTATTCCCACATAGTGGCAGCACATGACAGAAAAGAAAAGGTTAGGAAATTGACGCGCTTTTTAAATGTACAGATGGCGCGTAAATATATGGCATCGACCATTTTTGGACTTGTTCGCAGTGCCGTATATTTACGTCATTGACCCTGAAAGGATTAAGAAGAATGGCCAGCTCTGCAGGATTTTTCATTCCGTATCACTTTACAACCAACACTAGGGCATCTAGTGCATCATGTACATCACACAAGCCATCCAGATGCTGTGATCCTGCCATGAGCCCAGACTGGTATGTTCTGGCAATAATTCTTTTTTTTTTCTGAACCACCCGAGGCTCAAAGGACCTTCTGAGACGAGCAGCATGTATCAGTGATCCAGATCTGCCGTCGAGTGGGCTGACTCACTCTTGTAACAGTCATCATCAATTCCACCCTCCACATGCCCACCCCTCACGTAATATCCCATAGTGGGATCCTTGAGGTATTAATAAGTAAAACAAAAAATAAAATGGCCTTCAGCATGCAACAGTGCTGTCTGATGGTGACAGTTTCACTTTTCTTGCCTTGCAAGAGGCTCATATGTATGGGTATACCAAGAAAGATTACCACAGCTACCTTAGTCCTACATAGTAAAAGTGGAAAGATGCTGATCAAGAAAAGGGTCAGGCAAGAAGACATAATCTCTCCAATGCTATTCAGTGGATGCATAGAAGTTTTTAATCTCTGGGGCACTACGGAGGATTAGAGAGAGTGAGGATCAACAGCAAATATCGGCAACCTGTGGCTTGCAGATGACATTGTCCTGTGCAGCAATGCTGGAGATCTTGCAACGAATGACTGAAGACCTTAGCCAACAAAGTGTAAGAGTAGGGTTAAAGATTCATATGCAGAAGACAAAGGGTAATGTTCTATAGCCTGGCAAGAGAACGAGAATTAGTGATTGGTAGTCAGCCTCTGCCATTTGTTAAGAGTATGTTTATTTAGGCCAATTACTCACAAGCAGCCCTTATCATCGAGAAGAAAATTTACAGAAGAATAAAAATGGGTTAACGTACATACAGCAAGCATTGCCAAGTTACAACCAGCAGCTTACCACTATCCTTGAAAAGAAAAGTGTACAATCATTGCATTCTACTCAGAATAACACATGGGGCACAAATTTGTTAGTTAAAGAAGCTTGAGAAAAAGTTAAGGGCCATGCAACGAGTGATGAAATGAAAAATGTTGGGCGTAAGCTTAAGAGACAAGACAACAGTGGTGAGGATTGGAGAGCAAATGGAGGTAGCCGATCAGTGTTGCCAAAATTTTTTGAAGCATGTTGCTAAAGAAAGAGAAAAAAGTCCCTAAATTTCTTATAACATTTGTTGCAATGTTGCTGAAATTGTCGCTAAAACTTCTCTAAATTTTGTATAAAATAGGTGTTTTTGAACACTGATACAGTGAACTCTTGATATAATGAACTTCAGGGGACCACTGTAAATTGTTCGTTATTCTTAAAGATCGTTATAGTGAAAGCCCCAAAATTAACCACTCCGCCCATCAACCCATCAATTCATAAGTTGTCACCATATGAGCCATTCACTAAAACGTCGCGGTTTGTTCTCGGCAACCGCTGTTGCTATTTTCAATAGATTCCGCCGCCAGGCACTGTCCAAGCACCGTGCAAAACAGACGCTCACACCGCCTCGAAACCACCAACAAAAAGGTAGCTCCACGTCGCCTCCAAAGCATTTCAGCACGCGTGTAGCCAGTATGGGAGCAGAAAGAAGTGCAAAAGGAAGAGGCGTGCGCAGGAAGAAGGATGAAAGAAAGAAGAGACACGCCTCTGTTGCTAGGTGACACTTTTCTAGGCGGAGCATGCGCTCGCAAAATCTGATGCATCGTCACCTGTGCTTGCCCGTGTTCTTGTTTTCTTGGGCACTGTCTCAGGTTTTCCAAACCCATGCACCGCGACGTCTGCACTGTGCGCCTTGTCGTCTGCTAGCCTACTGTTTCGGCTGGCGTGAAGGTTACACGGAAATCTAAGAATCCCCAGAATTTGGAATATTAGTTTGTAGTACGAGGGGGTGTTAATATTACAGGGAAACTGAATAGTGATCGTTATTCTGAAAAGTTCAGTTTTCTGAAGTTCGTAGTACTGAAATATTTTTACATTGAAACTATAAGAAGTCAGCAGGGCATTTCTGAAAAGTTCGTTAATGTGGTATTAGTAGTAATGAGGTTTTACTATATAAGCTAACAGGGTGTAAATAATTTACCAAAGTGTTTCACGTTTGTCCTGGCCCCACGTGGGTAATAACTAAACAATATATTTACCAGCAGTGTGTAGTAGGGCTTTCATTTTGCTAATATACTTGCATAAAAAGAGACAATGACACCAGAAATTGGACATTTACTGACAGATTGTGAGGTAACAAAGGCAGCGCAATTCAAAAGAACACCAGTAATCTGAACTTTTTAGCAGGCAGAAGCACATAGTTCACATTATCCCTGCAAATTTTCTTTTTCTCGGCGCTCTTCAAAGGAGACCTAAATTCTGCAACAGACACTTGGTCGCATTTTAACAACGGTGATGGCAATTAGGTGACCTTATTTCAAGTCGAATGTTATGCTTCCTCCACATTGATCTATCTGAAAGCTACACACAGTTTCAATTTGTCCAAAAGCCGTGAGGTTCACATGAACAAGTCCAGCTGCTCCAATATCTGCGCATTTGTAGTCAATCTGTCCTATTATTCGCCTGCTGCATTCTAAATCTCACCGTAGCATTTAGTGCAATAGGTTTTGATAAATTTATCTACTGCAACTGCTGCAAGTATGCACCAATCGAAACTGCAGTAAACCCTCGTTATAACAAAGTGAATCAGACGGCAAAAAGATTCTATATGTGCAGTATTTCGATAAAAGCAACTACGCCATAAAAGCTAAAAAGTAGAGCTGAAATAGCACAACTTTACAGAAGTTTAATATGGATGTCACAAAATTTCTCGGTTGCTATTGGCTCCTTTGCGCAAACTGCACGAGGGAGCCAATAGGGTCTTGGTTCGGGCGACTTTTGGCACGCTGAGCGGCATGGAGTAACATTTGTGTGTTCCATTCCTCACTGCTTCCACAGTGCCGTGGTGCCTTGCCGCCGATAATCTGTGGTGCAGCATGGAGGAAAAGGGTGCAACGATGGAGAGAGTTGCTTCCTCACTTGGCATAAATAAGCCCCCTCAATAAAACTAAAGGTAGTGACATTTTGATGTGAAAGCGTCAAATGACCCGTAGAGCAAAAAAGCCGGCGGCATCTGTAGGAATGGAACATTCCATTTGCACTTGTGACGCTGTCTCGCGCTTGCTGGCTCGGGCCTCGACGGAGCAGAGCAGGCGAAAGGGGACACCTGCTGCTGTGGTATTGCATAAGGGCAGAGGGTATCACCACATCACCCTC